>NC_138551.1:55216097-55816097 GCF_964273705.1 Natrix helvetica | reverse complement strand
GGTTTGAAATTACTCACAACAGGTAGAAACAATTCAAACTCCCAAAGAAAGGCACTAGATATTAGTAATAGCAATGACATTATCAATCATATGTATGGAGAAAAGGTGGGTCAGACGAGCTCCAACACACCAATCGAAGCCAGAAACCCTATCCTATTATAAAACCAGATATGGTCATTATCAGCTGATACTCAAAAGCTACTCCCCCAAGACACTAGAAAGAAGAGGGCCTATAAAATGATGCTATAAATTATAATTCAGTCCTGCCTAATTTATCTCTGTTTCTTTCTCTTGTTTTCTGCTATTTCAACAAACATGTATCACTGTTTTCATTGTCTATAATCTTTAAGGTGTGTCAAACATTATAGTTACTCTTAGGGTGACACCCTGGCTGGGGATTTATGGAAATTATAGTAGAGCACTTAAGAAGGGAGCAATCCCAAAATTAAAAGGCCTTTTTTGTCTGGTTAGGCCCATTGAAGGTTTGATGAGATCACGTACAATATTGGTCTCAAAATTCCACTACATGTTTTTGGAAATCCGTAAACTTAGCATCAGTGAAACATTATATGAGTGCTATAACTTCCATGAAAGCCAGTTTTAAGTAAGAGTAACCACAGCCATTTCTGTATATACACTCTAGGCCAGTGATGGCAAACCTATGGCATACGTGCCACAGGTGGCATGCGGAGCCATTTGTCAGGGCACATGAGGCACTGCCCTGTTAGCTGGCCAGCGTGCATGCACGCACTGGCCAGCTGAGTTCACCCTTTTTTAAAGCCATTTTTCGCCCTCCCCAGGTTCCAGAGGCTTTATAGGAGCCTGGGGAGGCCAAAAAGAGCTCCCCCCGACCCCCCCGGAGGTCTTCAGGAGGCTTCATGAGCTTCCCTGAAGCCACCGGAGCACAAAAAACCAGCCCTATGGGCAAACCGGAAGTTCAGGAATGGACTTCCGGATTGCTCGGAGGTTTGTTTTGACTGCTCCGGAGGCTTCAGGGAAGCTTCCTGAAGGTCCCTGTAGCCTTCAGAGCACTCAAAATGACCTTTTGAGCAAACCGGAAGTCACTTCCGGTTTGCTCGGAGGGTCATTTTGACTGCTCCGGAGGCTTCAGGAAAGCCTCCTGAAGGTTCCTGAAGCCTCCGGAGGGCTTCCGGGGAGGGCGGGAGAGGCTGTTTTCGCCCTCCCCAGGCTCCTATAAAGCCTCTGGAGCCTGGGGAGGGAGAAAAAAGCATGCAAAAAATGGGGGGTCGTTCCTGTAGTGTGTGTATGTGCACTGAGGGGTGTCGCACATTGCATTATGGGTGTGGCACGCCTGCACACGACCCCCCTGCAACCCACACTTATGGCACACGAGCCAAAAAAAGTTCACCATTGCTGCTCTAGGCATTTTACAGATCTGTTCAGTTTAGATCCTCTTTCACCAAATGTCTAGAAAATTAAATTTCTGTGAAAATCATTTGCCTTTCTTTGTTGAGGGCAAAATTTGATGCTCAGGAGCATCAAATCTTTCTTCTGCCTCCTTTCTCTCCATGACTGCATCCTGCAGGTAACAGGCCTTTTTAGCGCAAGGCTCTACATTTTTCTTAATCATGGGAGCAGGAAGGTGAGGCAATGCAGATTATTAGGCTTACCTTAACCCATTCCCTCATTCCTTATCACATATTATATATAATATATTATTCCTAAAAGTTCACATATGCATTCATGAAATAATTACTGCAACTTGTCTGGATTTTTCTAATTCCCTTGAAATTATTATTTGAGACACAAATATGAGACTGGATATTATATTTATGTATTGAGCTTTAATAACAGAATAATGTTCACATATCTTGATCCCTGTGGCCTGAAAAATTATTTTTACGGGCACACACACAAATATTTTAAAAAGAAGCTATTTTTCTATGAAATAACCTACATATCAGATGAGTCTCGAACATGGAACAAATGTCAGAAAATCAGTATTTTTATTTGTTTAATCATGTTTAACTGATGGCAAACTAGCTTTGTATGTGTACGGCTCAGCAGTATAAGAATTCAGTCCCACTCTGTCTGGATATGCTAGCAGCAGGACCATGATCTGACTTTGAGGATCTGATTTGATGCTAAACTGTTACCTGGCACACTCAAAATTATTGAGGAGGAGCTTACTAGTTTTAGGGGGCAGGGCTGCCACAAATAATTCATCATTTTAAGAAATCAAGGCACCACAAAGTTTAAAACCTCTGTTCCAAGTTGTAAGAATATTTCCATAGTCACCTAATCAACTACTTTTGGAAAATAACTGCCATGCTACTGTCTGATAAGAGTAGTCAACAACGGGGAGATACCACATTCGACTAGGTTAGTTTAATCCCACTTTAAATTCTACCACTCCCCCATTGTTTTGGTGAAGAATACAAAAAGAATTATAAACATATATTTTATGAATAAATTGCCTTTAACAACAACAACAAAAAAAGACAGCATGTAATTATAGGTTCCTTGGGACCCTCCTAAGTCAGTGATGGCGAACCTTTTTTGCCTCAAGTGCCAAAAGCACACATGCGCCTGGAAACAGCCTGAAAAATGCCCTGTTTTTTGGGCTGTTAAGTGATAGAACCAATACAGACCGCTTGCAAATTACTGCTATGTTTTATTTTAAGATTATATCAGCAATAATTAAATTTAAGGCAATGGGCCTTGCAATTGGAATGAAAGGCTGATATCTAATTATAAATTAGTGTAAATGAATTTTTTTCTTGGTTAAGTCAAAGGAACCACATGTGCTCTACATGAAGAACTTACTGATTTTCTGCCTGAAGCCCTGGAAAACTGTTGCCAGGTAGTAGTGTTGAAATTGCTGAACAAATTGACTAACAGTTTTACTCATTTAAAAAAACAACATTTTAATGTCATTTAAAAACTGGAAAATCAAAACATACTAATTTTGTTTTTTGTTTTCAATTATTTATAATCCATGCCAGGAACTTGTTTATATTTTTACTGGTAGAATCTGAGTTTGGATAAATTTCCCATTACTGAGAATATACATTATCTATTAAAATACCTTTAATATCTACTTTGTATAATTTCTTTCATCCAATAATACAATTTCCATTCCTTTTCTAAAACGATCTGTATGCCAAATCAAAACATATTCACATGTTTTAGTAGTTCTATGTTGTATCTCAGAAGTACTAATATCCTATAAATGCAAATTGCTCAAATGCTTTCAAAATCTATCACATTTAAGTAGGAAACATTTTATATTTTCCTAATTTGCTGACCCTTTAGACAATCACCCAGTGCCACCATTTTTGGGTCCTTGAGTTTATGCAGGTTATTTAACAGTAAATCAGAACAGTTCTGAGCATCTGCATAATATGAAACATATTATATGATCACAAAATCATGTAATCCATTTCATACTTTCTTCACTCAGGATCAATGAGGAAAAAAAGAACTTTACCCAATATTATTATACTGGTTCAAATGTTTGAAGTAATATTGAGGGGAACAAAGGGATCTTGTTCTTCTTCAGCAACTCCAATTCACTCCTTCCATCTGGAACTGAGAAGCCTGAGAATCAATGTGAAGCTTCCCTCCTACTAAATCTTTGCTGGTTGGTTTTTTTTTTTAGTGATTTTCAGCTGGGTCAATAGGCAAGGAAGCTCGCCCCTACCTGTGATTCCAAATTCTGCCCAAAGGAAGAAATAATTACTTTCATTGTTTTTTAAAATAAAATAAAATATGGGCCCAATATTCTTAATTGAGAACTTGTAATTACTGTACAAAATAAATATAAAGTAAAAGTAGACCATAACTAATAAGAGCACTTGAGTAAAAACATTTACATTGAAATGTAAAAGTCATCTCTGTACGTCTCCCTACTCCTGTACAGATTTCTTACTTTTATCAAGTTTGCTTCAAAATCACTTTCCTTGGTTTTAGTGTATGCTTAGCAAACAAAGGCAAGCACACAAATCTTAGAATTGTGACTATAACACATAATGTTACAAAAATTCATTAATCAGCCAACACGTCTTTCAAAAAGTCTGTTTCAACATCAATCATAGAAATATTTTCTGTTCCCAACTACATACACTGAAACCACGCACTTAAAAAAGTTAAGCAAAAAAGTATTTGCCAGCAGACTGTTGCATTAATTGGTAACATCTATTTCCCCTACCTACACTTGGCACAACAGTAAAAGATTCTTGATTTTCTACATAATAGAACTGAACTTGCTAATCTCAGCTAAACCAATAGACTTAACAATAGTCTTTGACTTAAGATCACAATTGGAACCTGAATTTCAGTTAAACAAGGCAGTTGTTAAATGAACTTTGCCTGACTTCGCCTTTTTTGCCGTAGTTGTTAAGCGAAGCACTTCAATTTTAAGTACCATATTTTTCAGACCATAAGATGCATCCTCCCCGCCCCCCAGAGGGTGGAAATGTCTGTGCGCCTTATAGAGAAAATACGGACCTATTTTTGGCCTCCCGGACTATGTGCGTCCCGTTTTTGCCCTCCCCATCATCCAGAAACACTCTGCAAGCCAAATATTGGGTCCGCATTTGGTCTTCAGAGGCCTCTGTGAGTCCTGTTTTTGCCTTCCCTGGCATCCAGAAGAGGGCCTGCTTTTGGCCTCTGGGGAGGACAAAAACGGGACCTGCAGAGGCTTTGGGAGGCCAGTCATCACACTTGCAGAGTGCTTCTGGATGCTAGAGAAAGCAAAAATGGGACGCTTGGAGGCAAAAAACCCTATTTTTTCCTTGTTTTCCTCCTCTAAACCTAGGTGCATCTTATAGTCCTAAAAATATGGTAAATAACATGGTTGTTAAGTGAATCTGGATTCACCCATAGACTGGGCTTGTCAGAAGGTGGTTGGTAAGGTAGCAAATGACAATCACATAACTCCAGGACACTGCAACTGTCATAAATATATGCCGGTGGCAAAGTGTCTGAATTTTGAACAGGTAACCATGGCTATACCACAAAGGTCTTTAGTGTGAGGACTGGTCATTTGTTTCAGTGCCATTGTAACATCAATGGTTATTAAATGAATGGTTGTTAAATCAGGAATACTTGTATAACTTTAGCATCATAAAAGGAATTCCATGTTAATTCCACAAATACATATAGAAATGCTTCATAAATTCTAGTAGCACTTGTTTCTAATAAAAACTGAAGTGGCTATTCAGTTTTTCTTGAGTATTCTCTTCATATAAAGAAGTCCTTGAACCCACTTACACAAAACAACTCCTATACTTAAAGCAAAAATGCTTTAAGGCTTGCTTTCAAATATACCTTATAATATTAAATAATATCTTAAACATAAAATAGATATCAAGCTTACATTAGCAACATAAATACCAAATGATACAAATTAAGACAAAACATTAAACATTAAACAAATAGAAGTTCAGCATAGCAATATAGCGTATTTTTCAGAGTATAAGATGCATTCCCCGCCAAAAAAGTGGGAGGAAATGTCTTATACAGCGAATATTGCACTGGGAGGGAGTGGGATTGGTATGGTGCTGATCAGCTGTTCTAGAATAGGTGGCGGTGGCAAACAGGCTGTGGTGAACGGGCCGCCGTGGCAGCAAATGGGCCATGGCAGCGGCAAATGGGCCACAGCGGTGGCGAATGGACTGTGGCGAATGGGCCAGATGAATACCAGATGGATGCTGGGAGGCAGAGGCAGATTTGTTTTTGTTTTCTTCCCCAAAAGCTAGGTGCATCTTATAGTTCGGAGCATCTTATGATCCAAATATACTGTAGTTATTCTACACTTAGGAGGGTTTTTTTTTAATTACAGGAGAGATACTCAAACATCTGGTACTTATGGAATATGTCCTGTATATTTACAAGAAATTTCAGGAAGAGAATACCTGCGATTGGATAATAGCCATTAAATCTGGACTTTATATTATTTAAATTGGATTGGAGAGTGCAGCAGGAAAACTGAATTATTTGAGTTCCATTGAAAGTTGCATGAAATTTAATAAAGTTTCATTCTAGTAAAGCAGCTTCCTTATTTCAGAAACTAATGTTATTTGAGAGATCACAGTCAGAATTTAAGATTCAATGCTAAAGTTACATTCTACAATAATTCTTCTTCAGCTATTACTTGAAGAATAATAAATGGGGCACATCAATTTAGCTTTATTTTAGGCAACGAAGTGCCTTGTATTGCGATAATTTTTGTGTACATCTTTACATGAAACATGTTCTCCTAATTATCTACTATTGTAGATATTTTATATGGATACTTAAATGTATGCATACAACATAGCTATCAATTATATGATGTGGCAGATATATAAGATGTGTCGTCATATAATTCAGATTGTACCTTAAAATACTTATAAATCAAAGAATTGAAAAACAGCTTTCAGAGATGGCATTTTCCTCTCCTTGGATAGGAAGATTCTGCTGCAGTGCTGGCAACATAAGATGCCCTGTTCTGCTGCATTGAAACTGCTGGTTGCAGTTTTTTGGTTTTCATGACCAAGCTTATGCTCAGTTTTTAACTTGGCTTGGATATAAGTAAATATCAGCAGATGGAGATATATATATATCCTATTGCATTATATGGTGCACTCCTTTACTGAGCATTTAAAAATATTTATGTTTTGTTTCAACTTGGTAGTATTCTGAAGTATCTGATTAGTGAAAGCTAGATAAATATGCAGTTATTCTCTACGTTTGCTTTTAGCTGGCTATTGTAATTGTTTGTGTTCATTTTTATATAAATTTGTACTCATGGAACTCTTTAAAAATCTTTTCTTGTGAGCAATAGTCCGTTTCTATGGTTCCACTGAGATAACTATGACACAATATTTTAAAAAATGCACAATACATTTGGTCTTAGTTAGACAGTTTTGGAGGCCAAGAGTTTGGCAATGTATAAATATTTCCCCTTAGTTCCTAGCCTTTTTTACACAATCAAGATCAGATTGCTTCATTCTCTACAAAGCTTCCCTTTGGAGCAAATGGAAAAGTTTTCATTTGGACTTAAGAAACACAGACGATGCATTAGGTATAAATTTACTTTTTGGGTATATGAGATTCATAAAGAATTATATATTTTTTCATACCACCTTATATAATATGTAAAAAAAATCTCAAACTTTTCTCATTATTTCCAAAAATATAGAATTACATACTGAATTAATATAGTTTTTGAAAACTTCTTTGATTTTATGGTAAGTTTATTCTTCCTCAAAAATGTAAGAGCATAAGCAACTATTCCAAGCCTAAGTTTAATATTTAAGTAACTAAAGTGACAGACACAACAACTGGCAGATTTTACAAATGTTTACGCAAACAACTCATCTCAAATGACATTGCTATACTAGTTACACAATTCTTTTCAAAGGGCAAACCCTTGGAGTTCTTTGTCTTTATCCGCATCACATAATGTTTAACTCAGGTCATCTATGTTAACAATATTATCAAAAAAAAAAAAAGTTCCACCAAAATACTGCCACCTAGAGTTCATTTGACAGCATCTCATCTTGAAGATCAGTAGAACCAACTGTCAACACAGCTCGAATTACTAGCAGCAGAAAAAAAATGTCCAAAGTTTTAGACAGCACTGCTGTGATCACAAGGTAAATTTTCAATTCTTCCATAGTCAAGGTCAAAATGTTGTAAGGACACTGGGAATATTATTTCTTTGTGCCAGTATAGGTCCTCCCCCCTTTCTTGGCTCCTTTTTTTCCTCTTACATTAAAAGTGTTCAAACAACTATACCAAATATTTTCAGTATAAATAATTTCACTGAATAAATATAGTTCTATTAATGTGATTCATTCAGTCTGGTGCCTCATAAATATGTTCAAGGTCAGTTAAGACTGTACCCAAATTTACAGCAGAATTTTGCCAATTATATTAATTTTACAATGCACTGTAAAAAGAAATGAGGCCATTCTCTATTACGGTAGTACACTGCAATAAGATTGGAACACTAGTAGTATGGCATAAGTACATAATCTAACAGAGCACAAGTACTCATTCCTTGAAACCTGTTAAAATTCCTCAACATGTAAATAGGCCCACCAGCACCTTTTTGGACAGGTTATATATGCTAAATAAATCAATGACTTTGGTTTGATATGTAACTAATTATAGATGTATTTATTATCAAACAAACCAAAGAATACCACAAATATATTTTATGTACAAGGCTGTCAAAAGTTATTGAAATCTGTTTTCTATAACTTTGAAATCATAAGTTTCATTCATAGTCATATACCATATGTGATTGTATCACATGGAGTGAGACCGAATGCACCAAACAACTAAATAATAAAAATGTGGTTTCTAACTAGAACGACTCTATTTAATTTATGATGCAATACATCTGGGAAAATGGGCATGCCTGAGAATCAACTGCCCATTTGTCATACCTCCAGTTCCTAGAAACAGCTGACCTAATTCATTTCCCCTGAAAGTAAACCCAAAGAAAAGATTATCCATCTCACACACAGTGTAAGATGACAAGAATAAAACACAAACTTCCTGAAAAGCCACTGAATGATGTTCTTTCCTACTTTTCCCTTGTTTGCCTATAACCAGATGGGTTTTATGAATTATTAAGATCAAAACACTCTGATGAAACAATAGGACTGACAGAATTTGAAAAAAAATAGCATAAAATTTAGAAGTATTTATTACTACTGAATATGCATTACCACTGAACATGAATCAGAAATTGAACAAGTCAAAGGTTTTATCATTTAATAGATTCATTAGATGGATTGAGCCTTAAAACAGGCCACTGTCATCCGACAGATGCCCTAATTAAATCAAGAGCCTTGAGCCAAGCTTCAAAAGAAATCCAGTTATTTATTAGGAGCAACATGTTGGCACGTACCCAAGTGAACCCAGCTCTGACCCAAAGTAATTTATGTCCCAAGTATGGCCCTGTTTTCCCCACCCTCTTGGCTATGGCAA
The DNA here is from genome assembly GCF_964273705.1 of Natrix helvetica. Lineage (NCBI taxonomy): Eukaryota > Metazoa > Chordata > Lepidosauria > Squamata > Natricidae > Natrix > Natrix helvetica. The sequence continues at coordinate 55,807,148 of NC_138551.1, read as the reverse complement.
CTTAAGAGCAGGCCAGGAATACTTTGTGAGTTGATATTTGGCTCCCCTCACTTTCTGAAGGTGACCAGTTTAAATGCAACAATGGGAATGTAAGTGGAAATATTACAGCTACTGTTAATATTATACTCACAGGTAACTGGTACAAGATTTTTAAATTGTTATATCAGTGTTTAAAGAGATAATTCGTAATTTAAAATGTTGGAAATAAAATAAGGGAGCCTACTACAAAATTAGTATTATTTTTGCTGCAACTAGAATTTATCCAGAATCAGGCTTGCTACTCATATACAAATTTTCAATTCAAATTATTTTAGCATCTTTGCTATGAAACTATTTTGGAAAGTATTAAATTTATTTTTGTCTCTTATATTACAGGAAACGGGACAGGAAAAATGCAAATAGATTTTAGATATTTAAACTTCCTAAATAAAAATTCAAGACATTGAACACTTTAGGACAGTACTCTAACTAAATGTTGACTTCGTTAGATTGCTTATTTAAATATCTTATTGTTCACCGACAGTTGCCTCGACAAGATAAAACACTGAAAAAAGCATTTCCTGATAGGAAGTAAATTCCACTGTTTATCACAGGCTTTCTTTAAAAAGCATTTTTCCAGAGAAGGAATGGCACCCAAAAATAAGGTTAAAGTTATTGCTATAAATATCTCCTATCTAGAAGTTTTTTTTCTTCTTCTTTATTATGATATGAGCTAGTTTCATCAGGATTTCTTTGTACAGAATAACAGAAATTGAAAAATACATTATAAAATATTTCTCACCATGGAATTACACCCAAGAATACTTTCTGCGCTCTCTCTCTCTCTCTCTCTCTCTCTCTCTCCACACACACACACACACTCACTCACTCAATATATTTTGGATAAAAAGAAATTCAGGCACAGGCTTATCTATATTTGAGACCACATATTAATAAACTTTATTTTTATTTCAGCATAAATTATATGTATTTATTGATCTATCAATCAAATTTATATGGCTGCCCATCTCACACAAAGTGACGGTGTGGAGTACAATAAAATCAACAATTAAAACAGAATATAAAAAAGCAGTAAAAGCAAATAATTAACATGAGTAAAAACAAAATTTCAAGAAGGGTTAAGTAAGATGTTATATGTATACAACCAATGTGTGGGTCTCTTCTGCCTGGTTATCCCAAGGCCTGATGAATATGAAAATATGATGAACAGCCAGACCTGGACCTGATTAGATGGGTAATGTCTCAGATAATTTGGCCTCTGACATGTAGGCCTTAAAAAGGTCAAAAACAACACCTTGAATTGTGCCCAGACACAAACTAATTGACCAGTGCAGCTCACAGAGGAAAAGTATGTATGTCTTTCTAGTATTACATATATCAGCTCATGTGGCTGCATTTTTCACCAACTGAAGATTCTAGATACTCCTCAGTGGCAGTCCCATGTGCATTCTAGTAGTTTGTTTGGAGAATGACTAGGGTGTGAATAACCATAAACAGAGCCTAATAACCCAGTAATGGGAATAAGTGGCACACTACATGAAGTTGTGCAAAGGCTCTCCTAGCTATAATTGTCATCTGCTCTTTGAGCAGGAGTCATGAACCCAGAAGGACACTCAGATTGTGAACTGAATCTGTTTGGGGCAGGGCATCAAACATTATACAATTCCAGATTTAAAAGGTAGTAAAACCCAAAGTCTCCCAGTCTCTCCAGGGTTTATGTGTAGCCTGTTGTTCTATATTCAGATCCCTACAGCCTCTAGGCATTGGAAAAACAACAACATAGCTTAGTTTACCAAGGGGCAGAGAAGTATCAGAGTATCATCAGCATAGTTGATGATGAAAGTTGATTCCCCCCAGCCGTTGCATGCAAAAGTTAAACAGGACACAACACCAACACGTATAGGTGTCAAGGAGCAGACCTCTCACTTCCAATCAATACCAACTTGTATCAGCCTCATAGGAACAAAGTTATCTAGTACAGAACCGTGCCAACCTTTCCTAATTACTGAAGCCAATCTAGAATAATACCCTTATCAATGATATCAGAAGCTGTCAAGAGATCAAGCACCACCAGGATAAATGAACTACCCCAATTCTGTTCCTGCCAGAGATCATGCAAAAATGTAACATCCATTATCCAGACCTGAAACCTAATTAAAGGGGATCCCTGTATTTCACTTCATCAAGAGTCTACTGAAGCTGCTAGGTGACTGTCTCTCCACAACCTTCCTTAACAAAGGAGATTGGACACTGCAGAAAAGTCGTCAAGTATGGTGGGATCCAATGATGTATTTTTGAAGGGGGAGGAGTGAACTAATGCCTTCTTAAGAGAAAAAGGATTAACCTCAAGGATGAATTTACTACCTCTATAATCACTACATGTCACTCTGGGCAGCCTTGGATAATCAGGAAAAGCATGAGTCTAAAAAGCAAGGAGGCAAACTCATAGTTATAAGGACCGTGTTCAAAGTTCAAACATTCCCAGAAAAAGACTGTGCCCCATGCATCTCCACAAGACTTACATTTATTTGGGAACAAATTCAATCAGGTTTTTTCCCCAATAGATGCTGCGGCACTATATTACCAAAAGAACATTTACATTTAATTAAATTTATTAAGCAAAATATGATCAATGCTAGCACAAGAGAGTCACTTCATTTTTTAAAAAAATCAAATTATCCTTTTTTTCTTAACTACAAGGACCTGGCAGACAGTCTGATTATTTAATTGCCAGACTATATTTAGTCTGTAATCAGTAATTTATTCTGTTCTGTTGTTAAACAGAAATAATTCTATTCAATGATTTATTAAATACTACCTAAACTTAATCAAGCAATGAAATATGTACTATCACTATGCTGTGATCATGAATTAGTTCCCCCTCAAAATGTATATTTTAGAAAGGAAATATGATGTGAGTTAGTGAATAAATGAATGAATGAATGATGTATAACTACAATTATTACTATCCTTACAGTTCATGGTTCTGGTGACACTGAACAATTGGTAGAGTTATGCCCAGAATCCCCAAAATTATGGCTGCTGTTTTGTCCCCATAGTCACATAATCAAAATTTGGTTGCTGGGAGTCTGCCTGCAATCATGACCAAAGATACTTCAACTTGCTCCACCTGAGGCTCTCTTCCTTCATCTCTGTCCTTTTGGCTGTCCTGAACTCTACTGCCTTTGCCAGCCATGTGACCCAGCACTGTCTGCCCTGCATTCCACCACCTTGAACTGACCTTTGCCATTTTCTTGCTCCTACCACTGCCAATAACATCATTTCACTGTAATTAGGATTGGTCAAGGAACAAATATACTAATTATCTATATAGCTTAAAGCCATAAATTTTTCATCAAGGAAAACAATGAGTTTTCTTGTTTCTGAAATCTGAGTTTTATTTTATAGACAGTCACCCGTTTCTTGTCTGATATTTGCTTTTTATAAACTTTAGCAATAAGTAAGAGCTAATAGAAAGAACATGTATGTAGCACAGACTTTAACTGTAGAGTTCTTGGTTGTTTGCTTGGGGATCTTTTATTCCACAACTAGGTTACATCAATAGTGTGAGTGAATGTGAGTTATATATACAATAGCTTGTCCTGCCAATGCTGGTGGGACTGTGGTTTTCTCTTTAGTAGCTCCTTGATTAGGATATTGTTTTCTGTTTATTTGCCTGGTGTTAATTCCTGCTTATCCGATTTCTTCTTAGCTTTCTTAATAACTCTTTTGAGTGGTGTGTAACTATGGCTTACTTCTACGTGTCTATTGATGGGTGATTTGTCCGAATGCCAAGATTCCAGGAATTCTCTAGCATTTTTGGATTTGGCTTGGTTTAGGACACTCACAATTTCTCAGTTGAAACTATGGTTCTGTTTTATCTATGTGTTGTGAGATTAAAGAATTTTCATTGTGCCTTCCGATTACTGACTGGTGTACATGGATGTTCCTTGAAAGTATTCTGCCTGTTTGTCCTACATAACGGCTGTTGCAGACCTTATACTGTATGTTGTAGATTACTCATAAGTCATTTTACATTTAAATATAAGTGAATCAATATTTGAATTACTACAGCTGAATATATTCATCCTGCTTTGAGTTTTAAATCTTGCCTTCCACAGCTGCAAAGGAAATGGCAAGAGAACAACATAGGCAAGCACAGATTAGCAATTAATTCCATTTATAATGGACCAAATGATTGCACACAGAAGAATTAGCTTAATTCCTTTAGTTGCAACTGAAAACCGATCTTGTGTTTTCAGAGGCACAAGCTGCTTGTAACATGTTAGGAATGTGCACTGATCACATGCAGATGAAGAAATCAAATCCAGATCTGTCTTTGCAATTTTTGGGCTACACATCTTAATTAAGAGATCAAGTTTATTCCCTGATCACCATTCCCTTGATAAAAATGAATAACTCCCAGGTCAATCAGACCGTGAATCTAGAGAGCAGAAAGGTGTTTCACTAGCAAATGAAAATAATGTTGGTCCTTACCTGAATGTTTCTTTTCAGTAGACGAGAGGGAGGGCTACACGTGGGATATTCCGAAAGCCTGATTGGTCCAAAGACTGAGGGCAAATTCTTTTAGCCTCCTCCTTTCCCTGTTGGCTCCCAGTTCCTTAAAGACGAAGGACCAGAGCCAAGCTGCATAAAAACAGACAAAGAGATAGAAGGAAAACCACCCGACCGCCCCGCACCCGCTAACTAGCAACTAACTAATTGGGTTGGGAAGTAGTCCCTCCCGCTCGTCTACTGAAAAGAAACGTTCAGGTAAGGACCAACGTTCTTTTTCCAGTAGACTCGAAGGAGGGGCTACACGTGGGACATGCCCAAGCTCAGTCCTAGGGAGGGAACCTAAGACTCAGGGGAAGGAGCATTCACTACCTGCTGGAGAATCCTGCACCTCAGCAGATGCAAAAGCATCCAACAGATAGTGGCGGATAAAGGGAGTCGGGGAAGCCCAGGTGGCCACCCGACATATATCCTCTAATGGAGCCTTGTGGTCCATGCCGCTGTAGCAGAGTGGGCAGTGATCCCCGAGGGGGCCAGCCGGCCCAATGACTCATAAGCAATGGAAATGGCCTGACGTAGCCATCTGCCAATTGTGGCAGATGAAACCCTGGCCCCCAAGGAGCCAGGCTGGAATGAAATGAAAAGGGCTTCAGATCAGCAGAGAGCTGACGTGCGTCAGAGATATATGTGTAGGGCGCGGCGCACGTCTAAACGGTGCCATAGATGCTCCCTCTCATGGGAGGTATGAGGACAAAAGTTAGGAAGAATGACCTCCTGTGCTTGGTGGAATGGTTAATTGACCTTTGGGAGGAAGGTAGGGTCCAAGCGAAGCACCACCCTGGTGAAATTGACAAAGGTCATCCTTGGATGACAAAGCCCCCAAATCGGAAATGTGCCTGGCAGATGTAACGGCGACTAGAAAGGCCACCTTTATGGATAGAAACTTAAGGTGAACCATGCGCAACAGTTCAAAGGGAGTCCCTGTCAAGGCCCTAAGAACTAGTGGTAGGTCCCAAGTGGGGAACCTATGTATGGGGAGAGGCCGCAAGTTAGCAGCTCCCCGTAGAAACCTCTTGACTAGAGGAAGGTGAGCCAGAGATAAGTGTCTCTCACCAGGAATGACCAAGGACAAGGCCGCTACCTGATGCCGAAGGGTGTTATGGGAAAGACCCTGTCTAATCCCTTTAGAAGGAAGTCGAGGATATGAGCGATTGAAGCCTCGGATGGACAGATCTGAAGAGGGGAACACCATCTATGGTCGTTATGACCCGGGAAGACAGATTGGCTTTCCTCAGGAAGCTCCGCTCAAGTGCCAGGCGATCAGGTGGAGCCACTGGAGTTCCAGGTGGATTAGGACCCCCTGGCACAGGGAAATCTCCTCCTGAGGAATCCTCCACGGGGGAGAGATGGAAAGCTGGATGAGATCCATAAACCAAGGCCGCCTGGGCTATGCGGTGCTATCAGAATTATGTCTGCCATCTCTATCACTACCTTCCTCGAGGTCCCTGGAATTAGTGGGAGAGGGGGGAAGGCATATAGAAGGCCCGGAGGCAATTAGGTTCAAAGGGCGTCCACTCCTTCTGCTGCCCGGGTTGGAAAATGGGAGAAGAACCTCGTGAGCTGAGCATTTTTCGGGGTTGCGAACAGATCCACTAGTGGAAATCCGAAGCGGTGACAAATTGGGGTAAATCTGCCACTCCCTGTGGTCTATAGTCACGCGGCTGAGCCAATCAGCCTGGTGATTGGCGGTGCCCGAGATGTGTTCCAACACCAGGGATGCCAAATGTCTCTCTGCCCAAGAACCGAGCTTCAGTGCTTCCAGCCAGAGGGCTCTGGAGTGAGCCCCACCCTGACGATTTATGTGGGCCTTTGTGGCCACATTGTCTGTCAAAAGAAGAACATGATGGTCTGTGATCAAGTCCTTGAACTGTTGAAAGGCCAGGAGGCCCGCCTTCAGTTCCGGCCAATTTATATTGTGGCGCAGGTCCAAGACAGTCCAACGCCCCTGCGCCAACCTGGAGTTCATCAGGGCCCCCCCAACCGAATAAGCTCACGTCCGTGGTGATGTTTATGTGATCCGGCTCCCAAATTTGGGACCCGTGTCCTAGAGTCGGAGACAGCCACCACTTCATTGACAGGTGTACATCTGCTGGCAGGTGGATGAGCCACAGAGAGTTGCTCATGTGCTTCTATTGGAACGGGATGAGGGCCCACTGCAAGGTTCAGGAGTGGAGGCGAGCCCAGGGCATGATCCCTATGCACGACACCATCTTGTCCAATAATCTGGCCAAGGTCAGGATGGAAGCTGATCTTCTTGGGCACACCTGACGTGCCAACAACTGTAGACTGGCAAGACATTCTAGAGAAAGTCGAATTAGGCCTGCGACTGAGTCTATCACTGCACCCAGATGAAGAATTTTTGTCGAGGGCGAGAGATGACTTTTGGGGAAGTTGATGGAAAACCCCAGGGACTGCAAGGTCTGGATGGTCAGGCGGAGGTCGAGAACCGCCTGTGCATGCGAGTTAGCCTGCACGAGCACGTCGTCCAGGTAGCATTGGAGTATCACCAGGACAGATCAGAGGTGAGCCGCCAATGCGGCCAAGACCTTCGTGAACATGAACGGTGCTGAGGCTAGGCCGAAGGGGAGCGCCCTGTATTGGAAGTGGAATCCGTCGTGGGAGAACCGGATGTATCTCCGGTGGATGGGTAGCATTGGGACGTGGAGGTAAGCCTCCATTAGATCCCCAATGCTAGGTAATCTCCTGCTGATTCCCTGAAGAATAGATCTGAGGGAGGACATTTTGAAGCACCTGTATACTAGAAATTGGTTCAGGCATTTGAGATCCAGAATGGCTCACAATCCCGAGTTCTTTGGTACAATGAACAGGTTGGAATAGTGGCCCAACCCGTGTTCCGTTTCCGGGACCGGTTCCACCGCCTGAATGTCTAGCAGGTGTTGTATGGCTTGGGACATCAGACGGGAACGATCCAGATCCTGGGATGGAGAGAACACCTGGAAGAAATTCAGAGGCATGGAAAGAAAATCTAGACAAAGCCTGTGTCTGACCGTGATTCGTACCCAGGCATCTGTTGTAATCTGATCCCACTGATCCGCAAACAGTGCCAGGCAGCCGCCGATGAGAATGCTCGGATTGGAGTCATTTCCCTTTACAGAAAGGACAGCCCCCCCCCCCCCCCCCACGAAAGGGCTGCCTGGACTGGCCCTGGTACCTACCCCTATCCTGATAGTATTGCCTCTGGGGCTGTCTATCTGATCTATAAGAGAAGTACCTGGGTTGCTGATACTCTGGTTCAGGGATGCCTGCAGTATGGAGCCGGTTGATTGTCTGGCTTCTTGGAATTGGTCGGAAGGACTTTCTTTTTATCTTTGTTCTTTATGAGAATTGGATCTAATGATTCACCCAAGAGATTAGTCCCTGCGTATGAGGTAGATGACAAGTTCCATCACCCAAGCGGAAGCGTTGAAGTTCTTACACAAGGTAAGCTCCGCGCGCTTGTCCTCCAGTTTCAACTTATCAGCTATGACACGACAGATGACGCATTGGCCAAGGTGGCCACTGGGGCATCCACTGTGGGCAGCTGAAGCACCTTTTAAAAAACCTGCTCCATGTTGTAGAAGTGGTGGTCGTTGCTCCCAGGGTTGGGAAAGGTAGAAGGGCGAGCCCACTGATTCTTTACCACTTCCAGAAACAAGGGGGGGCAGGAACCTCCTTCTTATTGGTGGCTGTATTGGAAAACATGACCAGGTTAGGGTTTCTAGGTGGAGGGACAACAGGGTCCCCAGTCCCTACCTTAGTGGTCTTTCTGGTTTTGTGAAGCAAAGTTTTAAACTTTGGAGGAGAAAAGAGACTGGGAAAGGCTGGAGGGTCAGGAAGCACCGACTCTTTATCCTCTGAGAACTCCATGTCCTGATGAGGGCCTTTGCCTAACACTGATCCCTCACTAACAACCGAGGGGGAAGGAGGCCTCGTAGGAATATGTCTCTGAACAGAAGAGTCCCTTGGCTGTTGAGAACAGTAAGCTGCCCTATCCCCTGGAGGGAGATATTCTCTTTGGGTGAGGGCAGAGGTAACTCCCTTTGATTTGGCTGAGGAAATCAGCCTCTTAATGCTCTCAGGCAATAATCTAAATTCTCAAAATTATCCTCCTCTTGGTCAGCAAGGGGCCCCTGGGGAGCTAGGGTGTGATGAGGAAGAAATCCTCTAGAAGAATCCTCCAATGGGTCCCCATCATCCTCCCAGATCTCCTGGGTAGGCATGGGAGGAGAAGATCTCTCCATGCCAGTTGTCTGGAAGACCTAGCAGGGGAGACAGTTGGGGAAGAAGGGCTGAAGTCCCTGGGAGGAGAGCCCGATTGGTGAGATCCTGGCCTTAATAGGGACCTGGATCTGCTGGCCAGAGCCTGTTGTTCTGCCCTGGCAATCCTCTATTTTAAAGGGCACGTTGGTGCCTCAATTCATCCCTTTAGACTGCCCTGGATGGTCATTGAGTGGCGAAAGGTTTAGCTGCCGCTGTCTGGTTCTAGGGCCTTCCATTCCCCCTGTTCCGGCCTCATTAAGGGCTTCCCCTAGGGCTCAGCCATTGGGCCACTCACGTGTTCTGGTCGCTGTGGAATTGCCTTGGAGACACCAGCCGGTGTAGAGGCCTTGGGGTGAGAGGCAGACTGCCGGAGAACAATTTTGCTGGCCAGACACTGGCCGTGATTCAATCAGGAGCAATTAATGTCCAAAATGGCTGCCTCTACATGCGCTCTCCAAAATGGCCGCCGGAGGGTCCTCGCGCTGTTTAAAGGCTTCTCTCTTCGTTGCAGCTTGTTTGAACAGCTGCAGCTCAATTGATGGGCGTGTGGCTGAGATAAGGCAGAAAAGCCGCTGCTAGGCCAACCGGCACTTTTCACTTTGCTGCCTCACCCACGGAGCTGCTGGAAGGAGCCCAACACCCCCGTAGTCCCAGGGATCGGTCGGGGCTCCTAGTGCCATGAGGAGAAAGCAAAAGTGCCAATTAGCTCTCCCTCGACGTGCTGCGAGACGGAGGACCCTGTCCCTGCGAGGCAGCAGCTTTATTTTGGAATTTAGAATGTCCAATGGATCGAATAGAAGAATTAATAACTTTACCTATTTCTCTCAATAACTCACTGGGAACCAAAAGCAGTTGTTTGGACCAAAGACTGAGAGGAACTAGGAGCCAACGGGGAAAGGAGGAGATTAAAATAATTTCTCCTCAGTCTTTGGACCAATCAGGCTTTCGGAATATACCACGTGTAGCCCCTCCTTCGAGTCTACTGGAAAAGATATGACATTCTAAAATAAAGTTTTAATGTAGTACAAAATCCTAGTCAAACAAATAAATGACTAAGATAGGTTTAATGAAGGAACTTTGAGCATTATGGCATTCATAAATGACATAAAACAAAACCTAGTAAATTTTAATTGAGTTGAACAAGCTTGCAGAAGTGCTTTCCATAGTTTCTAGTCCATATCATTAAAACAAACAAAGATATTAAATGGTATCAAACTTTTGGTAAGCAGCACCTGTTTTTTAACAATACAATATTTTGCTAGGAATATTTTCAATCTAACATGGCCGATAATACTGAATTGACATGCCAAACACTTTCCACAGACCTTTCCCTGTTACAATTCGGTGGCTCAGTGGTTAAGACCCTGGATTTGTTGGTTGGAAAGCCAGCAGCTCAGGTTCAAGAACCAAGAGCCACATGATGGGATGAGCTCCCATCCTTGTCCCAGCTCCTGCCAACCTAGCAATTCAAAAGCATGCAAATGCAAGCAGATAAATAGGTATAACTTTGGTGGGAAGATAACAGTGCTCTATGATGTCATGCTGGCCACATGGTTGCGGAAATGTCTTCGGACAGCACTAGCTCAATGGCTTTGAAACAGAGATGAGCACTGCCCCTAGAGTCGGCTACAACTAGTGGAGTAAAATCCGCAGGGGCTGCTTTACTTTTTAATCTCCCTATTACAGAACTGTTAATTTTCTTACCTTCTACAACTTTATGAATAAAATGGTCTATTATATTGAATTAGATACCTGAAAGATTTTCCTAACAGTATGAGAGCCAGACATATTTAATGCATTACAAAAAAAATAACATCAATATATTTGAGAAGCGTCAATATTTCTTTTGAGTGGAACTGTTATATAATTAAAATTGTTAGCAATTTTTCTTAAATACATCACATGGTAGTATTGACATAAATAATTTGTTAAGAGTCAATTTTAGGATCTATTTAGAGAAATAGATCCTAAATCTAATCAAATTATATTACAATTTATTGATGTAAATGTAGTTTGCATAGTATAAAAGTAGTTCACAACATAAAATGCCTTTTTAAAAATCTTAAATATTTATTACCTACATCTATTCTTGTCCTCTGGACTATTGGTCACATATTTAAGTATTCACATGAAATTTTAACAGAATCAGCAGGCATAAACAGTTCACAGAAATGTGTATGGCAGAAGTAAAATACATGGCAGCAGTTGCTACTTATAAAGGTTGAGTGGCCTCTCAGTCCTTATTTGAACAGTCCTTATCTAAATAAAAAATGACACTAATCCAGACCTGTATTTTTTAAAGGTAAAAGTATAGGCCCAGTGTACAGCTTGCACATGAACATGTCCATGATATATTTATACTGTCTTCTTCTGGGGTACTTTCCTTATTTCCTGTCTAGTGTATAGCCTGGGAACTTCTGATGTGCTTGATATTCAAGATCTAACTTGGCCCTGCTCAATTCTTTCAAGATCAGCTTAGATTAGCATAAATTGCCAAGTAATAATATTAATAAAATCTACATAACTTAAAGAAATACTTTTAGTACATGTAGTTCCCATGTATAGTTTATGTCAGTTTGTGATAAAAATCATTTTCAGAATCATGAACTATTCAGGGTTATTATTTTATCAGTGAGTAACTGAGCTAAGATACATATTGGGTACATTTAAAATTTGAAAAACTACTATCAATGTTTTAGTATAATTATACAATATTTAAGAATATATCTAATACTTAACTGACAGGTTTAGTAGAACATTGGTATTCTGATGATATAGTATGGTACTGCCACTTCAAAATCACGGAATTAACAAGATTTAATTATTTTTCAGTAGCAAATATGGGCACATATATTCCTAGCTGTATAAACATTTACTTAGGAATAAATGGGTACTACATGTACAACAGTAACAATTTGATCACATAAAAAACCAGAACTGTCCAATGAAGAATGAGATGTAGAATAATGCTGGCTATTAAAAAATAATAATTTCAATTACCTCACTGAGATCACTATATATGATAATCATAATATATTTATATATTGCTAACTTGTTTCTGGAAACAGTAGATGTAAAGGGAACTAACATTGGAGGATAGCACTGCACTTAACTGTTAATGATGATTCGTAATAGAGTTGGGCCAGAACACTTCCTTGAGTTTATATTTCAAACTGTCAAAGTTCACAGAAATTGCCTCAGCTAAGATTCCTGAGTTTATGTTACATTACTCTATACTAGTATGTGTGATATTTAACATATTAAGCAATCTTTTAACATCAAGCAATGTGACAAAATTTTTAAAAAATGGTTCAAAGGCAAAACATCTAGGCTGAGAAATAATAAATTGTATAACAAGTTGTTATTGTATTTACAACTTCTAAAATATTTGTGTTTTTTTGACAAGTTTATAGATGCAGAATCTAAACTATTATATAATCTGGAAACATATAGTATATACTAAAGACATATATACAATTATTTCCTTTGATTTATGCTTTCTAAAGAGCAAGCATATCTTGTTAAATTTAATTATTTATATTACTAAATATTTAATTCAAACACAAATATGATGTGACTTGGCTTGTGACTTGTGCAAGAGAATGTATACTAAGAAATTTAAGCTGAACATTTGTTTGAAATAGGACAGCCCCTTAGAGATTACATAATTTGGTGCAGATGAAGCAAAGCTTTCCTCTAGTTTAAAGTTGGCAACTTAGAGTAGTTAAGACAAGCATCGTGGGAAAGCAGCACATTATGCCAATAATGCTGTTATTAATACAATTCATGAGATATACAGTTATCTACAACCAGTTTTTTGTAGTTATGTCATAAGAGTTTATATTTTTTGATTGTCTAAATTATTTTCCAGTGTGTTTTCTATTTGGGCAACATATACTCCTTAAAAAAGATGCTATCAGTAACAAGTCTGTAATATCTATAGCTGCAATATAAAGAAAAACCTTTACTTTTAGATATTAAAACTTGAGATGGTCATGTATTATGGACAATAAATTGTCTATATGCTTTTGTTATATATAATTTGAACAAAAGTGTATAGACCAGCGCTCTTCAATCTTTGCAGCCTGGTGGCCTGGTTCTGGGGGAGGAGAGGGGAACCCAGCTGCAAAGTTGTGTGTGCACCAGCCCACCACTTACGCAAGTGAAGCTGTATGCGCATGCATGCTGGCCCGCCTCTCGCATGGCCCGATTCTCAATAGGCCATTGCCTGGTAGTAGACTGTGGCTTGGTATTGGGGATCCTGACATAGATGATTTCAAAGAAAAGCTAAATTATTTCATTCAGCTGATTTCCCTGTTCTATTTTCTTATATTGGTAAATCAATTTTCAATCATCCCACCACTACAATATAATGGGATAGGAACAAATTTGTCAGGCAATGCTAACTTAATCACATAGTCAAGCTATGGGTGGAATTGATTGTCAAGATCCCCATCCTACTCTGAAAAATATTCCTGAACTTTTAATTTTTTTACTCATATTCTATGTTTTGCTTGTTTTAATTTCCCCCTAATTTAATTATTTTAGAGTCATGATTATTTTAACCAGTTATTATAGTTGATCTGAAACTTTATAATCTAAAATGAAGTTATTTCAAATAAAGATGCAAATAAAATAAACAATCCCTCCATCCCAGTTACCCAATCAAAACAGTCAGTTCTCTTATAAATTATTAGAAGGTTGACATTTAATAAAAGTTATGGAATGCAGCCTCTTATTTTGATGCATTCATAAAAGTGATTAGCAGCTGAAGTATTAAAAAACAAATCTATTTTAGAATACAAAACAATTGCTAATTGGAATTAAAAACTAGCTATTTTAAAGAATTAGATTTCCGTTAAAATTCTGAATACTTTTTTATTCTACAGATAAATTGTGGTTGTTCATCTATATACTTGCCAATTCGAGCTTACCTTTTAAGCACTTGGATTTTCAAAGCAGCCAAAACATGCACACCTAAAAAAATATCTGCCTCATAAAGTATGAAGGAACCTTAGGACACAATGTAATTCCTAATTTGAGATGTCTAAATTACAATTACTGAAGATTTGCCAGAATTTCAACTATTAGCTACTCCTAAAAGTATGGACTTATAAAGCAACAGAATATCATCATGTTGTTCACTTCTATTATCTGTGGATCTAATGTACTGAGAGGTATGCTTTCAAGTATAGGTGGCTGATATTCTCCAAAGTTGGGAAGTTATGTCCATGACCTCTTTCTGTGGTCTGTTTCTTTTCTTTTTTTCAAATCTTGATTCTGGTAACACAACTGAACCGAGTAAAAACAAAAACAAAACAAAACAACCCCTACAGCTGAATATCTATGGAGTTTCTCAGTGATCCAAGAGATGGTTGTCCCAAAGGTGCTTTTTCAAAAGGTGGTCGGGCTTTGTTTTTGCTTGAGGACCAAGCTTCTCATCCAAGAAGCTTCTTAGGTTCTGAAGAATTGAAGAAATTTCTTGGATGAGAAGCAAAACATCTTCAAGAAAAACAAAGAGTCCAGTTGTCTTTTGAAAAAGCCCCTACAGTTGAGTAAAAGAAAACACTGGCTCTCCCATTACTACTTGATGAAACTTCAATGCACTTTGTTATTTATTTACTAGATTTGTGTGTACCCATGTCATCTCATTATGAGACTGCCTATTCAAAAATTAGAGTTGGCACAAAATACAGTACTTCAGATGCTGTTGAGATTGCTTTACCTACAGAACACCAATATTCTGTGTACTGAATAGGTTGTTAATAAATTTCTTCAAGGTAGAACTATCCTGCCTTCTGTTGTCCCAGATAAGGATATTTTCTGGCTTTCATATACAGAATGTGAGTGGAGAAGCTCTCGGATTTTTTTCCATAATAATGGTCGCAAGTTGGTTCTGCAAGACTGCCAAAGCAGAATTTTTTCATGGAGCCTCTGGCTGTTATTGTTACTGGGTTAGATGGGGTTGGCATCAATAATGTCTTACTGGTTTTGATTTAAGGTTTTTAATTGGGATTGTTTTTACTTGTGATTTTGTACTTTATGAGTATTACATTGCAAACTGTTGTGAGTCATTTAGAATTGGCACTACATAAACATACCAAATAAACATAATTGTGCTATAAAAATTAGATTCAATCCCAACCTCCTGTTTTATATATAAATGGGACAGATAAATGAACATACTCTGCTGCACTAATCTGGCTCTGAATTAAGACAAAAAATGAACAGATAACTTTTTGATAAGCATTTTCCATGGAAAATACACCTCTGAAATGAATGTTGTTCAAATTCTAAGGTTAATTTTAATAATGTAAAAATTATGACTTAGATATGTAAAAAGAGTTTTTTTAATAAAAAATGTGCATGTAAGATATGCATCACATTCTGTTGATTCAATAATCCCATGCAAACTAACAATGAACCAAGAGTGGACTAAAGAGAACTTGGACTCATAAGCAGATGGCTTAATAAAATAATAAATTAGTATGTTTCAAGGGATAAAAAATATGAAATAACATTCATCCAAATATTTGGTGTAACTCCCAGTTAGGAAACACAACAACATGGTAAGACTGTTAAACTTATTTTATTCCTTTATTTAACAAATTTGTATCTCAACCTAGTCTTAACAAATCTAGATGGAGAAAAAGCTAAAAAAAAATCTCAAAATGAATTATAAGCAATATTATCAATTGTAACTCATTTCCTTTAATTTCTAATGATGACACCCATAAATCAGTTCAACCCAATGATGAAACAGGACTACTTTAATCTGCCTTCAAAACACATGCCAATTGTGATAGGAAATTCCATCAAGTGGGGATTACACAGTGGAGATCTTAAAATGAAAGACAGTTCTGGAGTGAATTATTTTGGATTGATAGATTAAGCAGCTACATCATGTAAAGTCAATCATGCTGATGTGGAATTTAAAAAAAATATGACTAATCTTAGTTTAATATTGCAACATCATGAAAACCAAAACACAACACCCAAGTATTATATTTATATATGGAGAATAGACAACCTGTGGCTCATAAACTTGTAATTCATAAGTTATGTGCATCTTTTTAACTCCTTGAACCTTTTATCCACCTGCCAACATCATACCACTGAATCACAAGAGTATATTTTTTGTGCATCAACATGATAATAAAATAGGAGTGGTAACCTTTGTAGGTTTAACAGCCTCTTTTATTAATCCTCACCGTCTATAGATTCACAAAAAGGAAGCCAAACTTTCCAGTCTATCATCTCATATAATAACCTTATTTAACATCCATCCATTCTTAGTGGCAGTCTATAGCTTGGGATAGGGCTTTTTCAGTTACACCGCACAAATGTGAAACTCATTTTCCAGAAGTATAAGAGGGACTGCCATTTACACCGGCCTCTAAAAAGGCTTACGTTTTCAAGTAATCTACATATACAGAAGGATTTTTTAAAATTAATATCTTAAATAATTCATTTTATTTTTATTATTGGATTTGTCTTCAGGATGCATGATTTTGTTATGAACGCAACGTTTCTACAAAAAATGTTTTTTTAATGGGTAATTTAAAAATAATAAATGTTTAAATAAATTTGCCAAATAATAAACATTTAAATAAAGTGGCCAATTTAAAAAAATATTTAAAAAATTAAAGTGTGGGCTGCAATTACAAAAAAACTACCTGCACTCTTCTACTGCATGTAAAATTTTCTCTTCAATCAGTGAAAATATCAGGTTGCCTATAAGTCTACCATAAACATAAGAGGACTTTTTATTCTCTTAGTACAAATAAATCCTAAAATACTAATCAGCAAAGGATTTCTGCTCAGTGAATCATACTTATCTACAACTGTGAGGCAAATTAACTAATTTTTCCCATCTGTGAGTTACTGATCTGATTTCCATAAATTTTATTTTTAAGTTAAATTGATGACATACCTTTCTTATCATTTCAATATGTTTTTCCCTAACAATATAATGTTTAATAGTGTTCTGTGTCTGTTTTTCATGTTGTTTATAGGATTTATGTCATTTTCTGATTTTTCTTTATGTAGGCCACCCAGATTTTTGACAGTGAAATAAGTTATAAAATTTGACAAATAAAATAAAGAATGTAGAAAGTGTATTATAATAAAAACAGGTATACAGGAATGGTAATTTCCAGGAGGAGGGGGACTTAGGAACTGTGAGATATAGCCAGAAGTAAGTTAATCTATTAAACAAATAATTACAAAAATTACAAAGTTCTGCTGACATGATATTCTGAGTAATGCAAATTAATGGTAAGAAATGTGTTAAAAATTATTTTAGTTTTATTGTTTTTAAAATGCTTTTGAACCTAAAATATCTTAATGTTAACAAAAAGGTGCAATGAGATTGCTAAATCAATGACAAATGTTGACAGCACTTACACAGTGTAATGGGGCAAAGAATAAGGAACCATATTTGTCTCGGTTTACTGCTTGTTTGCCACAGTTATCTACTTCTATAATAATTCATCAAGTTTTTATTAAACTCTTCCCTGACGAACACTATGTTATTTTTAAAGGCAGTTAAAAAGAGGACTACTTTTACGACAATTGAGCCCAAAATTTATGTTGCTAAATGAGAAATTTGTTAAGTGAGTTTTGTTCCATTTTATAACTTTTCTTGCTGTGTTTATTAAGTGAATCACTGCAGTTGTTAAATTAGTTATATCCATGATGGCGAACCTATGGTATTAGTGCCACAGGTGGCACATGGAGCCATTTGTAGGGCACACGAGGCATTGACTTCATTTTCAGCTGTTTTTCGCCCTCCAGGAAAACGGGAACAGACTTCCGGGTTCCCCGTAGGATTATTTTTCGCCCTCTGGAGACTTCAGAGGCTGCTATATGGTTGTTAAGTGAATCTGGCTTCCATATTGAATTTGCTTGTCAGAAGGTTGCAAAAGGGGACCATATTATTCTGAAACATAATTTATTTTCCCCAAGCTAGCTTTTGCCTTGCAAATATCACTGTCCATTGAAGAGGTTCAGAAAACTTACATCTCAAAACCTCAATGTAGTTATCAGGAATTACTTTTAATATTTCTTTAAAACACAGCATTTTTGTAAATAAATAAGCAAAGAAAACACAATCTGAGTTTGTTATCTTGAAGAAAAATGAAAAAGAATTCAACTGAAAATGTGTTTCAGAAACCAATAACCTTTTCACCCCTTTCATGTTTAAATTACACCAGTACTCACTTCTACATATTTTTTTTAAGTAACAGCTATGTTTTTCTTACCCAAGAGTATAATCTGAAAGTTTACATTAACCGTATCCATCTCTTTTTTGTACTGTATTAAATTGCTTTAAGCTCATGGCCCAGGAATCTGACAAAAAATGCTATAAAAAATTATCTACTGTCAGAAAATTGTCTCTATGCAAGTACTGGGAGAAAAAAGATAGTTTGCAAGATAAGTGCATTATCATAATGCACTTAATGTATTATTATACTATACAAACAAATGATTGTAAAAAGAACAGCTATTTTGACAGGTTTTAAATGTTTAAGATTTATCTTAAAAGATTATTTTATAAAACACATAAGAAATACTCTCTATTCAGATATAATAAAAATTAATGCATGCAATAGCGTTAAGATCAGAAATAAAGAAAACTTTTTAAATAGGTGTCCACACAATAAAAATTTGACTAAAATAGTTTTATTATTCTAACGTTCTTCTTAAGGAAACATTTATTAAGAAAACTCTTTTCAAAATACATGTGAATGAGAAGGCAAAACATTCAAAGAAACATCTGCAATCAAACAAGGAAATCTTGTGCCACTGAAGACCACACACACAATAATTTAGTATAGGCTATACCCCCAAAAAAGTGTAGCTGAACAAAAGGCCCAATTGACAGCTTAGCTACAGCTAAGACTGGATGAAGTTCAGGGCTGAATATGTGTGTCTCAAAGATTCTTTAGAGAGAAAAAAATCTCATGATACTAAATATTTGTGTTTTAAGAATTAGCTACACTCTTGGCCACAAAGATATACAATTTTGATGGATAACACAGCTTTTAGATTAGAGACAGAAATGACATCAGTTAATATTCGGTTGACCAAACCTTTCTTTTAAACCTTTTATATCCAATGGTTAAAATGAAACATCAAGTAAGCAGAAAGAATAGCATAGAAAAGGTAACTGCAGTGCTAATACACATTTTGTAAATAACACAGCTAGTGGGGAATGGATAAATCCTGTCAGAGCTGAAGAAGCTTCTTGGATGAGAAAGGACGTTGATCTTACTGATATGTCTGTTCTCATAGTAGGGGGGGTGTCTCCAGAATGGGATGTAACTCTGCTTCTCTGCCTGGAGACAGAGTCATCTTTTTTGGGGACACACCTCCTCTGACTGGTTACTTCCCAGTTCAACTAAGGTGTAGTGATGATGAGACTGTTGTCCTGTGAAAACATTAGTCCCTCCCGGACTATGGACCAGACGATCTACAGGGTGGGGCTGGATAATCTCCCCCTACTATGAGAACGGACTTATCAGGTAAGACCAACATCCTTTTTCCATAGTAGAGGGAGAGATTCTCCAGGAATGAGACTTACCAAAGCCTGTCAGTCTAGCGGGTGAGAAGCAGTCTGGTCCTGAGTCCCCTGTTCCATGTGGACCCACTGAAGGACTTGCCTGCCAAAGGTATCCAGCTTGTAGTGGCAGATGAACGAGGCTAGAGAGGACCAGTTCGCTGCTCAACAGACCTCCTCTATAGAGGCCTGCATTGCCCATGCTGCTGTCAAGGCCGCGCTTCTGGAATAGTGGGCCGTGATATGCCTAGGCACCGGAAGGGCCTGCAGTTCATAGGCCTTGGCAATGCAAGCCCTTACCCATCATCCCACCCAGAGAGGAAGGCTGGAAAGAAAGAAATAAGGACTTCATCTTCTGGAAGGAGGAGTCCTCTTGATGTAGATATGGAGAGCCCTCCTGACATCCAAGGTGTGCCACTTCTTCTCCAGGGCATGGTTAGGGCCAGGACAGAAGTTCAGAAGTATCACTTCCTGGGCCTGATGGAACCAGGAATTCACCTTGGGAATGAAAGAGGAGTCCAGTCTTAACACCGCCGGGTGGAAGACACGTAAGTCCTCCCTCACTGAGAGGGCCACCAAATCCGATATCCTTCTAACTGATGAGATGACTACCAGAAAGGCCACCTTTTAGGATAGAAAACTCAAGATCGCAGTCCTCAATGGCTTGAATGGACCTCCTGTGAGGGCACGCAACATCTTTGAAAGATCCCAATTAGGGTACCTATGTCCCACTGGTAGTTTTAAGTTTGTTGCACCCCTGAGAAATCAACGAATCGTGGGTTCATGAGGTGACAGGAGAGGGAATCTCTCACCCCATATCATAGAACTGAAGACAGGGCAGCCACCTGTCTACGGATGGTGTTTGGTGTTAAACCAAAACCTGGGCTACTGACACCAAATAAGGTTTAATGTTCTTGCCAGAGCACCAACTGCAAAAAGCTGTCCAGGTTGAATTGTATATCCTGTCGGTGGAAGGCGTCCTAGAAGGCTGTATTGTTCTGATTACCCTGGAGGAGAAACTGTCCTAACTCAGGACTCTCTGCTCAAATACCAGGCAGTCAACTGGAGCCACTGTGGGGGTTGACGGCGTAAGATGTTATGTGCGAAACCCCCGTCTAGGCCCTTCTGCAGGAACTTGAGGATCTGAGCAACCGAAGCCTTGGTTGGAGAGATGGAGACACCATTTGACAAACGCCTACCAAGTGGAATTGTAAATCCAGGTGGTCAACGGTCATCTGGATGTCTCTATGGTCGCTATGACCTGGGAGGACAAGTTTGCGTTCCTCAGGAGGAGGCGCTCAAGTGCCAGGCAGTCAAGTGGAACCACTGGGGCTCCAGATGGACTAGGATCCCCTGGCATAAGGAGACCTCCTCTGAGGGATCCTCCACGGGGTTGGGGGAATACGGAAAGCTGGACAAACCAAAGGCCCTCTGGGCCAATACGGAGCCAGAATAATGATGTGTGCCCTCTCTGCTACTACCTTCCTCAGGTTTCCCGGTAGGAGCAGGAGAGGGGGAAAAGCGTAAAGGAGGCAATCTGCTCCTGAGAGCGTCCATGTCTACGGTTCGAGTCCAGAAGCGAGAGAAGAATCTCAGCAGCTGGGCATTTGTTGGCGTGGCAAACAGGGCCACCAGCGGGGTGCCGAACCAGAGACAGAGCTTCTGGAACAATTCAGGTTGGAGTTGCTATTTGTTGTTGTCGACTGTCATCTGACTCAACCAGACGACTTGATGTTAGGCAGTGCCTGAGATGTGTTCCAATATCACAGATGGTAAGTGTCTCTCAGCCCAATGTCCGAGCCTCTAGCCAGAGGCTCCGTGAGTGGATCCCCCCCATACAATTTATGTGGACTTTCGTGGCTACATTGTCTGTCAGAAGGAGCATGTGACGCCCTACAATCAAGTCCTTGAAGTGTTGGAGGGCCAGGCGGGCCACCTTCAGCTCCAGCCATTTGATACCTGGAGTCCATCAAGACCCCCCAACCGAACAAGCTCACGTCCATAGTTATCATAGTTATCTTTCCGGCTCCCAGAACGCACAACTCTGTCTCAGGGCCAGAGAGAGCCACCACCGGAGAGACATTTGCACGTCCACTGGCAGGAGGATGGATCATAGGGAGTTGTTCAGTCTCTTCCGCTGGAATGGGATGAGAGCCCACTGGAGAGTCCAGGAGTGAAGGCGGGCCCAGGGCACTATCCTTATACCTGACACCATCTTGCCGAGCAGCTGGGACAAGGTCAGGATGGAAACTGACCGACTTTTGTGTACTCAGCTTCATAATTTTTGCAGGCTGGCCAGACTATCTGGGGAAAGACGGACCACCCCCGCCATATTACCGCCACCAAGTGGAGAATTAGCATGGAAGGGGAGAGATGACCTTTGGGGAAATTGACAGAGAATCCCAGGGATTGGAGGGTTTGGATGGTGAGGTGGAGATCGAGGACCACCTGAGTACGTGACTGTGCCTGAACCAACATGTCATCCAGGTAGCATTGGAGTCTCACGGGAATGGAGCGCAGGTGAGCTGCCAATGCTGCCAAGACCTTCGTTGAGGCTAGGCCAAATGGAAGAGCCTGGTATTGGAAATGAAAATCCCCGTGAGAGAACCGTAGGTACTTGCAGTGAGCGGGCAGGATTGGGATATGAAGGTAGGCCTCTGTGAGGTCTACAGAGGCCAGGTAATCCCCCTGACGGATCCCTTGGAGGATAGACCTGAGTGACATTTTGAAGTGTCTGTAGACTAGGTAATGGTTCAGGCGTTTGAGATCCAGAATCACTCTCCAGCCCCCCCCCCCCCGAGCTCTTCGGAACCATGAACAGGTTGGAGTAATGACCCAGCCTGCGTTCCACCCTGGGAACCGGTTCCACCACCCGAATGTCCAGCAGATGGCTTATGGCGAGATCCATCAGGCGGCATCACTCCAGATGCTGGGAAGGGGGAAAGGTCCTGAACAACGTCTAGTCTCAGACCATTCCTGACTGTGGATCTGACCCAGGCATCTGATGTAACCTGGTCCCACTGATCCGCGAATTGTGCCAGACAGCCGCCTATGGGGAGATTCGAGTTGGAGACATTTCCCCTTGCAGAAGGGACGGCTGCCTCTGCCCCCATAAAAGGGCCACGGTGACTGGTCCTGGTACCTGCCCCCATCCTGGTAAAAAGGCTGATGAGAGTGCCTGTCGGATCTAAAAGGAGCGTACCTGTGCTGTTGTTCTGGCTCAGGTGCCCTGTAGGGGGGCCTACGGTATGGCGCTGGCCACAAATCAGACTTCTTAGCATTAGAAGGAAGGACCTTCTTCTTATCCTTGTTCTCTAGGCAGGGATTTTATTCCATCCTGTTCATGGTCCCAAAGAACTTGGGAGGCTGGAGACCTATCTTGGCTATCTAGAGGGTTAGCCAATACTTTACGTACAAGCATTTTAAAATACACTCCCTCCAGTCTATTCTTTTCAAATTATTTTCAATATAAGGCCATGCCATTTGGCCTCTCATCTGCACCCTGGACTTTCACAAAATTATTGGACCATGAACAGGATGGAATAAAATCAAGGACCAGTTGAATGGCCTGAATAGCCAGCAGATTTTGAATAGCTGAGTCCATCAAGTCTCTCTTAATTGTGTCATTTGACACTGGGCATCTTATAAAGAAACTCAGGGAAGTGGAGAGGAAGTCAAGAGACAGACAAAAACCTCATTGTGTCGATAACCCAAGCATCTGATGCTGTGGCCTCCCATTGGGCAAAAAGTCCTAGGCAGCCTCCAATGGGAGTGTCAGTCTTAGCTCAACGGGAGCAACAAAAGGGATGACTCCCTGAGCCATGAAAGGGTCGCTTACCTTGCTACGTTGTCTGTATCTAAAGCCAGACCTGTACAGTTGCTTTGTCTGCCCAAAAATGATATCTGGGGTTCGTTGAACTCAAACCCTGGTTCTGACGCCCGAAAGAACTGCCTTCGAGGGTAAGGTAAATAGCGACAATTGCCTTGTCTGCACAAGGGAGACATGGTTTTACCCCTGTCCTTTTTGTCAATCAAGACAGGATCTAGAGTTTCTCCAAAAAGATTAGAGCCTCTAAACGGAGAGGAAGCCAATTTCCATTTGCTCTTGATGTCAGCCTGCCAATGGCGAAGCCATAGGAGACGACAAGCCGTCACAGAAGAGCCAATAAACCTAGATACATACTTTGCTGCATTTAGTGTGGCATCTGATGCAAATTCGGTGACAGCTACTAGTTTGCTGATATCCTGATGGGATAGAACATCACCAGGAAGCATCCTTGCTTGCATCTGGCATAGCCAGAGCAAGGAGGTCTGAGTGAAAAATGATGCAGCGGTTGAGGCCTTAACAGCCCAGGAAGCAGCCTGGTGTGCTCTGCATAGTGCCATCTCCGCTCTTTTGTCCTCAGGCCAAAGACTGTCCATAGCATCTATGGTCAAAGGAAAGGCAGAAGTCAATGCTATTGGGGGATCAACTGCCGAAGTTTGTAGCAAATCAGTGAGGTCTGAGGCAACATTATACAGATATCGCTTGGTACCCGTGGTGAGGAGGACCCGCTCCAGGGTTGGCCCACTGCCTCTGAACAACATCCAGAAAAAGCTTGAGTGATGGCACAACCTCGCTCTAAATGGTGGGTTCGGCAAATAACATCTGGTTAGAATCAGTGTTGGTGAAATAATTGGATAGTGAAATATCTATCACAGAGTCCACCATTACTATGAAGAAGAATTTTATTCCTTTGTCTCTGTAGAACCAAGTCAAGAACGTGATGCTTTATTATTGAAGTGTCTCTCAACAAAGCCCAGCATCATCAAGAATTGGAATAAACAAGCTGCAGTAACTTAAATTGAATTCCCCAAGAAAAACATACTTTTCAACAAGGGCAACCTGTATGAAGACACCTTCCATAACACTTAATTTCAGTTAATACTTTAAGACTTTAGTGAGGCAAGATCATATTCCAAATAGAAATGAGGTTCTGACACACGTTTAAGGATGTCTTAGTCTGCTCTCAAGAATTTGAACTAGGTCATGTTTAAGGCTCTTATATTGCTGTAAATACAACACTATGCTCCAGAGAACACAAGGCTTAGACCTTTAGCCCTGGATAATTGTATTGCAGCAGGCACAGTACTGCTACAAAATTGCATTATGGCTATTAAAAAGATATCACTGTTCTGTGTAGATTCCATTTATTTTCCAATTGTAAAAGCAGTTCATATTTAGTGAATAAAATAACTTTAGATTTGGAATAACTGACTATTCATTTTTCTTCAGTACATAATTATAAGATTCGTAAGCTTTACTTTATCTGTCCAAGTAAAGTGATTCAACAAAGAGGATGGATGTGAATTTATTTGTTGGAACATACATTTCATACAAGCCCCCAAAACACAGAATTAGATGTTAACAAAAGATATACACTTCTAAAACTGTTTTTAAAGCAGCAGAAAGTCTTACAAATATACATCTTACACCATATAAATGCTTTCATGAAGCATCATAATTTATCCACAACAGTATATTTACATCTGAAAGTTCCTCACCATAACTTCTCCAGGTATTGAGTTGAAGGCCATTTTAAATCAATGAAGATACCGTCCATCTAGTCGATTAGAACACTTTTTAGCATAATGCATTGATCAAGGTTAATTTGAAAGCCACGGATTAGCTAATCAACACACTTCCCACGCTATAGGAACGTGATGGTGAACCTATGGCATGCGTGCCACATGGGGCACGCAGAGCCCTCTCTGCGGGCATGCCAGCTATCAGCCCAGCCCAGGCCACCGGACATGTGTGCATACCTTCTGCCGGCCAGCTGGTCTTCGGGTCCCTGCTGCACATGCGCCGGGCCTTCCCCAATCCCTGCAGGTTCCACCCTCAGCAGGTGCCTCTCTGTGGCAGGAATGGAGGAGAAAGTTAGGGCATACTGGGGAGAGAAACTGCAAAAATAAGAAGAAAAACTGCAAAGGCACAGGAGGCAGGAATGGAAGAGAAAGTTATGGTGTGCTGGGGGAGAAAATGTGGAGATCACAAGACCCCCGTGCTACATTTTGGGCCTGAAAAGCCTCCTGCACCAACCTGGAAGCCAAGGGGCAGGGTTGGGTCCATACATGGGGCGGGGCACATGCGCAGGGACTGTGTGCGTAGGGCTCATGCCCAGGGGGTACTCGCATTGCATTTTGGGGATTGGGGACATGCGCACATGCATACACATACAAAGCTTGTGCTTTGGGCGCTTGGCACCAAAAAGGTTAACCATCACTGCTATAGGACATCACTGTTTTTTTCTTTGTTTTCTTTTTTCAACTTTTTTTTTTCTTACACATTTTGTTTCTACTTTGATTTCTTTTTCTTATTTTTGTTAATTTGTGTTTGTTTTTACATTGTTTAAAAATGTAATAAAATTATACATATTAAAAAAAAGAAAAACAATGGCCTTAATACCATCATACAATATGCTTCTTTAATAAAATCAGGTCTGTACACTAGTCTATTTTTTCTTGTTTCTCAGAATAATTTTCCTATCAACATAAAGGTTTGTGTGCTTCAAATAATTTTTTAAAAAATACAAATTCCAAATATACCCTTTCGCACATTAAAAAACTACATTATCTGTAATTGACCTTGAAAGAAAAAATATTAATGCAAAGAAATATGAAGTGGTTTTAAAAAGAAAATCATGTACATAATTATTTCTTCTTTATATTACTTACATTTTAATCCCAATTCTAAATTCTAAAACTATAGACCATGGTGGTCTCAATGCTATTTGTTCAGCCCAGAGTCGTTGAGAGTTTGACATCAAACAATTAATGGTTACATACTATAATGTCATATCCAAACGTTTATTATTATTGTTTTCAGACATTCATGGTGTTCAAGAAATAGCAAAAGCTCTTATGTCACATTCAAAATTAATAGTTTAGCTTCATAGTTTTTTATACCTACAAACTAGTACTGCTTCACTTTGGAAGTAGCTTAATGAATATTTATAATAATCCTTACAGCAAGACTAGTAAGCATAACGATTCTACAATACAACAATAAAATTAAGGAAGAATCGGAGCTGAGAAAATGGCTTGTTGAAGGGCATGTGGTGGATTTATCATAAAGCTTTTAATAAAAACTGGGATGTTCTCAGTTCACAGTTCAACCATATTTAAATTTATTAATAATATACTCTTTGTTAAATTCTGCCTCTACTGCATAATTTTACAGTGAAGCAGGAATAGCTGAGACAATAAAAACAGCTATGCAGAACTGATTATGATCCAGGACTATGGACTTTTGGCATTGTGAATATGACTATACAGTAATTCTTTCACTCTCTTTAAAATATCTGAAAGAAAATTGAAAACATGCTCTCAATGCCCCCTGTATCATTCTAGAAACTGGCAGAGCTTGGCACAATTCATAAAGGGTAAGTTTGAAATAACATTCAAGATACTATCAATATAGGCAGATCTATACCAGGGTTGAAATTCAACAGGTTCTGGAGAACCAGTAGCAGAAATTTTGAGTAGTTTGGAGAACCAGCAAATACTACCTCTGGCTGACTCCAGAGTGAGGTGGGAATGGGGTTTTTGCAGTATCCTTCCCTTGCCAAGCCCACAGAACTGGTAGTAAAAAAACATTGAATTTCACCACTGGTCCATACCCTATTTTTTTCATGCCATTTTATATTTTGGAAGCTTAAAAAGGAAGATCTTGTTATCTGAATGTTACACTTCAATCGGATGATATGGAATTCCAACTTTCCTACTGTGTCTGTATACATTACAAGCTGCCTCAGTAGCATCTATAAGCATTTTCACAGAAATAAAACTTAAAAACTTTAAAAGCATTATTTAGGAATGCACAAAAATATAAATTGAATGTATCCATTAACTACCTAATTAAAGGACAGATCAAACCAGTGTTAAAGTCACAATTGATACATTGCAGCACACATCTTATTGTCTGGATTACACTTTCTCTTTCATATGTTATTGCTAATAATAGAACACCTCTTACAAACTAGACCATTTGATGTTAAGTGGGAGACTGAACACTCTCCTAAAACATTAAAAAAATCTTTATTTTATAGTCTCTCTAGAAATAAAGAAGAGCAAGAACATTAAAGCAAGTAAAAAGTAAGATCTGAGCATCTTTATTTGGTCATGATTACTCTTAAGCTGAAGGGTTGATGGACATTGTTTTTGTAGATTTATGAAAAAGGAAATATATATTTATAGGTTAAATAAAATACAAGATCTCTTAAGAATTCTATTGTTATTGTGTGTTCTCTTTTCATATGTATTGATAAACTTGAATGTATACAGATCTACAAGCATATGTAGGACCAAAAGGATTAAAAAGATGTGAGTCGAAGCACAGTACAGGTAGTCCTTGACCTACAACTCATTTAATGACAGTTCGAAGTTGTAATGGCACTGAAAAAATTGATTTATGACCATTTTTCATATTTACAACTGTTACAGCATTTCCATGGTCACATGATTAAAATTATGATACTTGGCATCAGACGGTTGCATGCCTTGGGGGGTCCTTTGATGATCTTTTGAGAAAGTCAATGGGAAAGCTTAACAACCATGTTATAAACTTAACAACTGCAATGATTTTCTTAACAAATGTGGCAAGAAAGGTCATAAAAATAGAGCAAAACTCATGTAACAACTGTCTCACTTAGCAATAGAAATTTTGGGCTCAGTTGTGGTCATAGGTCAAGGACTATCTGCACAAAGTGAGAAAATAGAAAATAATTACCTAAAGCACATATTTAGGCTGTGTACTGAATCCAGTAACATCACCAAAAGAATTATACTCAGAATAAGGACTCAGAATAAGGACAATTTGTCTTCAAGTCTATGGAGTATTTTTGACAGCCCAGAATAATCAATAAAAAATCCCTCCCCACAACCTCTCTCCCCGAATCCGTAGGAATTATTTTCTTATAGACATTGCATTACCAAAATAGGCAACATCATTCACAGTGTGAATTCTAATGCAAAACATTTGTACCTCTGATATGTTTGTCATTGGATCAGATTAGTTATTAATGTTGTATTTGTGAATATAGAGGCATAAAAGAAATAGTTTATCTGGGTATGGATGTTATAAGGAATGCCTTATATAGTTGATCTATCAATTAGGAAATAGCCTGTTTAGAACATCAGTGTGTGTGTTGTTTTAGATAACCATTGAGATAACATCACTTACTACTGAAAACATGTTTTGACTTCTTGGTCAAAATGTTCAGGGTGATTTTGAGAAACCAAATGAAATAAAGCAAAATAAGATATTAATAGAGGAATTAGCAAACAGTATCAAGGAAACTTATTAGGGCTGTGGGAAAGGAAAGAGTCCATATAATACAAGTTTCCACAAACTTTTGTAGATTATCACTGAATGTATTAAAATAATAGTAACCAGTGTACATAGGCAGTTTTGAGCATTTGCAGATTCTTTTTAAGCTGTCTGAATTTGGATTGGAGACTCTTTGCCTTTCCTTGAATTGAGGAAGTGTGTCATTTTTATCCTGACCATTATCAGTTGAGCCTTTCTTATCCTGGAACAAACACTCCTACTTATCAGAGAAAGCAGATGAAACATGGCATAGCAACACTGAAAGCAACAGTTACTGCTCTGCTGTTTAGCAGACTGGTTTATGTGCATGTTGATGATGGCATTGGGAAGGAACCACTGGACTAGGGGATACATGATAGCAGCGCTCCAATATCCCAGAGGTTGCCACAAAGAAGAGGGAGTCAAACTATTCTCCAGGGCACCTGAGGGTAGAACAAGAAGCAATGGGTGGAAACTAATCAAGGAGAGAAGCAATTTAGTACTGAGGAGACATTTTCTGACAGTTAGAAAAACAGTGGAACAGTTTGCCTCCAGAAGTTGTGAATGCCCCAACAGTGGAAGTCTTTAAGAAGATGTTAGATAGCCATTTGTCTGAAATGGTATAGGGTTTTCTGCCTAGGCAGGGGGTTGGACTAGAAGACCTCCAAGGTCCCTTCCAACTCTGCTATGGTATGGTATGGTATGGTGTGGTATGGTATTGAACTTTGAGGTTTCTCAAAACTATTGCCTCTTGCAGAAATGAAGGGTATTCACTAATGGCTATTAAGTTGTCCCTTAAAAGAAACTAAATCAGGGGGGATTTTATTTAAATCATGGTTTAAATCATGATTTAAATCACTAGTAAAAAGGTTTGATTTAAATCAACTTGATTTAAATGCCAACTTGATTTAAATCATAATTTTTAAAGAACTGTCATCTCTGTCCCAGACCAGCTCCTCCGCTAACCCACTGTTGACTCACCGACAATCCCAATATTGCAGAATATACAGCCTCATGTTACATAACTAAGCTCCATTTCATGCTGAATAAATTAAATTATTAATGTATCTTAAATACAAAACGATCTTTAGGCACATTTTTACTCCAAAGCATTTTATTAAAATAAATTTGATAAAAATTAAAAAAAAATCCAATTTAAATTTTAAATTAAATAAATCCATTTTTAAAAATTTTTTAAAAAAAATAATCGATTTTTATCCACTCTGAACTAAATGTACATTGTGCTTAGGTGACTTAATCCAAGCTAGAGAGACCAGATTCAATCTCATTCTTGGTACATAAACTCATTCGGTGACAGTAGGATTTTAGTTCAACTGTTTTCAGAATTCTGTTTCTAAATTGTTTGGGCATGCTGTGATTTGGTGCATGTTTGGTCTTAGTGCATGCTGGGGTTTGGGCATAGTTTTGCTTGGCACCTGTCCCAGTCCAGAAAAGGCAGCACAGCAAAGTTTTGATAACAAAGGGAATTAAAATTACACAGAAATAATATTGCAGAGAAGTATGAAGCTTGTTTTTATGTTTCCTCCATTTATTAGAAAGTTACATAGTATTTTCATTTGTTAGGTTAAAGCAGTGCTTCTCAAATAGTGGGGCGCGCCCCCCAGGGGGGGCGCGAGGCTCCATAAAGGGGGGCTCGTTCGACCTCGTTTGACTGTCAGGAGCGAAGCTGCCATGAGGTGACCACGCTCACGAGCATAACTTCTTCTCCGCCTTCCAAACTTCAAAACTCGGCTGCCGAGTCTTCCAGCAGTGGCTGCTCTAGGAGTGCGCTCTATGGTTGTGGGCTGGCTGCTGGACAGAGAGTCTTTTGGATATAGAATCTTCCAGACAGAGAGTCTTCCAGCAGCCAGCCCACAACCATAAAGCACCCGCCTAGAGCCACCGCTGCTGGAAGACTCAGCAGCCGAGTTTTGGAGTTTGGAAGCCAGAGAACTTTGTCCTTGAAAGTGGTGATGTCTTTCTATCAGAGCATATGTAACTATTTGAACAAAACTGAAAGTTCATTCTTTTCCCTTTGTTTTATATCTACAATCCTAAGCGTATTCAAGTTCCACTTTTTAGGCCTTATCAAAACAGTGCTAAACTAACTACGCTTGGACACAAAGCTATAGTAATTCTGCAAAGAGCAATCATCTATAGTGGATAGATTCTTCTGAATATTTATTCAGAGAGATATAATCTATCTCTCTATCTCTCTCTCTCTTTTCTGCTACAGTTAATAAAGCTATTCTTTGTTGTAAATTGATCCACATTTCTTTCTTTTTTTATTCTCTTATACGTTAATAAGGATACAGAGTTATGCAGAGGTGTACTTATAACAATTTTATAGACAAATGATACTATTTACAGTTGCGCGGGGTGCGCGAAATGTTTTCTTCTTCCTAGGGGGGGCATGACAGAAAACAATTGAGAAGCACTGGGTTAAAGGAAGCTATTAAATGAAGCTACACTAACATTTCCTGTCTTTGGGATGGATTAAATGAGTAGCACACTATCAGTTGTTAGTTTTATGTCAATCAAAAATGTAGAAACTGACTTTTATGTTAATAATTTTTTGTGATACTCTATTCTGAGCACTGTCTTAATAATGAAAATAATACTGTATTCTTGAGTTGGTTTTCTTTATCTTTTGGAGCCTAGAATGGTCATATTCTGTTTATCAACTCTAAAACTAGCCAATTTTTTAGCTTTTAAGATGTCGTTTCTTGTCATTTTTTCTTCTTATCTGATTCACATTTCTAAGGCCAGAGTGTGCTGGTTTTGTTTTAAATCACCTTGTTGCTTTATTTATACAAAGTGACACATTTTTCCTTAGAACACTCAAAAGGAAATACGGCATTTTCTTAGCAAAATGTCTCACGTCTAAAGCTTGATTCAGAATTCAAAATGATTCTGGAGCCCCTACCGTCATTCAAGAGAATGTACTCTACACATTAATGAATTTTAGGCTTCCTGTAATTTTTCTAAGTACTTATGAAAATTGCTTCAACGTTATGAAGCTAAAAGCAATTGCTGAAACTTTTTTTGTACCATTTTTTTAGTCGTTAGTTTAAAAACTTCAGTTTCTCTATTGTTGTCAAGTTATTGTTGCATTAAAAATACTATCTCAAAAGGCATAATACTCAAAATTGCATAAACACATTTTGGTCCCTTTTTGAATTAATAAGAACAAGTGACTAGTGCAGCCTTTCTAAACCTCATACCATTAATTAGACTATTTATCTCATTATTCTCAACCAATGGCCATTGTATTTAAATAAGATACTATTTATAACTTAACGCATCTGAAAAACACCGACTTAAGAAGGCTAAAGGGTAGTTTGTGCCTATAATTACTTTTAACATTGTGTGACAGAAGCAGATGCATCATCCAAGCTGCATTTGTATTTTGCAGCATTTATCACTGAATAATAGAATGATAGCATTGAAAGGGCCAATAGTAATCCATCTTACTGTAGTGCTAGCCAAACCAAACTGTAGTAGTTTGTTAATGAGAATGTCATGTGAAACCTTATCCAATTTTGCTGAAATCAAATTATATTATTTATACAGAATACATTTATATTAAAAAATAAAATACACCGTAGTTTCAGCGAGATGTATTATTTTGTGAGTAGAATGTCTCCAGTGAAGTATTGATCTCAGAGAACATCAGGGACCCCATAATTCACATTGCTTGCTCACAGTTGTGAGCTCTGCTTCACGAATCCCCCAGAAGAGCAGAATCAACCTAAGCCAGAGATGTTGTATACATCCTTCTAAGAAAACACTTTCTATAATTGGCAAAATAAAAAAACTGCTTATAAAGATACAATAATATATTGTTATACAAACTGTGCAGCTAAAGACAGGGCAGCGATATAGTACATTTTCTATAAAATCTACAGCTATATTTCTTAACAATTTGTCAAATCACAACAATAAATTGGTTTTGGTGACTGGTGTTGAACAGAATATACAATAAGACAGTTATTTTGTAAGTCACATTTTAAATGGCCCTGATTCACCAAAGGAGCCAAATCAGAATCAAGTTGTGCTTTCATAACATTAGAACACTGTGATTCTCAGTATAGTTGTATGACATGTGGCATAACAAACTAAATTACTCAGTGCTGATAATAAATATCAAAATGACATTTCATATTTATATTTGTTCAAAATCATGCAATATGTTAAAACTACTTTGACATGCACAGACTGATCCAAAGTACTTCCCCTGCCCCACCCAATTTACTGAAAAGTCAATATAAACAGCTCTTGCACAATGCAAGGATTGACATACATAAGCCGGACTTTTAACCCAAGGGATGAAAAAATGTTGGTCACCATTTGTAAACACACTGATTTAAGATTTTTTTCTTGATATTGGAAACCTTCATATCCTGGCAAAGGTTAAAAATCAAACACGATGTTAAAAGATATTCCAAAAGCAGTCAAAGGTAACAGTAACAATTAAAGCATCTCTTGTGTATTGCAAAAAGTCTCAGTATGCAGCAAATATTTAAACTATTTTATCAACTATAAACTCATATGTTATGCATGAAAACGTTAGTAATACTATTAAAAAAAAGTTCTCCCAAGGTTAGCCATACTTCTGTTCTGTAGTACAGATTTTCCAGCTGGATCAAGTTGCAATTATCTTTAAAAGTTTTGACTCCCAGACTAAAGCACTTAATTGGCCAAATAGCTTATGATGAATTATAATGTATATTAAACAGATCAGAGGAAAAAGGATAAACTATTGGCTTAATATCAATTTACTGAAAAATATGCAAAAGTACTCTGAAATTCTCCTGTACGTTGATGCGCCCAGGTAATTGAATGGCCTGTAGTTCATAGGCTTTGGTGATGTACGCCCTCAGCCACCAACCTATCGTTGAAGAAGTTACTTTCCTGCCCAAAGATGAAGGCTGGTAGGACAAGAATAGAGACTCCGACTTCCTAAAAGAAGATGTCCTCTTTATATATATCCTGAGAGCCCTCCTGATGTCCAAGGTGTGCCACTTCTTCTCCAGGGCGTGAGAAGGGACTGTCAAAAGTTGAGCAGGATCAGATCCTGGGCCCTGTGGAACCAGGTGTATACCTTGGGGACAAAGGAAGGGTCCAGGCTACCCTGTTGGGGTGGAAAATACAGAGTTCCTCCCTCACAGAGAGGGCCTGTAATTCTGAAATCCTCCTGGTTGACGTAATTGCCATGAGGAATGCCACTTAAGGGTAAGGAAACGCAGGGTGGCCGACTGCAATGGCTCAAAGGGGGATCCAGTGAGCAAATTTAAAACCTTGGTCAGGTACCAGGTAGGGTAGCTGTGCACCACCGGGGGACTCAGGTTGGCTGCTCCCTTTAGGAAACAGCACATTGTGGGATGCTGCATCAGGGACTGCAGTTTCCCACATGCCAGCACCAAAGCCAGTGCTGCTACCTGACTCTTGATCATGTTTGGTGATAGCCCCTTGTCCAGTCCATCTTGGAGAAACTTCAGGATTTGGGCCACTGTCACCTCTGTGAGAGTAAGACCATTCCTATCACACCAGATGCAAAAGGTCCGCCAGGTAGAGTTATATATGGGATCCTTGGAGGGCCTCCTAGAGGCCTGTATAGTCTTAATGATCCTGGAGGAAAATTGTCCCTCCTCAAGCAACACTCCACTCAAGAGCCAGGGGGTCAGCTGGAGCCACTGTGGTTCCGAGTCAACCAAAGCCCCCTGGCTGAGTAAGATCCTGTCCCAAGCAATCCTCCAAGGTGGAGCCACTGACAGGTTCACAGGTTGGCAAACCATGATCGCCTGAGCCAGTGGGGTTCGAAGAGGACCTCTTCTCTATCTGCCAGGACCTTCTGTATTACCCTTGGGATAAGGGGAAGAGGAGGGAAGGAGTACAGAAGTCCTAGAAGCCAAGGGCATCTGAGAGCAATGACCCCCTGGCCAGAGTGGCAAAGAGATCTACTGCCGGGAGGACAAAACAGTCCGTGAGTTCCCGAAATATTGACGGGTGCAGGCTCCACTCTCCGTGGACAGGAATGCGGCACTTTTAATGCCCGCTACAGCCTTTTCTCCTAATTCTCTCCAGAACCTGAAGTTCCCCTCACTGCAACCAGCGTTAGATGAATAAATGGTGCTCACAGAGTTTAACAGTCAGGTGTGAGCCCCTTATCTCCCTAGCAGCCGTCGGCCATTAATTAAGGCACATAGTCACTGTGGGGATTGTTGCTGAGGAGAAACCTTCAGCAGATCTGAGCCGAAGCTCCTGCCACCGCAGGAGACCCAGCGACTCAACCACTGAGCTGTGAGTCAGCCGGGTGTAAAACTCACAATTTAATGTCCAAAAGTCCAAAGTTCCTTGTTTTATAAAGATATTTTGACAATAATAGGAATGAAGAATTTTTTATGCGTCTGTCCTCGCTGAGGGACTGAGTCAAAAGCTGGGGAGCCCTAACAGCTCTGACAGACTCAGTCCAATCAGCAAGCAGCCGAGGTCAACCCATTCCTGGATGCTATCTGCACCAAGATGGAGAAGATAACACACCTTGATATATACTAATTCAAAAATTGCTAGTTTAAAATTGAAATCTGTATCAATGTAATTCTTCTACAGCAAAATAGTTTTAGCCTTTGGTTTTTAAAACAAACTTTATAACAGGACAGCCTCCCCCTCCCCAGTATATCGGAAAGCATTGTCTTGCAAACATTAGAAGTAAAAAAATTGGCTTTTGAATAAAGTGATTGCTATTATTTTTAATTCTAGAACTAATAAACCTTTATAAATATAAGCATATAGTTGAAAGATGGTTTAAACAATCATATATTCATAAAAAACATTTAAAACTCTTAAGAAAAAGAATAAAATAGTAAATAATTGCTGAGAAGAATTCTTTATTATCTGAATAAATGAAATCATTCACACTATAAATACTTATTGTATAATTACTTTTGCTTGTTGCTAAGCAAACAAAATAGGAGAAGCAACAGAATGCAACAAATCTGTTTCCAGCACCGGGAAAATAAAGATATCAATTTCAGATCAATTTGTCTTACACCCTGCACTAGAATTCAGGTAAAGGTTTCAGTTACCATTATTTTATGGAAATTCAGGATAAAATTTTGCACCAATACAAAGAGTAAAAAATTCAAAACATGCCAGTTTTAATGTTTAAATATTTTAGCTTTTTATATCCATGGGAATATCAATTTGAAATCGGCCACAACTGAACCAAAGTACAAATTACAACTGGAGAAAGGTTTTGAACAACTTGGAGCCTTGTAAAGAATGCTGTTTAACATTATGAAGAGATATTTTATTCAAGGCCATGAGTATGGCAAACACTTCTTTTATATTCTTTCCACAGCCTAAAATTTATATAGATATAATGAGGCTTCCATTGCTGTTCTAAAGGTCCCTAGAAATAAACCAGTGTGATTCTGGTACCTTGAACGTAGGAATGAACATGATGTACTTTCCAGCTGGTCTCTAGATTAGAGATCCTGTCTTGCTTAAAATACTATAACTAGGTTTGAGCTTTCATTACAGTCCTATAAAATCTATTAATATAAGTGTAACTATGCCACTATATTGTGAAAATGAGAGTCTGATTTAGTGTATAAAATAAAAAGAATTACTATTTTTCAACTATTATAAATATAATAGAGGCATCTAGTCAAACTTTGTTTTTTTTTAAAATGTATTTTTTTTTGTAGCAAAACTGCAAAAGCACTTTCTAGAATAGTGCCAAGCTAACAATGAAAAATCATAAGAAACTTTATAATATACTGAACCACAGCACTTAAAACTATTGTCAATACTATGGGATTTACAATGACATATATCATTGTCCCACCTGTTATGGAGAAGAGCAAACAAGGTTTGATGCTTTTTATATCGGGGGTGGGGGGAATCCCACTGTATACAAGACACATTTTCCCCCAATGGAAGGAAAAGCCAATACTGATAACTGTTGAAACCTAAATTTGGAAAGGCTGGAATTTCCCAGAAAAAGAAGAAATTATTTCAATTATTCTCTTGAAGTTGCATTCTAATTTTACTGCTTGATAACTTAGGGTAATTTCTAACTTTCTTTCTTTTCCCATTACTGACCTGTAAGCTCCTACCCCTTATATCTGATCATTCCCTAGTGTGACAGTTGGTGCCCATGGAGGGTGAGGGGGTAAATTTCTCAAAAGTGGATCCAGGGCCAGGGAAGCTTCAAGACTGGAGATACTTGGCCCTTGGCTTTGGTTTCAGTTTCCAAGGAAAAGGGAAGTAGTTTTTTCTAATCCTATAGTTGTGTTATAAGATGAGCTGCCCGACGTAGAGGAGTTGTCAAATATGGAGGAGAGCAGCGCAGGTACAGTTTCATCTTTATTCCTTATTGCCCAGTTCTCTGAGAATCTGGAGGAAGAGAGTGACTTTAAAGAAGTAATGTAAGAGACAGTGTCCATGGAGGGAGGTGGTATGGAAGACAGTGAAGCAGCAGTTTCCCAGGAAGGAGGAACCATATTATTTTTTGCTTTGGGGATTGCATCTTTATATAGGGTACAGAAACAAATGATACATACATTTGGTATAGATGATGCATCAGAGAGCAAGAAATTAAACAATAAGATGCATTAACCAAACATAAAAAATAAATAATTGATTCTAGGTAAAATTTATGAGTTACATCACCCCCTATGAAATATAATTTGTATATTTCTTAATTCTTGCAAGTTTATTCAAGCACTTCCAGAATATGCTCTCTATTTTTCAGTTTCTGAGAGGCTAGTTTTGAATGATGAAATTACATGATTTCCTGAACTTTAAAAGGAAATATGGATGTCATACTAAATACTAGTGCCACCTTTAATAAAAAGCTAATAATGCATACAAATTTAGGTATAGATTTACAATCTATGACTTACAATCATTTGTTTAGGGACCATTAAAAGTTGCAATGCAGTATCCCCATGATCACATGATCAAAATTCAGATGCTTGACAACTGGGTCATACTTAAGACATTTTCAATGTCCTGGGGTCATGTGATCTCCATTAGCAACTTTCGAATAAGCAAAGTTAATGGAGAAACCAGATTCATTTAACAACTGAGCTACTAATTTTACTAATTTACAACTGCAGTGATTTATTTAACAATTGTGGCAAGAAAGGTTGTAAACTGGGGCAAAATTCACTGAACAACTGTTTCACTCAGCAAGAGAAATGTTTAGCCCACTTGTGCTTGTAAGTCGAGTCCTATCTATATCAGAAAGAGCCAATCTATTTCTTGGCTCCTTGTTCTAGCCACAATTGTTAGTTCCATGTCTTCAGTATGCCATTTGTTTTCAAATAGTTCAAGAGAACAGTTATTTTAAAAAGTATTCTAACAACCACCTCTTACTTATTTTCTGTAGAAAATTAAAAAAATAACATTTTTTCAAAATTCTGAAATTGGAAAAAATTAAACTAGAAAAAAAAGTTTGGTCTAGTGATTAAGATCACCAGGAGCCTAGAGTTCTAGTCCCAATTTAGGCATAAAGATTTGGGTCCCAAAAATGGCTTTCTGCCTGGATGGTTCCTAGGGTGAGCGGAAAGACAGAAAAAGGGAATCAGTATGCTCCCTCCCATATTTGGCCATACCAGGGGTTGTGACACAATACATACCAATTTCCCTGGCTTAGCTGATAAAGGAGGAGAGCCTATGGCTTAGCGGCTAATACAACTGCCTGATATGTAATACAGCCCGGGTTCGATTCCCAGTAAGGGTATGGCTAGCTGATGAGAGCTAAATAGCTTGAAATAGATCTATACTAGTCTCCCTTTATTTATCAGCACAAATGCAACACAAATGTAACAAAGGCAACATAAAAAAGTGTCTTTCTGCCTGGATGGCTCCTAGGGTGAGCCGATACACACACACACACACACACACTATATACATACATACATTCACACACACACACACACACTATACACACAGACACATATATACACATATACATAAATGGACACTAAATGCTTGACTTCTTTTTAAGTCCCAATGGCTATATCTACTTAGGAAAACTCAAATAGATATCTTCCTTCTATCTCCTAGTCTAAACACGTCTGTTTTCCTTTTTTAAAAATTATCATGGGTTATACAAAGCTTCTTTGTATGACTGTTTCCAGCCAGACTCCCTACCCAACTGTCACTGTTAACTGTCAAGTGCAACTCCTATTTGCCACCCTGCTCTTCCCCACAACATTTCCTTCTCCAGACCTACTTATCAACACTTCAAGACAGAGCTGGAAGAAAATGCAAAAGCTCCCTTGGCCCTCATGACATTTCATCACAAGGCCCATACAAATAAATTGTTGAAAGAATCCTATATTGCCAAATGTGCCACTGTTTACTTCAGTTATGCACAATCCAGTTAGTAAATGCCTCTTCAATTTTGCCACTGTTTCCAAAGAACCAGACATTCAAGACATGTCCCTTAAATAGGTACAATGATTTTGTGAGCCTAGGAAGGAAATTTCAGCTGAACGAAGGTTAGTAAGCATTCAATCTGTAAAGAAAGGTAAGAAAAGAAGATAATAAAGGTAAAAAAGGTAATAGAGGAAAGGCAATGAAGGAAAGTTTACAAACTCTATTAATCTAAAAACAAGAAAAGAAAAATATGGAGTGGAAACATACATATACAAGGAACTGAACCTTCAGTGATATAAAGCTTAACACCTGGCCCAGAATGTTTTCTTTTGCCACACTGCAAAAAAACTTTCCAACTCCACATAATGTTACACTTCTAAGTTCTATGAATCACAGTGTGACATAGAAAATCTTAGTCCTCCACGTAAGCTTGGTACAAGCAACAATGTTCTTAAGTAATTAACTCATCACATAAATGCAAAACAACTAGAATGAAAAACTAAAACAATATTAAATTGTATATTAGCACAGGTAATATCCCAGTTACAAATAATTTACAAGAAAACTTCATACCTAAGAATTTAATTATAGACCTTTACAATTTTTACAGCTAAAATGCATATAATAATTTTGCCATCATTTTGTATGGATAATGAAGCAGAACTTTGAATAAATGTCCATTACTTTGCTTGATCTTATCAATTGCCAATTTTAACAGCTTCTAGCTTAAGACACTTTATTACAAATATCTATTATTCCTTGACTGTTCATAAATATTCTGTCAAGACAGTTTAGTATTATTTAAAGATATGCCAACTTCACATTCCCATCAATAAAGTTTTTTTTTATTAGTTTCCAGAACAAATACAACATCCGCCCTAGAACTTGGCTTACTCAACATTCCCATGGCTGGTTTCAATCGAGTAACCATAGCAAAGGCTTGATATCTTAATAAAGTATCCAGACTTTTAAAAAAAAGTCTCCAGTTTTAAGTAAAAAACACAATGGGACTAAGAGCTAAAGTTCTTTTTAAAACACTAGCATAAAAACCACTCTATTTTGTAACTGCATATAATTTAAGGAAGCTTTGCAAAATTTGTAATAGAGGGGAAAATATATACAGAATATATATTTACTTAACTTTTTTAATTGATAGAAGGAAGTAGTGTATCATATTTCTCAACTTCCAGATTCCCTAGTTGTGATTATAATTCCCATCAGTATCAGGTTAGAAACAAATGGTTTGCTGGATGCAGCTGTATAGATTTGCATATATTTCTAGGGCACAGGCTGGGCAAGTCAGCATCAGATCCTCAATTGGTAGACACTTGATTAATGTCTATTAGTAACGCGTTTAGAAGCACCTCCTTCATAAAAATCAATGAAGTATCACAGGAGATAACTATATTATTTTAAAACAAGCATTTTATTAACAATACAAAATAGAAGATCTCTCTCTCGCGCGATGTGTTTGTGTATTATATTAACTTTGATTTATGGTCCTTTGGTTATTTGCTAGGAGGACTCCAATCATGATTAGTGTAGTAACAGATTTCTTTTTCCATAAGTTTTCAACTTTGTTCTGCAAGTCTTGATATTTCATGTTTTTCCAACTGTTTTTCTTCAATCCTAGCATCACCCTGAATAGCAACATCAATGAACATTCTTCTTTTCAATAATTGTTATTATATCGGACATGCTCTGAACAAGGTGCCTATCTGTTTAGAACAAAACCTCTGGCAAAGTTTCCAATAAATAATTCTGACAACTCAGTTATGATACTGTTTATAATCAGTCTGTGAAATTTTGCTACAACCATTGATCAATGCTCAATTGCTGATTAATTATTATTTTCATTTAATTACATATCACTACACAGGTACCATCTCAAGGATAAAACACCCAGACACAAACATACCAACATGGTATGTGCCAGCGGTCCAACTACCAGGCTGTGGCCTATTGGCTACCGGGTTGTGTGAATGGCTGTCCAGTGTGCGTGCATGCACACCTCCCCACTTGCACTAGCATCATGGCATCATGCGTTGCTAGCAATGCCACAAGTGTCATGTAGAAGTTAGTGTTGCCATGAGCGCACCCACTCGAGCTAGCATCACAAGGGCACTAGCATTGCTGTGAATGTCATTCAGTCGCTAGCGTCACTGCGAGCACACATCAATGAAGTGAGCTATGTACAGATTTGTACATTGAGAAAACAAAACATAAACACATGGCACAACATAGGAGAATGAACCGCTCAGGACTGGATTCAGTAGTCCATTTGCATTTAAAAGACAAAGCCCTCTCTTTTGAAGACAGCAAAGTCTACATATTGGACAGAGATGACCACTGGTTTGAAACAGAGGTCAAAGAGACCATCTATGTCAAAATTGAACAGCCCTCTCTCAACAGAGGGGGAGAAATACATCATCATCTATCTCCAGTCTACAACACAGTATTTTCAACAGCTCCAAGAAAGCTTTTCACACCCATTTGAACTACTCAGGTGACCTGACAACACAAATAAACCTTCAGGTGGCCTTAACGACTCACTAAAAGAATGCAAATGGTCAGCTGCTTGCAAGGAGTATATTTCCTTCCATTCCCCACCATCCAGTTAAAGCTGAAGAAGCTTCTTGGATGAGAAGTGAAACATCTTCAAAGAAAAGTCCAGGTGCCTCTTGAAAAGCACCTTTGGGTTTTACTCTTAAATTAATCTAATTGTTAGAAAGCCTTGCTTTACTCAGTTTGATGAGGAACTATTGATGAGGATTCTTTTAGTACAGATAGTCCATTGCTAAGCAACAGTTGTTAAGTGAGTTTTGCTCTATTTTCTAACCTTCCATGCCACAGTTGTCAAGTGAACTGCTACAGCTGTTAAGTTAGTAACACAGCTGTTAAATGAATTTAGCTTCCCCATTGACTTTGCTTGTCAAAGATGATCACATGACCCTGGAAAACTGCAACTGTCCATCAGAATGCTGCAACAATAGTGAGAAAAATGGTCATAACTTCCTATTTTCAGTGCTGTTGCAACTTCAAATAGTTACTAAACAAATTGTAAGTTTGTTGTAAGTCAAAGACTACCTGTGTTTGATTTTATATATAAGACAGATAGTGATGATCACAGATTTTTCTATAGGTTTTTTCTCCTAAATAGGAGGAAATTTCTCCTGAATTTGAATAGTACAAGGTATCTCAATAAACAAGTCTTTAATGGAAAATCCTTCAACCTCTAGGTCACAAACTACTGATGTACAAGATCAGATATTATAGAACAATAGCTCCACTTCACTGAAATCAAATTGTCCTTGAAAAGGTAAAAGGTCTCTTAGGAACTGAAATGAAGTTGCTCTTTTATTTGTACAGAGAAGCAGTCTTCTTGCCCCTTTTCTTTCTTTTATATATGGAAGTTTTTTTTAAAAAAGTCTGCTATTTAGTCTTGAGAAAGGAGTGGGGATGGATGGAAAAAATTACATGGACCAAAATAACCAAAGTCAAGCAACACCATAATCAATGCCATGATTTTGCCCTCCTTTGTCTCTCCTTCTAATCTTTTTTTTAACTTTTATTTATTGTGTTTTGATAAAGCTTTACAAGAGGAAGGAGTCCTTTCAATTATTTTGAATTAGGCAAAATCAGATGCTAAATTTTAAGTAACATTTAAAACATAAAGCGATACCAGTTTTCTATTTATCACATTTCCCTATTTATTTTCCTACAATTGCTATTAATTGTCCATGTTTTCATTTATGCATTTCACATTTTGCCAGATTGAATTTGAAATTATACCTGTTATTAACTATATTAATATAAAATTTCAATTACATCAAATTCTTTACATTTACAATGAGTTACAGCAGTATAATCCATACATGCACGAAGCAACTCATACAATGGCCATAAAATAACATACAAAAGAATAGTTGGTCTTACCTGAACTGTTGTTCTCAAGAGTCTTGCAGGAGGGTGCAGGACTGGGTATTATCACGTCCAATTGGCCCAGAGACTGAGTTAGAATTGAAGCCGTGCCTCTCTGCTCTCTTTGCCTGGCTCCAGTTTCAATGAGGTTGTAGCTTCCAAGAGGACCTGAAAACAGGTCAGAGGGGAAAGGATCTCTCCTCCTTCCCCTTCCAGGTTCCTACCCTAAACTAAGACTGACTACGGACCTACATATTAGGGTGGGACCTGGACTTCGAGAACAACAGTTCAGGTAAGACCAACTGTTCTTCTCTGAAGTAACTGGCAGAAGGGTCCAGGATTGGGACATACTATAGCTGTAGTCCCTTAGGGAGGGTCTTATTGGTCCGGAGTCCCTTCAGTAGTCAGAACCTGTTGCAGCAGGTTCTCCGAAGATGCTTCAGGGACACAAATGCGTCCAATCGATAATGTGTTATGAAGGCAATGGAGAGACCCACGTAGCTGCCCTACTGATGTCTTCTATCGGTGCTTGGGTAGCCTAGGCTGCCGAGATGGCTGCACTTCTAGTTGAGTGTGCAGTAATACCAGCCAGTACTGGGAGACGCTCAGTTTCATAAGCCTTTGCTATTGCTGATCTGATCCACCTACCAATAGTAGAAGGGATGATCCTCGCCCCCAAGGTTGATGGCTGGAAGGAGATGAACAATGCCTCCATCTTCCCATAGGAGGATGTGCATTTTAAA
Organism: Natrix helvetica; assembly: GCF_964273705.1. Classification (NCBI taxonomy): domain Eukaryota; kingdom Metazoa; phylum Chordata; class Lepidosauria; order Squamata; family Natricidae; genus Natrix; species Natrix helvetica. The sequence continues at coordinate 55,763,344 of NC_138551.1, read as the reverse complement.
TAAATATGAAAGGCACATCAGACATCCAAGCAGTGCCACAGTAGTTCCCGATCCCTGGAGGGATCTGGACAGAAATTATGGCGAAGGACCACCCTATTGTTATGGAAGACGCAGAAGTCCGCCTTGGAAGTCGAGGCTCCCAGTTCAGAAATACGTCTTGTTGAGGTGACAGCCACTAAGACGACAACCTTCAGGGTGAGGAATTTCAAACTGACCGACCTTAAGGGCTCAAAGGGTTCTAGAGTGAGAGCCTGAAGGACAGTTAAAAGATCCCATGTAGAGAATCTGTGTATTACCGGCGGCCATAAGTTAGCGGCCCCTTTTAGAAATCTCCTGACAACCGGATGCTGAGCCAGCGATTGAAGACTCTCTCCCTCGAGTAGTAGACAGGGCTGCCACCTGTCTGCAGACTGTGCTGTGGGAAAGGCCCTTGTCCAGGCTGTCCTGAAGGAGCTCAAGTACCTGAGGGACAGAAGCAGAAACAGGATCAGTATGGGAAGACTAGCACCAGGTGACAAATGTGGACCATGTGGCATTGTAAATCCGTGTGGTGGATAACCTCCTAGAGGCTTCTATGGTCTTAATAACCCTGGAGGAAATGTTAGCATCCCTCAGGCGCCTCTGCTCAATCGCCAACTGGAGCCACTGGGGTTCCAGATGTAGCAGGACCCCCTGACACAGCAATATTTTCTCCTTCGGAATCCGCCACAGGGTGGGGTGGGAAGACAGGTGCACTAGATTTGCAAACCACATCCATTTGGGCCAGTGTAGGGCTATCATGATGACTTCCGCTCCCTCTGAGATTATCTTCAGTAAGACCCTGGGAATGAGGTGAAGGGGAGGAAAGGCATAGAGAAGGCTGGATGGCCACTTTGTGCGCAGAGCGTCAACACCTTCTGTTCCCCGAGCCAGGAACCGAGAGAAGTGGAGCATTTGAGTGTTCGAGGGAGTCGCAAACAGATCCACGAATGGTCATCCAAAACTCAGGCAAATCTGCTGGAATATCTCGGGATGAAGCTGCCACTCACCGTGATCTACGGTGGCTTGGCTGAGCCAGTCGGCTTGATGATTGTCCAGTCTGGTGATATGCTCCACTCGAATTGACAGTAGGTGTCTTTCCGCCCAGGAGCCAAATTTCATTGCCTCGCCCCACAAGGCTCTCAAGTGGGTGCCATCCTGTCTGTTGATATGAGCCTTTGTTGCGATGAGGTATTGGCCTCTGACTCGGTATCTAAAGTGCTGCAGTGGCAGATGGACCGCCTGGAGCTCTAGCCAGTTGATGTTGTGCCTCAAATCCGCTGGGGACCTGTGATTCCAGCAGCACTCCCCAGTCGAAGAGACTTGCGCCCATGCTCAGGGTCAATCAGGCGGGGTCCTTGAACTTGCAGCCCCTGTGCAAGGCCGGAGACAGACATCATCGAAGGGATAGTAGGCCCTGAGGTGGTACCATTATCTTGGAATCGGAGTCGCTGGTACCATTTCTTTGGTACGGAAGCAGTAGCCACCATAGTGTCCTAGCATGGAGCCAGGCCCATGAAACTACGTTGATGCAGATCATTTTCCCCAGTAATCTGGAGAGAAGTGCTATGGGGATATAAAACATTCCCTATGGATCTGTTTCATCAACTGCGCTAATCTATCTTACGATCCAGGGATAGGAACACCTTTCCCTCCCTAGCATCAATTACCGCTCCTAGACGAAGGAGCCTAGTGGTGGGAGATAGGCTGCTCTTCTCAAAATTAACTGAAAACCCATGAGCCTGAAAAGTGGAAATAATGAGGTATGTGTCTGATTTTGTCTACCTTGGGGAGAATTCCTGAACCAGAATGTCATCAGGGTAACACTGGATCCTAACAGGAACAGTTCAAAGGTGAGCAGCTACCACCACCAGAACTTTAGTAAAGGTCCTGGGCGACAATGCGAGGGCAAAAGGCAATGCTCTATACGGATAATGAATCCCTAAGTAAGAGAATCTCAGAAACCTGTGATCTGGGAAAATCATTATGTGGAAATAGGTTTCTGTCAAATCGATGGACACCATGTGATCTTCCTTGACTCCCCCCTCCAGAATAGACTTAAGGAAGGACATCTTAAATTTCCTGTATATGAGGTAAGAATTTAAGAGCTTGAGGTCCAAAATGGCTCTCCACCCCCACCCCCGAACTCTTCAGAGCCACAAACAAAATTGAATAAAAACTAGAACCCTTCTGGTCCTCCAGAACAAAATCAATGGCCCTGATGTCTAACAGATGTTTAATGGCCTGTCTCATGAGCTTGCATTGAAATTAGATTCCTTGACGGTGGAAAACACCTGAAATGATTCGAGGGGAGGGAAAGAAATTCCAACCTAAGGCCAAACCTCACCATGCTGAGGACCCACGCATCTGAGATGATGGAATCCCAACTATCCGCAAATAGTGAGAGGTGCCCACTAAGGGGGGGGGAGGAGTTGAGCCCGATTTACTTGCCCTGGCGGAAGACACAGCCACCCCCTCCTCGAAAGGACCCTTTGTTCGGATACTGAAACCTACACCTATCCCTTGGGTATTGTCTCTCTACCTATCTGTCTGACTGGGAGGGAAAATACCTGTTTTGTTGAGTATCCTGTTCAGGTGGACGATAAGATGACCTGTGGAAGTATGGCACGCCTGAACTTATAGTAACCATATCAGTATGGTGTGATTAAAGAAGGACGCTGAAGCAACCGGCCACCTTAATGATCCAGGCTGCCAACTGAAAGGTTTTTGGGAGGGTTAGCTCCGCCTTCTTGCCCTCTGCCTTCAGGTTATCTCAGATGTCCCCAGTCACTAAGGAAGTAGAGGAAGCTAAAGCCGTCACTGGTGGATCTATGAAAGGGACTTAAAGAGGTTAGGAGGAAAAAGGCCCGTAAAGGCGGGGGGGTCCTGAACTGGGGGTGGGTGGGTGGTCCTCATCATCTGAGAGGTCAAGATCTCTTTGAGCCTCCTCCCCCATGATGGATCCCTCATACACCAGCGAGGGAGACAATGGTCTACTCCTATGTGTTGCAGCAGGAGCAGGTTGGTATAGACAGCCTCTAGGAGCGCCAGAGGGTTCTCCCGAGACTGAAGGTGAATTTCGTTGTTGCAGGCCGGTGGCTATGCCATGGAATATGGCTTGGATAATCAGCAGCTTGAAACTCTCTGGGATATTAACCATATTTGCAGAAAATTGGCTACGCCTAGGAGTAGGTTCAGCAACTGTTGCCTGTGGAGCTAATTGAGGCCTAGTTTGGCTTGCCACCAAAACTGGTGCTAGGCATGCAAAGGGATCCTCCTGGAAGTCTTCTGGGTCCCCAGAACACATGGGGGGGGGGACAGAAATATATCCTGATGTTGATTAGGGATTTGTGGGGAGACTCAACTATCAGGGATCCCATATAAGAGAAACGTGACCTAGCAGGGGAAGGGCTATGTCTACGTTCTGTTTCTCCCTTTTTCTCTCAGCCCTGGTTATCCTCTTATCAATCACTTTGTCTCTCCGGAGCGCATCCCTTTTTAAGGCCTCGAAGGGCGATCAGAGGCCAAAGCTTTCTTCCTCTCCAAGGTAGTAGGCCTTGAAGAGTGCCCCCTGAAACTCCTCCCAGTGATAAGGGGCGACTAGTTGCAACTCCGCAACTCCAAAGATCGCAATCAGCAAGCAACTCGAGGAGCCTCTCCACGATCTCTGCACCCCCCCCCCAATCGTCACAATTGCCATGTGTGCAGGGAAGCAGCTCCGGTGATCCTCCTTTCTGTGCCGAGCTCACCACATGCTCAGAGAATCTGCTGCAGCTGAAGAAGAGGCTGTCTCTGATTTCCGGGAGATCGTGCCTCACATTTACTGGCTGTTAAGGCTCTCTGCACTCTGGAGAGACCTCACTGGCCGCCGATACCCAGTGATGCTGCTCAGCTCCACATGGCCTGCAGAGCTCAATTGGTTGCCGGAACAGCGGCTCAGGCTCTCCCTGAAGATCGCTGCAACTTAGAGGTCTGTGGACAGTGGCAAAATTGAACTGCCACAGCTAAGTGAGGTTTTCTAGTGGTTCTCAATCTTTTCTTTATTATATGGTCCCTTTAAATACTTTTTGTGGCAACGGACAATGACAATAGATCCCCAAGACGTTAACTCAAGATTTATATCATTAATATTTATTCAAGGCTACGTGGACCCCGTGACATTGTCCCCTGGGATCTACGGACTACAGGTTGAGAACCACTGCACTATGCTATTGCCTCTGATTCAAATGTAGCAATTACTAAACAATTCTCCCTTCATTCTCAATCAAAAATACTTGTTATCAGAAAATCACTTTACTAATATCACAATATATACCAGGTGATCTGGACATGATTAATTTTAATTTAGTTCCAAACAAATTACAGGGAGAAAGGAAACCTGATGTTTAAAATGGATTCCTGGCTGCAAGTAAATGTAGCCTAGGAAGGGCACATGTGTTGTTCATCATACTACTTGTTCATTATGCCAAGAACTTATGAGCAATTTCTTTCATACTTGTCTATTGAATAAAAAACCAAATGTTATTAATTCAAAGATTCTTCAAGCAGCCACAGCTTGTTTACAAATATGTAAGGCTGACAGAGGGTGGGTAATCAAATGTCATTTCATTCATCATGAAAATAATGCTTCTAAAAATTTCAATTTCTTTCAATTCCAATGTAATTTGAAAAAACAGAAGATTATTTCATCATCAATTATAAAAGATAATCTGCTAACATACAGGAAATAATACAATTTCCACCTGGTGGATTTTACATTTTACCAGCTTTCTATCTATTAATGTTGTAACAAATTAAATGTTTCTGATCTGAAATACATTGTTCTCAGTAGCAATAAAAACTAAAAAAGGAGAGGGGGAAGCCAAAATCCCAACAAAGGAACAGACAAGTAGAAAAATTCACTTTGTAGTTTTTAAGTTAAAAGCAAATCATTCCTTCACAATTGCGCCCCTCCCCCCCCAAAAAAAGCATTGATGTATCATCACAAGTCATGGTTGACATTATTTTACTTTTATAACAAGCAATACAGTGTCATGTTACCATATAACAGTGCTTCTCAATTATTTTCTGTCATGCCCCCCCAGGAAGAAGAAAACATTTCGCGCCCCCCGCGCGACTGTAAATAGTATCATTTGTCTATAAAATTGTTATAAGTACACCTCTGCATAACACTGTATCCTTAACGTATAAGAGAATAAAAAAAGAAAGAAATGTGGATCAATTTACAACAAAGAATAGCTTTATTAACTGTAGCAGAAGAGAGAGAGAGAGAGAGAGAGAGAGAGAGAGAGAGAGATAGAGAGAGATTATATCTCTCTGAATAAATATTCAGAAGAATCTATCCACTATAGATTATTGCTCTTTGCAGAATTACTATAGCTTTGTGTCCAAGCGTAGTTAGTTTAGCACTGTTTTGATAAGGCCTAAAAAGTGGAACATGAATACGCTTAGGATTGTAGATATAAAACAAAGGGAAAAGAATGAACTTTCAGTTTTGTTCAAATAGTTACATATGCTCTGATAGAAAGACATTACCACTTTCAAGGACAAAGTTCTCTGGCTTCCAAACTCCAAAACTCGGCTGCTGAGTCTTCCAGCAGCGGTGGCTCTAGGAGGGTGCTTTATGGTTGTGGGCTGGCTGCTGGAAGACTCTCTGTCTGGAAGACTCTATATCCAAAAGACTCTCTGTCCAGCAGCCAGCCCACAACCATAGAGCGCACTCCTAGAGCAGCCACTGCTGGAAGACTCGGCAGCCGAGTTTTGAAGTTTGGAAGGTGGAGAAGAAGTTATGCTCGTGAGCGTGGTCACCTCATGGCAGCTTCGCTCCTGACAGTCAAACGAGATCGAACGAGCCCCCCTTTACGGAGCCTCGCACCCCCCCTGGGGGGCGCGCCCCACTATTTGAGAAGCACTGCCATATAGTAAGTTACAATATGTCAAAGGACATTCATTCCAATTTATCTATCTGCAAGTTTGACTATCACATTTTCACTTTTCATGTTTCAGTAATGCAATGAACAAACTTTTTTTTAAAAAAAAACTATCTTCTGAGCAAGCACAGAATGTAGCACTTTTTAAATCACTGATCCCCAAGGTTGCGCAACCCATGCTGTTTATAAACTCTTCAAGGAATTCTAAATAAAAGGAATTACCAATGCTATTCACTCAGATCTATTTACATGTATCAGTACAATACTTTTGTACTAGTTCAATCTCTGTGTTCTCTAAAAGAAAATAATACTTACACGACGAATGTTTTCAAGCACAATACTGCAATGGTTAAATGCTTCTGATTAAGAGCTGTTAACCTACTCGGATGATACATTTTTAACATTATACCTCAATATTGTTAAGGAGGTTGTGGCTGTAATAACACATTTTAATTTCAATATTTCTTTATATAATGTATTCAAGACGTTAACTGCAATCCCCTGGTTGAGCACATGCCGAGCAATCAGAGCAAGGATGATTTAAATTCTTATTTTGCATAGAACGAAGGATCTACATATGTCATTGCTGCTAGATAATATGAAGAGAGAGAGAATACGAATTGTCTGTATTTTGAAATATGCAAGATCCCAGACTGAAACATGAACAGTTCAAACAAACTCACCTGTTTTTTGACACTGATTTACACTACACTTGAATTAAGTATATAAAACAATAATATGCAATTTCTCTCCAGAGGCAGCAGTGAACAGGTTCAGTAACTACTATAATAAAAAGATTACCAAGTTAAAGAAGGTATCAGTTCCTAGTCAATTCCTAGTGACCACATTGTTCAGTTTTCCTAGATCTGCTATACAAGTGATTTGTTGCTGCTTGCTTCCAGGATGTTTATTTACAATTCCCAGCCTAACCCACTGTTCTGCAATTGTTAGGTGGTTCCCTATACAATTACCAATCAAGTCCGACCCTGCTTATCTTCCAACAGCACCAATCAAAAAGGTGCTGCCACCTGTTGAGGCTATATCTATAAAAAAGTAGTATTTTAAGCACAAGGAAGTTAATGTTAAAAATAAACATTATGACATGTAAAAGTATTACGATTAGTAATTCAAAATGTATGTCAATGATTAACAGCTATGACAATTCTAAACTATTAGCAAGCCAATTTAAATTGAGTAATAAAACATTAACAAAATTATGAGAAATATATTACAATATCCCAATGTTATAGGTTAACTGATAATAGTAAAATTTGGAAGAAATTCATGAAAAGTTATACATCTTGAATTTGATAATTTATTTCATAACTGTCAACTTTTTCTTTTTGACTAACATACCTTTGTAAACTTACCTTCTCTCCTTCCACCTGGTCATGTCTCAGCATGACATACTATTAAATTACCTGACTTCCTATACCTGGTCTTCTTTCTCTTTTTTCAGCCGTTCCTATCAATATTCCAGCAAGGCATATCCTACTGCTTCACATCTCCACTGTTCCCAGTATCATCCCTCCATTCCCTCTTGCATTAATGGTGGCCATTTTCTTGAATGCATTTTCCAAACTCAGCAGACTCAACCATATCCCACATAAATTGAAAGTTTGATGTATTTTCTGCACAAAAGTTCCAGTTAGTAAAGACAATAATGGACAGTAGTACTGTCCATTAGTACAAGTGCCATAAATTCTGGCATCAAAAAAACTTTTTTTGTTACCCCAAACATAAAAATGCAAAATTTCTTAATGTGACTATGTGCACAAATTCAGAGGAAAAAAAATATTGTTTTCTTCCTAAAAGTTTTATTTTTTTGCAGTTGATATTCCTATTCCCTACAAGACAAATAACTACCTCAAAACCTAATTAAGATTGGAATAATTAACATCCAAGTCATTGCAGTCAAATGCCTAAATGACTCTAATTGTGTGATTCTAACATAACAATGAAAATACAAACCTATAGTAATACAAAAAAAACCCAATATTTAATTTGTTCAAGAAATGCATATACACGATAAATACTATAAGTACATTTTATTTGGAAATAGCGATGTTTGTGGAATAATTTCCATCTAGTGAAATAAACTGAGTTGAGAAAATAGCCATTATTCACATAATTTACAATTGTTGAGAGAGAGAGAGAGAGAGAGAGAGAGAGAGAGAGAGAGATTCCTAGAGAAAAATTCGTTATACTGAGAGTTGATTTTGAAAAAAATAAACTTTTAATACTATTAATTTTGCAAAAATTAAACACAAATGAACATAAGTTTTATAAAGGCAGCATAGTTTACAAATTATTTCTTCTTCAATATTGGTTGGGCTGATTATTAAATTAACATACTGTTATCAAGGGCTTGTTAACTCTCTTTTTAATATTAAGATCAAAATTAAAGTACAAAAAGTGACTCTTTCCTCTCTTCTTATATAGGGAGTGAGTTGGCTCAGGAGAATAAGTCAGTTTGACATACATTAAACACCACCCGTTTCCATTTCTCATTTTAGCTTATGATATGATGGAAGTTACAAATATCCCAAAAACAGAAGACTGCCTGTTTTAAGCCTACACTTTTATCAACTGAAACATGAAAACACTGGAACTCAGTGTTTTGAAAACTATTTTTATATTAGAAATGTTTTAAGATAATTCAACATTTAATTATTTGCAGGCATGTATATTTATATGAATACATATATCTTAGAAATTTGTCTATACTAACAAGTGTCATGATTTCCAAATATTCCCTCAAGATCACGGCTAACCATGAAATTGTCAGTTATCAAGGAACTCACAGGTTCCCTAGAATTTATTTGGAAAGTTGACTAGACTCTAGAGGGCTTCAATTTAGTTTTTCTCTACCACCATCAACAATTATTTTCATTTTAGAAATATCAGCAAGGTATACATTCCTTCAAATTAAACAATAAGAAAATTATATCTGGTTTATTTTTACTGTGAATTTACAGTACCACCCTTGATGTGTATTAGGAAAAGGTATATATCAGGTACCTACACTATGAATGAATAGAATGCACAAGTATAAAACATTGAAAGGATAGATTATTTCTATATACAACTTTAATATCTAAAGCAAGCATATTTGATTTTGTACTTCAAACAGACTCTTACAATTAAGCACTATTTTATTAAAGGCAGGTGATATTGTTAACCAATATTTTGTACAACAGGTTCTTGTGAAACCTGAAGCTAAAATATATTCAAAGGTCGCCTTGTATAAGAGAGGGATTTATTTTCTCTTGTAAAATCTCAGTTTAAGTAGCTTAGATTCAATATATAATTTTATTCAGTACTGGTATATTTCAGTATACTAGTCACTGGAAGCAGTATATAATTTATATTACAAGAGTGGAAAATAAGATTATGTGTTTTGTATGTTTAATGCCAGAATTCTACATGATGGGAAAGCTTCACTTCAATTTACTATTTTGTCTTTATCTTTAAAAAAGGCAATGCAAACAAATTCTACCCAAAAAATTTCAAGTCCTAAATGCTGAATTATGTGGGCTTTAAAAAGCATTTAGCACTTTAACTTTACAGAAGTCAATCATTCTTTATTCTAATATTGATGCAAACATGTTAATAATCTAAATGTTTATTCAAGGCAGCTAAAAATTGTTGAGTGAGTGTGAGTGTATGTGTGTGTGTTGGAGAGAGGGGGGGGAGGGAGATAAATTTGTTATACCGGGCAGATTGCAACAACAAAAAGTTTTATTATTATTTTTCTTCACAAATAATATTTAAAATTTCAAAGATGACTATCACTTAGGGCAGCGATGGCGAACCTTTTTTGGCTTACGTGCCACAAGTGGGGGGAGCGCAGGGGGGTCGTGTGCGGCTGTGCCACACCCATAATGCAACATGCGACCCCCCTAGTGCGCATGCGTGCACAACGCGCAACCCCCCCCCCAATTTTACATGCTTTTTTCGCCCTCCCCAGGCTCCAGAGGCTTTATAGGAGCCTGGGGAGGGCGAAAAGAGCCTCCCCTGCCCCTCCCCGGAGGCTTCAGGGACCATCCGGAGGCTTCCCTGAAGCCTTCGGAACGCTTAAAACCACCCTCCGAGCAAACCGGAAGTGACTTCCGGGTTGCTCGGAGGGTCGTTTTAAGTGTTCCGAAGGCTTCAGGGAAGCCTCCGGACGGTCCCTGAAGCCTTTGGAACGCTTAAAACCACCCTCCGAGCAAACCGTCTGGACAATCCCTGAAGCCTTCGGAATGCTTAAAACGACCCTCCGAGCAACCCGGAAGTCACTTCCGGTTTGCTCGGGGGCTGGTTTTAAGCGTTCCAAAGGCTTCAGGGAAGCCTCCGGACGGTTCCTGAAGCCTCCGGGGGGGGGGAGGCTCTTTTTGCCCTCCCCAGGCTCCTATAAAGCCTCTGGAGCCTGGGGAAGGTGAAAAATAGCTTTTAAAAAGGTGAACTCAGCTGACAGGGCAGCGCCTCGCGTGCCCTGACAAATGGCTCCGTGTGCCACTTGTGGCACGCGTGCCATAGGTTCGCCATCACTGACTTAGGGTATTACTGTGCACTTATAGTTGATGTATAATCGAGTATCACAATCTTAATCTGAAACTCCCTTTTAGCATATCATATTGCTGAAAATATGAATGAGTGCTACAATCTTTTATGACCATAACTTTCCTGAAAGATCTAGAATGGATTAATAAGTCACCTTAAGATTTTTTTTGTTTGGTAAGAAATGCAAACTCAGACACTGTGGTTCATTAACCATGATTTATAGTTTAGCTTTGTGTGAAATAAACCATTATGTCTTATTCAAAAATGTTAAACTACATTAAGTACAATGTCTAAGTTTAGCCCTGTTTTCTTGTTCTGGCACCCAGAGAATATGAATATATGATACATCTCCCATTCATTATGTCTGCAAATATGTAAATAGGATACTTAATGTGATTCCTTTACAAATATGCACTGTTCTCACAGAATTATACTTTCTGTCTCCAATCAAACAAATATGGAGGTTCTGATAAAAATATAATTTCAATTTATTGTATGTCTTAAATGGCATAAATAACTTTTAAAACAAATTAAAAATGTAAACATGTATCAAATCTTAAATCTGCGCATTATATAAAAATAGTACTTTTCACGTATCTTCTTCCTCTTTTGTAACAATAAAAGAAACTATTTAAGATAGCTATGAGTGAGTTATTAGTGGAAGAAGCAGTGAAAGTTTTTCTCGCTCTCTTTGAGATCTTATTTTGAAGTCCTTTATCACTATGCTTTACATTATTTAAGGACTTTTGATAAAGACTGGCTGTCCACATCAAAACCAATTGCATACCATCTAGTGAGACTGAGACATTGTGGCTGCCCAGTTTAGAAGTCTGAGAAGCAGATACATAACCTGTTCTGCATATGGCCACAACTGCATCAAAGCAAGTGTACAGCTTTACAGTGCTGTCAACACTTCTTTAACTGATGAACGTATTTTCCAGGGACCATGGAGCTACTGGGATAGCACAGGAAAAATGCAGTTTCTCTAAGAGCCACTGATTAGCAATTCACTCACCCACGGCACCCACGGCCAAGGCACTTTTCTCCCTTCAGATTAAAAAAGTGCACATCCTTCTCATGACCTGGCTGAGTTTGAAGTGTTGCTCATCATTTTCCATCTTTCTTGGATAAATATAGCCTGAGTGAAGTAATCTAGGTCCTGATAAACTTCATGTTACATCACTATAATGTAATTCTTTTGTCCTATTTCTCTTCACGAATGAACTCTGAAAAAAATATGCACTATCAGAAAAACCACTGCTTTTTTTGCTGGTTTTATTAACTGTTGATTGGTGTTATGGGATATGTTTAGGAAAAGATGGGAGACTATGGAATAAGGTTTGGCCTGTGGCAGGAGAAGAAACAGTGAGAAAGTGTATGCCAATGTATTACTTCTCCATTACACATTTTTAATAAAAAATATAAGAAGTCATGTGCAACAGCATAGCCGAAGCTAGGGGAACTATCTACTTGCAAACAACAATAACAGGTAAAACTGGCAAAGTATTGTTTCTGAAGATTTTTTTAAAAAATCAAGACCTTGATATTTGAATTTGGTACCATGCTAACACGTAAGATGTTTCAAGTTTTACATTTTATATTTGAAAATATAGAATTTTCTAAAGACTACCCAACCCATAAAGCTGAAAGATTTCAGACATTACATTACAAATAAGATTCTCAGCATTATGAACAATATATAATTCATGAAATATAACTTTTAGCTATCTTTAAAAGTTCAAAAATATACATTACAGAACCTGCCATTTATGCCTGCTCAGCTGCTTAACTGTTATTTTTTCTTATGCTAGTGAAGTAATAAATACTAGTGAGAAACCTGTCAGGAACAGAACAATCACAGAACGATTCATCCTTTGCCATTCCCTCCCAGTTTCCATCAAACAATAGTGGACACCTGCAGAGAAAAGATGAATGCCATATTTTGGCCAGCAGCCAATGTCATGGGTTTGAACATCTGCAGGATTGCATCTGCAATGTAAATAAAAGAATCTGGATTCACCACAGTACAAAAATTGGCAGCTTGAAACTATGACAATCACAGATTCTTTTTAAAAGCAGCAGTTTAAACTGTAAAAAATACATATTTGAAGATGTGCTATTGCTGGCAAGATTCCATGTCATGATGGAAAACCCAAATGCATGTTTTCTGTAGAAACAAGTTCTTCATATTATGATAATAAATGTATTATAACCCAGTATACACAGAGTATTTTTAAGATACTCTCACTTTTATTCCAAGGGTTCCCAAAGCTATCCTTATTTGATGGAGTTCTCTTAATATTTCCAACCGGTAAAACATAGGGAAGACACTGTTATGAAGGAATCCAAAAAGTGGCCCATGCAATGGAACTAAATGTAAACTAAACATCTCATATTAAACATCTTAAATTTCTATTTGGATGTTTTCAGCTAGGTAGTGTTCATTTTTAAAATTAAAAGCATGTTATCATAATGTAGAACATAAAGATAATAAAGGAATGTGATTTATAGGCCTTGGCTTCTGAAAAAGTTGTATGTGTGTTTTTAGCAAAGTTCAGGCTGTAAAACTATGTGTCTCAAACTTAATTTATATCTCTACAATAGAGAAAACAAAAAATGTAGTTCACACAGCCTCTCTCTCTCTCTCTCTCTCACACACACACACAGACACACACACGCACACAGAGAGAGAGAGATATCTTTCTTTTAACCTACAGACATATTTGACCTAGCCTAGGATCATTGTAATTTTTGAATTACTGTTTAAATATATCCTGCTTGTTAAAATACAATAGAAATAATGTATATCATGGTCCAAAATACACTCTTTGCAAACAGAAAATTGTTTATCAGAATAAATCACAGTTAAGATGTATATTGTAAGTACAGCACATGAGTCTACTGCAGACTGATAACTTATAAACTAAAATAATAGAGGCCTAAAACAACAATTAGCTAAATACAGGATGAACACTCTGTTTTATATTTTCATGTTAATTGATAAACTAAGCTATTTGACAATATTTTTATAACACTGAAATATATGGCCATTTGATACTTTCTCATTCTCATTATCAATTTAACAATGATTAAACTTTTTTTGTTTTTACCTAAGATTGCAGAAAAATAATATTTCAAATACTTCACAAGATGAAATATATGAAAAATATTGCGTAAGTCTGTAGCTTTAACTTGGATAACTCTTTATTAAATAACATAAAGAAAAGAAACTAATGAGTTTTGGTTCTTTGAAAGTGATTTTTCATTACCATCTTCAACAAAACATAGAAATCAGCATTTGGTGTTAGTTTTGCAGAATAAAATGTTATTTTATTATGTAAACTAAGTCCCTATAGTTATTTTCAACTCTGTATGAAATATTACACTGTATTCCAGAAGTTTCTTTTGAGAGCAGGCAACAGAATTTCAGTTTTAATATGTGCCAGTGTGCTTACAGTAAAAAAAAAAAAGGACAACAAAGGTTATTTTATCTATCTTACCTTATCTCTTATTTCCCCAATACTGAGAAATACCTTTTCAGGGGGCAAGAAGGAAAATAAATGAAAACCAGGCACCCTTTTTTGCAAAAAACAAACATTTCATTAAATACAATCATTACAAGCTCTGGCATATATAAAAAGCTGATTTTTTTTTGAAAAGTCACAAAAGACAGCCTCTTATGAAATTTCACCCTTTGTAAGAAGCTAGCAAATGTATAGTACTGTACAACATGTTAAAAAGGAAATATATATTATTCAAACACTGAGATCTAGAAAAAGTAATTGGGAAAATATTTATATAGCATTTTCACACTATTGTGTTCCAATATAGAACATTTAACTTACATTACTTACAAAAATCAGACGTACTGTAAAATCTATCAAGTTGCACTGACAGATCTGAGGTACAATATGCTATGTTTATATGAATGTTCCATTAGATATAGCAGGGCCTACTTTCAAGGAAAAAGGGTGGAGACACTACAAATGATTGGTACATAAATGTGCTAGCTTTCACTTGGCAATTAGTGCATCTATCTTTGCTTTTCTAAAAAGGGCTTCAGCACCAAAGTCATATATGTGCAGAGGTATGTTGGCCAATTACATATTCCATAGGAATTAAGCATGAACATTACCTAGCATCCTCTCTTCCATTATTTAACAGTATATTCCAGAAACAAAAGTGCAGGAGAAGCTAAAAGGATGTAAACAGTGCATTATGTATAAATAAGAAGTAAAGCATCAATTGCCACTGTATTCCAGTTTCCTGCAGCAGGACAAGGGAATATCAACAGGAAAGGTAGCAAAAAAAAATCCACCTCACAGGTAAACATAAAGGCACTGGGTTTTTAGTACATATGGACCACAGTGAAACATTGTAGCCCAGTTACAAAATAAAAACTTTATGAAGGTGACTCCAAGTGTAATCACCACCTAAAACCTAAATTACAGTGATCAAGGCAGCCATTGCAATATCCCCAAATCTAAATAGCAACCCCAGTCTTAAAAGGCCTGCATGCTCTTTCACATAATTACTAAAAAGAAACGACCTAAAATTGAACTCTCCCAAGCTCTGCAAAACGGTATTAAGAATAATCATGAATCAGAAGAGTCTCTACTAGTCTCACCATCTAAACTTCGTAGCAAAACCTAAGCGAAGGTGACTACATAGTTAGTTAAGCAAATGGCTCTTACTCTGCCGATGGTTTATGAACTCCCCCCCCCTTCGTCTTCCATCCTTTAAAAACACGAACTTCTCTCAGGAAGGAATACTCAGCCAGTCCCGCATATATTCAGCTCCTTCTATTTGCAAATAAGCCTCCCAGCAGCTCCTACTCTTTGCCATGGAAACTCCTGCATTCGCTTTTATAAACCCACATTCCCGACTCTCTTTGCCTTTGCATTATCTGCTATCCTTCCCCGTCTCTTATTTTTTGGGGGAAAAGCCCTTCCGAGAATCTGTCCTACCCTTAAGATACCTTTCCCTCCAAAAACCACAAACAAAACGCAGTGCAAAAATAAAAACAACCAGCAACAGTACCGTCATGTTCAAACCCCCATTCGGGGTTACTGGCGAGAACCACGGCAGCAGAACCCGAACCAAACCCAGACCCACCGACCCACCCTCCCCTGCTCCGAAGGCCTCACCTATCTCTTCCCTCGGCTGAAAGGGGTGCAGAGGCTGCTTCGTGTTTCCCTCTTGCTGCCTCTGCCGCTCTGGCTGGTTCGCCGGGGAGCAGCACCTCCTACGGAGGGAGGGGAGGGCCGGGCCTGGTCAAATCCACGAGGGGGCGGAGTGGGCCGCTCAGTGGCTGGCAGGAAGGGGCTCGCGGGTTGGACTGAATGGCAGCGCCCCTTCCGCCCACACCGGTTCCCGGCCTGGGGTCCTCGTTGCAAACTCGGCTCTATTCTCCAAGGGGAGGGATGGAGGGAGAGAAGGCGGGGCGGAGTGAGGAGGGAGGCGGCCCTCCACGGAGATGAAAGGTTTGGGGCTTCAAGACCTTCTCCCGCTTCGCAGCCGGAGGAGGGAATCGGCTCAAAGCGGCGGCTTCTTATCTCCCCGCAGCCACGGACGACGCCTCAAGGCGGAGACTCCGAGACCAGCGAAACTGAGAGTGCTCCTCTTGGGGCGCGCCGGCCAGCAGAGCGTCTTGCTTTTCCCCGCCGCGTCCCTCATTCGCTCATTTCGCCAGGATGTGGAGCCCAGTTCCACGCCCTTTTTTGCCAGATACTCTCTGGGCTTCAGCTACATCGACCAGGGGCGGGGGAAATATGTTCGCACATTTTTAAGGCGGGGTGGCTGTCGCAGGTCGGGCATCTCTGCGCCGAACGTTAACCCTCCAGAAGTGGAACGCGCGTTAAAAAAAAACGGCCGTTATACCTTGGATCGTTCAAACTCACATGGCCCTCGCGGTCCTTGTTCTTGGTCCGCTGCTCCGATATCGACTGTAACAAAATGGCTAGGATAATGGCGGGTTCACACATGCAGTTTGGGCTCTCTCGCGCTCTCTTTTGCATTGCACTGCCTAGCGTGCACTCCGAAATTTGCCAGCGTGCATCTTGCCCCAGTCTAGCAGGCGAGCACCGAGCCTACAAACAATCCCATTCCAAAGCAAAGAAACCCATAAAATGGGGATTTTTCTGTTTACTCCCGGTAAGTATCTCAAAAACTCTTCATATGCACCAAGCAGCTCTCCGCATCTGTTCGATTCCTTTTTTCTTTCCGCAGCCATGCCTCGGTGCCGTTTAGTTCAATAACTACTAATGTTTTTGCGTTCCATTGATAATAAAAATGTGGATTAGAATCATTTTTCTAATAAGTACTATGCATAATCTTAGCCATCTCAATATTCGTTAAGTAATTTAAATAGGCTTCAAAAAGACAACTTCAGTATGTGGCTTGAAAAATCATTCAGGTTGAGTTCATATTAACTTTTTTCCCTACTTTAAAAAGCAAGCTTCCTTCTCATATTATCCAATTCTCATATCTGCAATCACCTGCTTCATCTATTCAAGCTAGGCCAAAAGTGTTTACTCAAAAGTAAATCCTACTATGATAAGGGTTACTCCCATGCATTCAGGGCAAAGAACTGCACCCTTAAAAAAAACTACATCTATGCTGAAGAACCTAATTATAATGCTATTCAGTAATTTCCACTTATTTCAATACAACTTTGGCGACCAGTATATACAATATCTAATAGTAATTTATGCTTACTTGAATGGGAATTACTTACAAGTAAACATAGTTTTGTGATATAATTGTAAATTTGTGTTTAAAGTTTCACATTTCTCAATATATCATAAGAACTTTTTTTCTTATTTTTTTTAAAGAAACAGTTTCTATTTCCCAGATTTTTCAGCATGTACATATACACTTAAGATGCTTTCCATTTCTTTCAAGCTGCCACTCAACTAATCAGGCACACCCACATCACGTTCAGTACAGTCTATTTATACATGTATTTTCCTTCTCCAATATGTAAATATTTTTTATACTTCTAAGGTTGTTTCCCAGATGACAAAGGTGAACCTTTAGAAAAATATTTCCACAGTTGCAGTCTCATTCCCTCAACTCTTGTCACATTAATTTATCATCTTCATAAGCTTTTGCATTCAGAACTAGTGTTACTGTTTTAGAATGTGGGGATTTTGCCAACTTCATTATGGCAATAAGTCATCTGTTATTTGCCGTGATTGAATCTCCCTGGAAAGGAAGAGGTTGCATACTTCTCTATCATTAAAAGGGAATACACAGTTATAATTACTTCCTTCTTGCATGAAAGTTTGCATTAATTAACTGTACAAAAGCACTCTTGAGGGCAGGGAAAGGGGAGGTGTCTCTTACCATCAGATAATTATCCAAGTCTGCAACCTTTACATAAAAGCTTGCAGCAGATAATGATTCCTGTCGAAGTAATCCTGCTTTTTTTCCCATTCCCATTTTAGAAACTGATAGAAATTCCTTACCAGCTTTCCCAGATTTCCTGTACGGTGTTTTTCCCTTTTTGTAGGAGTGCTAAATCTCACAATGCTGCATAGAGTGGAGAGAGAGAAGGAAGGAGGGAGAGACTGCAGCAGTTCTAAAGCCAAAGGACAGGAAAGTATGTTGCTTCCTAGAGAGGCTCTATATTGCCCCTATGTGCTGGAAGAAGCAAAAGGCATTTTTGCTAAAACTGATTGAGTCATTCCCACTGTTTCCTTCCACCTAGAGTTCAAGAAGCCTTATGAGAAGTACTATATGGACAGAATGGTATAATAAAATTAAAATTAAAAAGATAAAAATTAACTGGATTGTGAATCAAGGCTATTATATTTGATGCATGACTACTCAGACTTGAAGTTTCACTTCATTGAGGGAAAATTATTTTCTAATTTTTAGAACACTACCAGAACTGTACGTCAAAAAATGTTCAAGTCTGCATGAGTCATTGTTATCCTGATTAAATGTGCATTAATCTAAACAAATGTGGCAGTACATAGGGAATACTGTAATATCAAATGCATATTTATTTGTATTTTACATTATTTTAGAAGTTATTCAAGACAACATATCTAATACATATAAGTAGTTTTCACACATTTTATATAATAAGAATACAAATTCATAATTCGTGAATAGGACATAGTGCAAGTCTAGTGGTATCTAAATCAGCTATCCGATATAGAAAGAAAGGAGAATAATAATAAAGAAAAATTATTTCATCCCACTCATTGCAAGAGTTCCATTACTTAATAATCAACTGCAATCTATCACTGAACTCCTAATCTTGTAGAAACAGGGACTTAACAACAGGTTTCTCCTGGGATATGGTGAGATGAGTAAATTTTACTTAATTGAGGACCTTCAAGTACCTATGTGGGGCCCTAAAGGTTACAAGCAGCATTTTAAATTGAACCTAGAAGCTAATAGGAAGCCAACAGGTGCCATTTGCCCATGTTGACAAACTCCAGATGAATGTCCAGGCTTCTGTGTTCTTGATTATCTGAAATTTCAAAGTCAGAATTTCCCAAACAGTAAAATGTACCGGTACTTCTCTTGTAGAGAGGCAGGGTCCAGGAGATGTATAAAGAGCCTTTTAGTTGTGCATTGTTACAATAAATCCATCTTCCCAAAATATAGTTCAAAGTGATGTGTTTATTTTAATGTTTGAATTTTTAGTGAAGGTATTTACATTAGAATTACCCTAAGTGGAATTACTATGGCAAAAAGTTTAGAAACCCGTGTTCTAAGTTGTCCAAGTAAGTATGCTTGGGGCAAGAGTTACTATTGCAAGAACCTCTCATTTTATTAGGATGATAACTAGTGACCAATTAGAATTTGGCAAAGGCCACTCATCGATCTATCTCAGAAATAGCTATGAGTCCAGGATGTCCAGGATGCTGCCCCGTCAAAGATGAAACCAGATCACTTAAACAACCCAAGTTGTTTAAGAAACTGTATTGCAGGGATTCAACCTCAACTTGGATCATATCCAGATCCTGACAGCTTCCAGATACTGACATTAGATATTGACAGCATCTCCCATCTGATTGAAGCTGGCAGTGTGCAACTGAGTATCATCAGCAACCAACAGCAAGTCCAAGTATAGGTTAAATAGCAGCAGAAATGCATAGCTCTGTGGCATAGCTTAATGGAATCACCACCTTACTGATCTCTCCGTCTGTGCCTTCATTGCTTGGAATCATCCACAAAACTGTGTCCTTAATTGTCAAAGCCAGTTTGAAAGAATACCAGTTGCATCATTTCAAAGGCCACTGAAAGATCTAATAGGATGAGGGTCATACTATCTCCAAGTTCATTCACAAGAACAACTAATGCTGCCTACTCCCTGTGTAGAATACATAGGAAAAAAATTCTATACAAGTCTGCAAATTAATTTTAATACTAAAACAAAAGGTATGTTCCTAAACGTTATGCTATTTAAAATATTTATATTCCGACTTGAATAAACTTCAGCACTACAGAGATTGCTAAATTTGTAGAGTTTGTCTGATGCTGCTAAACTGCTTTTTATAATACTATATACAAATTAGCTTTATATTATTGAAGTTATGCTTTCAATTAATAAATGATTAATTTTCCCAGGCACGGTAAAATAGTATGTTTGGTAGCTTTATTGTTTGTTTATTTGTTTATTTATTACTAAACCACTAATCTACCCAGCTCACTGAGCGGATTCTCGGCGGCTTTCATATATTTAAAATATGACATAAAACCTTAAAACAATAAATAAAAACCATACATTTGGACTTCCGGTTCCGGCGGCTACGGCGACAGGCAAGCCTTTGCCTGCTCCCGCTCTCCCGGTGGGCTTCCCCCGCTTCTGGGGGGGCACAGGACGCCCCGGAGAGGTGTCCTGCCGAGGGAACGGCTCGCGGAGGGTCCTGGCGTCGGCGGCGGCTGGCGGGGGCTCCTCCGCTTCGTTCTAGGCACTGGGGAGCAGTATCGGAGGGCGCCCGTGTGCGCGCGCCTCGCCCCATGCCGATCGGAGAACGCGCTATTGAACGAAGCAGCGGCAATGTGGTGAGAGGCTGCCCTTCTCCATTCCCTCTATCTTAAATTTATGGACCCTTCAGCATCTTTTTAAGAAAAAAAAAGTTAAACTTTCGGACTTTTGCCAGAGGTGCGGCTAGAGGGAGGGGGATTTCCCCCCCTCCCTTGGACAAGCGGCTTGAGAAGATTTTGCTTTCACCCTCAGGGGAAGGAGGAGGGGGGAGAGCCAACTAATGATGCCTCACCCTTATAAAAGTGACTTTCATCGGACTTAGCTCCAGAATCTATGGGTGAACTGAGAACTTTTTGAACTTTTAAAACTTTATTATGCCTCTGAGCCCAAAGCTGGCAGGGCAAGATGGCACACTTCCGTTGTCTTCATGAACTGTGAAACCTGACTCCACCTCTAAAATTCAGGCTTCCGGTCTTTGTCTCCGAGCCACCCAGAGGAATCTTTTGTGGATTGTTCTTCTTTGAACTCTTTGGGGTAAAAACTTTCATCTACTGCTAGACTGACTAAAGAAATCCCCATCTGTTTGGATCCTCTGCCTTCTGGATTCGCCTGCCTGCTCTACTTCTCCAGCTGCCCAGTCTCTACTTTGACAGACTTCCTTGCTTTAAAAACCATGCCTCCAAAAAGACCACCTCCTGGAAAGCCTGGATTTGCTACTTCTGCCCCAACGTCTGCAACGTCTAGCCCAGCTACACAGTCAAAGATAACAGAACTGATGCAACCCAAGACTACAGAGATAGACTTTCAACAAATGCTTCAACAAATTCTACAGGGCCAGGAGGAAATTAAGAAACAGTTAAGGGAAATGAAAGATGAAATTAAACAGAACCAAGCCCAAATCTTTAAGAACTCACAGAGACTGGACCTTGTGGAGGGTGGGGTGGCGGAGGCGAGGGGGGGGGTAGAGGCTTTACAGAAGGGGAACAAAGAACTTGATATCCAACAAATGAAAATAGAGTTTGAGAGAATGTCCTTTTATCTTAGATTTCAAAATGTAATAGAAGCAGATGGGGAAAACATAAGGGACATTATGACTAATATTTTAGCTGAATACATACACAAAGATAAACAGCAGATGGATTGGGAGATAGACCTAGCTTATAGAGTGAATTCAGCATATGCCAGAACACATAATGTACCCAGAGAGGTTCACATTAAATTTCTTAGGAAAACCACAAGAGATGAAATACTGGGTGTGCAAAGGGGGCAAACATTGACATACTGTGATAGGGAGATAACCATTCTAAAGCAGATTCCCAAAAAAAATTAGGGAAAAAAGGAAAAATTATTCGCAATTGGCGAATAAACTATACCAGAAGGGGGTGTGGTTTAGATGGTTGATGCCTGAAGGTATGCTAATATTCTGGGAGGAGACAAGAATCAGAATTAATACACCCATAGAGGCACAGGCCTTTATGGAAAAAAACAAAGTCAACCTAGAAAAAACAGAAGATACTACAACGGTCATACAGGACACGGGAGGGGCCGGAGCTCTGCCAGCGGGGGGTGAAGGGGCAACACCAAGAAAACTCAGATCACAAAAATAAATAAGGAAATCACAATGTTATAAACAGACCGAAAGTAAATATGAATTTATAACTAGACTATATATTATAATTATATAAATTGATTGAAAATTATTTTTTCTAGAATTAAGATGCTGACTTTTTATGATTATGTATTAAGATTTGATATTTTGATGTAACCTAGGAGTTTGGAGGGAGGGGGCGTCTGCCACATTTGCAACTGCCAAAATTTGTAATTCCACCTACCCCTTTTCCACATAAATGTTTTTAAAAAAACCAATAAAACTTTTTGAAAAAAAAAAAAAACCATACATTTAAAATTCAGTTAAAATTTAATTAACCAAGATAGAAGAAAGGAAGCAAAGGGGACCAGCTTTTGTCTAATCCATTAACCAAGATTAGGACCTGTTGGTGGAGCCAGGCCTTCAAGCCCTGTTAGAAGGCCAGAAAGGTAGATGTGGATCTCACCTCAGGGTGGGGGAGGATGTTTCAGGGGTTGGGTACCATGGCAGGGAAGGCTCTTCTGGTCTTCAGCAGCCAAAATTCCTTGACAGACAGGGTCTGCACCATGCCTCTTCTGCTGACATGGTTGGAAAGGGCTAATCCTATGGGGATGAGTTGGTTTCTCTTGTATCCTGGGCTCATAAAGCTTTAAAGGTGATAACAGCTTGAATTGGACTTGGAAGCATCTGGAAACCAGTGTGCGGTTCAGAACAGCAACGTAATATGGGGTATTCTAGAAGCCCCAAGAATTTCTCTTGCAATTCTGCACCAGCTGAAAGAATATGTTGAACTAGTGAGAGGGCTTGAGTTCCTGAGTGTAGGAACTGCTGATCCAGGAATGGGCACAACTGGTGCGCAAGATGAAGTTGTACAAAGGCACTGCTAGCCACAACTGCCACGCTTACTGAGCAGCAGTTGTGAATCTAAGAGAACATCCAGATTACACACCAGGTCCATTTGGGATAGTGCAATCCCATCTAGAACTAAGTATGTTAAAAGTCCCAGAACCCAGAGATTCATGCACCCAAAGCCTAGCATAATCTATTGAATTTATCTATTGGCATGGTAAACTATAATGTGATTTGGTTGATTTTAACATACCATATTTTTCAGAGTAAAGACACACTTTTTCTCCCTCCTAAAAGAGGCTGAAAATTTGGGTGCGTCTTATACTCCAAATGTAGCCCCGCCCACCTGCTGACCCCCTACCCTTCAGCCTGCACATGTCCTCTTCCTGGCTGCAGAGATTGCCACTGACAATGGCTTGTGTTTTTGGGCTCCACATGTTGCGTTTTCAGCCTCCAAATGCTCGATGTGTGGTGCCCAAAAATGGCTACCTGGAACAGCTGCTGCCTTCTCTTACCCCTTTCCCGCTTTCCATGCTTTAGTGACTGGAGCTCCCTCCGAGGATCAGCTGTGATTTTGAAGCTGTTTTTCAGCCCAATCATGAACTGTGCTTTGACTGCTTTTCTAATTGCCGCTCCCTCCAACAAACAGATGTGCTTTAGAAGCACAGCCCCCACCATGCCCAACCTCAAACCCAGCAAGTGAACTAATGTGCTGAAGCTGACATGACTAAGGACTAACCAGATGAATACCTGGTAGGCAGAATTCCCTACCCCCTATTTTCCTCCCCAAAAATTAAGGTGTGTCTTATATTCCAATGCATCTTATACTCTGAAAAATATGGTAGCTTGTTGTATGTCCCAACTATTGTGATTTGTAAAGCGTGGCTTGTATACATATTATGGAACCAGCTCTGATTAATTCCATCAACAATACTGTATTTAAACAAATGATAGATTAGTGCAACATACAACCCAACTATCCTAAGTTAACTCAAGGTGATTCTAGAAAATGTTTTCTCTAGTCTTCCCCATACCCTGTGTTACGTATGTTCCTTAGGAAGGTCTTCTAGTGGAATGACTTTAGAGACAGCTTTGGGTATCTGCGGTACAGTATTTGCAAGAAGGAAAGCGAAATCTTTTTTTATATTAACTTCCTTAAATCATGTTAAGATCCAAATTAGATTATTCAATTACTGGATTAAATCTGATATCCTTTCATTTGAATCTAAAGAAATTTGTGAGAATTTAGACTTTGATTATTATACAAATTCAATATATTGACATATATTAGAACAATTGTTCCTATGATATTGATTTAAATATTTCAAACTTTAACTTTGCTATGCATATAAATAAGTAATGAAAACTTTTGTAATTTGTATTTGGTTAGGAATTAATCATCTTCAGTTTAAAAAAATGCTGATGAATATTTTATAGCTGACTGAAATTCAGTAGTTTCTGAATGGAGGCCACCAGATATCGCTAGTTTGTTACACTTCAGAGATGGTATTCAGCCAGTTCTAACAGGTTCTGGAGAACCGGTAGCAGACATTTTGAGTAGTTTGGAGAACGGGCAAATAGGCTGGCCCTGCCCCCGCAGCCTCCCAGCTGATCTTCTTTTCTTGCCCTGAAAGCAGGTTAGTGGGGTGGAGAGGGAATAGGGATTTTGCAGTAGCCTTCCCTCAGGAGTGGGGAGGGAATTGGGATATTGCAGTACCCTTCCCCTGCCATGCCCACAAAGCCAAGCCACAGCCACAGAACCAGTAGTAAAATTTTTTGAATCCCACCACTATTATACTTGTCAGCTTAAATTTAAAATATTGAATGCCTTTTTTCAGATAAGCATTTCTGTAAAAATACAACATATAGCAGATTAAAGGCCTTTTAAACACCAAATCTATTACATGAATTATCTATGGCGATAATTTTTACAACGGGCAACTGGACTTTCTTGGTGTTTTTTCTTGGAATGTTTCACTTCTCATCCAAGCTCATCCAATCACCACATGATTTGCATACCTAGATTAATTTGACCAATATCCTACAATAACTACACCAATTCTTAGGATAAAATCTAGGCTATGTGTTATATTTGGAATAAATGTTATTGCACTCCTAAGCTTTTCAGAATGGATAGTTTCTAGCTAGTAGTAGGCTTAGGTCTGATTGCCTGGAAAGCTTAGCATGCCCCTTCTCTTCCACTGGATGAGAAGAGCATCCAGTTCCTGCATAGCTGTTTCAACACGGTCTGCAGAGCTGCTATGTTTGCCCCATTTAAATAACCTTGTAGTTGATTCAATGATAACGTCTTAAATCCAACATTTACACTATCAAATAGATATTCTTTCTGTTTCTGGCTGAAGCATGTTTCCCCTTATTTTTTATTCTTTGGTCATAATACTTGAAATCTTTCCTTCCTTTCCCTTTATATGTTCAGTAACTTTAAAGTTGCAATATAGGAACGTTGTTAGTTTGTCCCTATGAAGTTGAACTACCAGTTCTTCTTTTTTATAAAGTTTTTTTTATAAAGTTTCCATGGACCAAAAGAGGAAGGTTAGAACTAAAAGAAAAGCTTGTTCCATTGTTGAATTGATTCTAGGTAGCAACCTAGTAATAATGCTACAGTAAAGAGAGAAGGGAAGACAAGAGGTACAGTGTCAAAGGAGAATATGTGAGAAGGGAATTTGAAGGGACATATACTGTATGTTGAAATATCGGAGAAAGCCAAGAAATACCATGGAGAAAACAAGGAGTAAACAATTCCTAAATGAAAAAGAGAGACCATTCCACATAGCAGCCAACCAGTAGACTTGCTTTGCCTGCAAATGGGACAAGTCGGAAGCAGGGAAATGACCAAACAAGTCTAGCTGAGAACCAGCCTTGTCCAGTTGCCAACCCACTGCCACGTGGATTAAAATTTCCAAAGTTGGCTTAAGAAGCAGAATTCAGTGTTCATTGGCCCTGTTTCTGCAGTAGAGGCCTTTTAAAATATATCCTTAGATAATGCAATCAATCTTCTTGACCTTGCGTATAATGAAGTCTTATTCCTTTCTTCTTTATTGACTGTGTTCCCTTGGCAAGTTTTGTATGCAAACCGTTTGCCAGACCATTATTGGAATATTATGTTTATTTATGCTAGTGCCTTGTCTATAAGACAATACTGAATTTGTAGAGCATTTCAATACTATTGGCTGTTAATCTCTAACATTAGTGTTTTGCAACATCTTGACCCTCTCATCAAATGTCCAAAATTTTAGCAACAATTATGAAAAAAATCCATTGTATTTCTCCATATTATTAATGTGTACACAAAGGGCAAAATGAAATAAAAACAACAAGGAGGAGGAGGACAACAAGAATACTGCAGAGTGATTTTTGGTAGAGTTAGGATCCCTCTGTTCAGGAACAGTTAGGTTGATGTGGAATAAAACCTGATGAAAATTTTCCTCCTTCCCTTACATGTCTGGGAGAAATGCTGTGTTTTGGATCAGCTAGTAATAGGAGTGAAGCAGCATTTTTCTGCTTATGAGAGGTATGGTGTATTGTTGGAAAAGGGAGGAAAATAGAGCAACATAGCTGAGACAAAAGACAGACAAAATTAAAATAGAATCCAAACATTGCTGTAATTAAGCCATGCTTTGTGTTTATATACTGTGTAAAAGAAAGCCGGTTTGATGTAATGGTTAAGCCGCTGGAGAACCAGGGGTTCTAATTCTGCCTTGGCACAAACACAGCTGGGTGACCTTGATCCAGTCTCTCTTAGCCTTAGGAAGCCTTAGGAATGGCAAACTACTTCTAAAATGCTTTGTCAAGAAAACTGCAGGAATTTGTCCAGTTTCCAAGAATAGGACATAATTGAACAGAAGAGAAAATGTGTAAAAACAATCATTATGGTTTGCAAATTTTAGTTCAATACTGTATATAGAGATGGACAACAAATGGTCCCAGAGTCATACACAATCATATGCTCTTGAAATCTTTTTTTCCTGCTGTTCCTTTAGCTATTACCAAAACTTGGTAATACAATATTAGTGTGTTGCCTCACAATACATATGTGAGGTAAGAAATCTTTACAAGCTAGTCCCGTGATAGCAAACCTATGGCACGCATGCCCGAAGTGGCACACAGAGCCATGTTGCCTGGCATGCGTGGTGTCGCCTATTCTTCTTCCAGGTTTCTGGTGTGCATGCATGCGCAATGATCAGCTGGCATTTGTGTGTTGTGTGTTCCAGTGCTGGAAATTGGCACAGCTGGTCTTCCGTTTTCCTGCATGAGAACGTGCTGGCCAGCACGGAAACTGGAAGTTCATTTTTGGGCATGCACATGTGCCGTGGGGAGCTGCTCTTCCGGGCTGCGCCTCAGACGCATGTGTGTGCTCCCCTTTTGGCACATGGTGCCAAAAAGGTTTGCCATCCCTGAGATAGACTATAAGACCTAAAACATAACCTTAATTTTAAAACAGAATGACTAAAAATTGAACATTCATTTTATATAATCAATGTAACCCAACCTATAATTCAAAAATATTATTTACTAAATTTATATATACACCCATATCATGAATGTTATTCTGGGCAACATACAATAAAAACAAAACATCAAAAGACACATCTTAACAATTAAGAACATAACATATACGTGTAATAAATTATGGGAGGATCTTAATAAAAAAGCATATTCAATAAATTCATTGCAGGCTCCCTGTTTGGCTTTAAAAAATTACATCTTGAAGTGTTTCTGGAAGGCTAGTAGGGTGGGCCAGCTTCACCTGGGAGGGATGATGTAACGGTGGGTAGTAAAGCAATGTATAAATTCAATCAAATTCATTACATGTAGTTTGACATGTAATACTGTGTTTCCCTGAAAATAAGACAAGGTCTTCTTGTTTTTTGACCCCCAAAATAAGCGCTTGGACTTATTTTCGGGGAGTTCTTATTATTTTTGAGGTGCAGGAGGTGGCAAGCGTGGTCACCTCATGGCTGCTGCTCTGTTGCAATATTTTCAACACAGGGAGGGTTTATTTTTAGGGGAGGGCTTATTTTAGCGCAGACGCTCAAAAGCTCAATTGGGCTTGTTATCCGTGGAGGTCTTATTTTTGGAGAAACAGGATAGTTAAAGCTGTCATGGTTTAGTATGATGATTAACTCCATCCACAGTTGAATGAAGAAGGCTTGGAGATAATAGAAATCTTTATATATTAGCTTGTCATGTTTTAAGACAGCTATTGAATGAACATTTATATTGGAAGGCAAATTGTTAACATTTTAAAGGATTTAGGATTCTCTGAAGTATTGAGAAGAGATGCAATTTTCAAATTATATACATTCATAAACTTGGGGAAAAGCTGTCTTTGTTTTGGAAAGAGCGAAATACTGCAGTTTGTGGGTATTCTCTTGCCCCATTGGAGGAAACTCTTGCCTCATTGTAAAGTGCCCTTCAGTTTCTGATTGCTTCATGTCCATGGCCTTGCAGTTTCATTGGCAACAATACACTAATTGCCTTCTTCCGTGTTTTATAAACTCCCCAGTTTAGCCTTCATTCCCAGGTAGTTTCTGTGCTCTTGTGCTCAAGTCCTAACCAGATCAGACCTACGCCTTTAAAAAAAATAGCCATTGGAAGTTTCTTTAAAGGAAATGTTGGATTGAATTAATGAATTGTGAACTTGAGAACAATTCTGTATTTTTTCTTTTCACAGAGGAAGAACTTATATGTAAAATTCTATCTCATAGTTATTTATTTTCTTTCTTTTTTCCCCTTTTGCATGGACTGAAGAGTGAATTAATTGGATTATTCCAGTAGAGTGAAAATGATAGGTATATGGAAGTGCCTTCACAGTATATTCCAGGTGCTGCAATCTAAAAATATGTATTTTAATCACTTTAAGTAGTAGCTAAAGTAATGGAGAAGGACAATACTTGTAAGTAAAAACTTATTGCTCCTCTTCATTACCTTAACTACTGCTGCAGCTTATAATCATAATTAGAGCCATTCAAAAAGATGTTTGGTTGAAAATTAATAGGATATCATGTCACCTTCACAGTTCTCAATAGACTTTTTACTACGTTATGAATGATTGTGTAGTAATCAAGTACTCTCATTCTATTGCAACCATTCAGATAATATGGTGTTTGACTAGACAAAACACTATTTCTGAACGTATTGCATGCATGTATGTTAGCAATTATTTCATTTTCTTTCTGTATAGAGTTGAGGTAAAATAATTTTTCAGGCTTAAGGAATAGGAATAGCTTGGGCAGGGTGTTGACTGATGTATGTTATGCTCTGGGAGGAGTTTGATTCTGTTGCCCCCGAGGATTTGGATAGGTTGCGTGGACGGCTGCGACCGACCACATGTTTAATGGACCCGTGTCCCTCCTGGTTGGTACTGGCATCCTGGGAAGTGACACGAGGCTGGCTACTGGGCTTGGTACGCCTCTTTGAGTAAAATGCCTCTTTGAGCGAGGGGTCCTTGCCTGCCGCCTTGAAAGAGGAGGTGGTGAGGCCCTTACTCAAGAGGCCTTCCCTTGACCTGATGGAGCTAGCTAATTATCGTCCAGTCTCCAACCTTCCCTTTTTGGCGAAGGTTGTAGAGAATGTGGTGGCACAGCAGTTTCCACAACACCTTGAGGAATCCGAATATCTAGACCCACGCCAGTCCGGCTTCCGGCCCGGACACAGCACGGAGACGGCCTTGGTCGCATTGGTCGATGATCTCTGGAGGGCCAGAGATAGGGGTTGTTCCTCTATCCTGGTCCTATTAGATCTCTCGGCGGCTTTTGATACCATCGACCATGGTATCCTATTGCGCCGGCTGGGGGGATGGGAGTTGGAGGCACCGTTCTGCGGTGGTTCGGCTCCTACCTCTCTGACCGGACGCAATGTGTGTTGGCAGGGGGGCAGAGGTCGACCCTGAGGTCACTCACTTGTGGGGTGCCTCAGGGGTCGGTCCTCTCGCCCCTTCTGTTCAATGCATATGTGAAGCCGCTGGGGGAGATCATCCGTGGTTTTGGGGTGGAGTATCATCTGTACGCTGATGATACGCAGCTGTACATTTCCACCCCAGACCACCCCAACGAGGCTGTCGAGGTGATGACCCGGTGCTTGGAAGCCGTCGGGGTCTGGATGGGGGACAACAGACTCAAGCTCAACCCCTCCAAGACTGAGTGGCTGTGGCTACCAGCACCCCGGTTCAGTCAGTTGATTCCATCACTGACCATAGGGGGCGAGCAATTGCCCCCTGTGGAACGGGCACGCAATTTGGGCGTCCTCCTAGATGCCCGGCTGTCAATGGATGACCATGTGGCAGCTGTGGCAAGGAGGGCGTTCCACCAGGTTCGCCTGGTGCGCCAATTGCGCCCCCTACTGGACCGGGATGCCCTACGCACGGTCACTCATGCACTGGTGACGTCTCGGCTGGACTACTGCAATGCCCTCTACATGGGGCTTCCCTTGGGACGCGCTCGAAGACTGCAGCTAGTCCAGAACGCAGCCGCGCGGGCTATTATGGGGAGTACTAGGTACTTCCACGTAACACCGCTCCTGCGCGAGCTGCACTGGCTGCCTGTGGTCTTTCGAGTGCGTTTCAAGGTGTTAATTACTATCTTTAAAGCGCTCCATGGCTCAGGACCTAGGTACTTGCAGGATCGCATCCTACCACACACTTCCCTGCGACCGATTCGCTCTCACAGGGAAGGACTCCTCCGGGTGCCGTCCACTAAGCAATGCCAACGGGCGGCGCCTAGGAGTAGAGCCTTCTCTGTGATGGGCCCAACCCTCTGGAATGACCTCCCCCCCGATATCAGAACCACCACCGACTTCCGCTCCTTTCGACAAAAACTGAAGACTCACCTGTTCCGTTTAGCCGGCCTGGCCCATTTATAGTTTTATTCTACCTCCTGGCAGATATTTTAATTGGGTATTTTTAGGGTATTTAAATATTGCTTTTAACTACTTTACTTCAGATATGTACAGTTTCTTATTGCCTCCTCTTTGTGTTTATATTTTCTATTTATTGATGTGTTTTTATTTGACTGTACACCGCCCCGAGTCCCTTTGGGGAGAGGGGGCGGTATAAAAATCTAAATAAAAGTAAAGTAAAGTAAAGATTACTATTAATTAAACTGAAGAGGACACTGACTGGCTCATTGTATTCTCCACATAGTATTTCAAGGTCAGAAGAACCAAGGATGATTGGTAACTCTGCTTCAGATAGCTTTGAAGAAATTGAAGAAGAAGAATAGATCTATGACTTTGTGTAAGTTAAGGGTCTTGTAAGTTTGACCCTTAAATATGACTTTTGGACACCAAGTATTTGGAGCAAGTTCCTTGATTGATAGCTTTCCTTAATAGAATTTTCCTGGGTGAGATATATGTGTGTATACAGCTGAAGAAGAGAAACAGTTTCCAACTTACATCTAAATATAATTCTCATGTATGTTAATTGTTCTACTTATTCTTCCCTTACCATAATTTTAGATAGGCAGTGATTCAGGACAATGCCAACAAGAGACAGGATCTCCTCTCCTCATCCAAAGAAATGGGTTTTGCCTGTTGAACATTTGAGGTATAAGCAGCTGATTATTAAGCTTATTCTGAAAAAGAAAATGCCTTGCATATTCTCTGA
This sequence comes from Natrix helvetica, assembly GCF_964273705.1. Taxonomy (NCBI): domain Eukaryota; kingdom Metazoa; phylum Chordata; class Lepidosauria; order Squamata; family Natricidae; genus Natrix; species Natrix helvetica. The sequence continues at coordinate 55,731,842 of NC_138551.1, read as the reverse complement.
GAATAATCTTCTGATTGTCTCTCTTCTTGATCTGGGAAAAGCAATGGTAAGAAGAACATTTAGCTTGTTTGCAGGCTTGTGAATGGAGCATAGTTGCTTGGTATTTCCTTTGAGTTGTACTTGTTATGTTCCTTTCCTTTAACATATCTTGTATATGCAGGACCTCTGCAGGGTACTCCATAGGAGAATACAGCAATCCCTGAAGAGGAATTACTTTAGAAGGCCTTGAGGATTGTTCTCCTCGTACCCTTTGCCACCCCTTGTTCGCCCCCAGGGTTGTGCCCCCCAGGCATTGACTCCTACCATTTCGCCTCCGCTGAAAGGAACCTAGCTGTTCACCATGAGCAATGGGACCCAGCCTCTTTAGTCTCAGAACCTTCGTCACCGGCCATTCGTAGAAATACTGCTAACCCCGACCTTTCGGGCTCAAGAGACAGTTGGCCACCAGCCAATCAGAGGAAGGGAAGGGAGAAAGAGAGAGAGAGGGGGAAGGAGGGAGAAAGTGTTCCATGTCGAGTTTCCTCTCTGGGTTTTGTTTCTCTGCCCAGTCGCCTTGGTCCAAGCTAGAAAACTGTTTGCATCCCCCCCCCCCCCGAAATGTGACAGGACAACACAAGGGCCACAGGAAAGTTAAACACAACTGGGTTGGGATGTGGAGGTCGCATTCCCCCCCTCCCCCCGCTGGAAACACTTGCTTGAAAAGCCTTCGGATTCCACCACCACCACCCCACTTGCTGGAAAAGCTTTTGGATCCCCCCAATTGTGACAGTACAACACTAGACCCCCTTGTGTCTCTCAATCATAGATTAGTTCATTTGTTTGGTTAAGTGAATCCCAATCAAATATTAGGGTTTGGTTGAACATATAAATCTAGCATTTGAGCTCTACTGCTGTTTAATAAAACAGGGTTATGAATAATTATTCAGAAATAAATCCCAAGATTTAGCATTAGGAGAATAGAAGACTGCTGTTTAAGATTCCATCAGGGCTAAGTGAAGCTTCTTTTTTTTTTAAATGGAACATACAAAAGGCGTAGGAGGAAACTGAATCGGGAGATGCTCTGTGTGAAATGTAAGATTAACCTAGTGCTTGGGGAAATCTTTACAAGCCTTTCCTAAATGCTGGTTCCTTTTCATGGAAAGGAAAAAAAAACAGTTAAGGTCCTACTAAGCTCATTGTACTCTGGAAAGCATAATTCCTGCTGCTACACTAGGCACTGCAGATTTGACGTGCATGGTGCATACAACCCAGCTGGATGCTCATTCTCCACCTTCCTGTCAATCGTAAGAAGGAACAATGGTATGTGGAGAGAAAAAGTCCCTGGCAAGATCTTTATTAAAATCCTTTCCATCTGTAAGACACAGCACAATTTATAAATTACAATTTCAGCTCAATAAGTCTACACTTAGATTTTGTACATAAGACTCTGATAACTCTGGAAGAAGTAGAAAGAGCTAGAAATTCCATGTGTTTTTGGCACCTCAAAGTACTGGAGCAGCAGGCTTTACTTGTTTAGTGCAATTTCTTTCTGTGAACCTGCTATGTTGTACATTTTAAGAAATAAATCCTAATTGCCTACCCAGCCCTCGTGTAAAGCAGAGATTGGGGGTAGATTTATTTTGAGTGCTTTGCCTATTCTATAAGCAGTTCCATGACCATATATTATCTGTAAATATTAGTCAATTTTTGTAACGCCTTAGTTTCGCAATGCCAAATGAAAAACACCTAGCCTGATTTCCCCTGATTATGAAAATAGCATTTGAGTTTCTTTACCATTGTCCCATAAATTAATCTGCTTGTACCACAGTTTTGAAACACAATGTTTTGCCATCACAATTCTCCAAATACCTACCATAACAACAATCATGGAGAAAATATTATAAGAATAAATTAAGAATAAATTCCAAGATTATTTATCTTCTGTGAACAAAAAGCTTAAGATTCCATCATAGTCAGACAGCTAAGTGAAACATCCTTTTTTAAAGATACATTAAGAATAAAATTCAGTAAGAGATTCTACTAAAAGAAAAGCCTTCTTGTCAGAAAGACTGACGGGTTATTGATTGGTTCCTAGAGTAAGGAGGTAACTGATAAGATACAACACTAGTGAAGTTCTGTTTCCCATCTCTATTTCCCTAGGTTCTGATCTGCCTTTTTCATCTGTATCTTAATTCCAGTTCTCTGCACTGTCATTTTATAGAATGGGAAATCAACTGTTGCAAAGGTTAGCAATATATCCCATGAATTCAAAGTGAGAGGATTAGGATCCTAAGTAACTCTGAGGTTAAGGATTGGGGTGGTGGTGGTGGTGGTGGTGGAAGAAAACAGTAACAGAATGGATCATCACCAGCCCAGTAGCTTCTGTGCCCCAGAATCGTTCTAATGTAAGTCTATGGAAGAATTCCAGAGTATCTTCTGCCAAAGTTTTCTAAAAGTCAGTAATATAGATTAATACTTTGAACATGAAATTATTTTATAAGCCTTAAAATTGTTGTATACTTCATTCCTATAGAATAAATTGTTTCCTTTATAGTGCAGAATAGAGGAGAATGACTTGAAGTTATCTTTTCTATCTCTAGTCTCCTATTTTTATGTGCATAAAAGGGTTAAGGTTGGGATGACCAGAGAACATTCCCTTTGGCACCTCCATGCTAATTCTTTGCAGTATTGTTTCAAGTAGCTCTGGAAAGTTTTCTGCTTTTGTTATATAAAAATCCTATGGCTTTTATCTTTCTCCTGACATTTATGTTTCTCTCTCTACTTTTGCCCGCCTTTTGTTTCATTTTGCCAGTTAACCATTTCGATGTATTTGCTGATACTTAATAAATAAACATCAAGTTATATTTTTGCTACCCGAACTAAGTGGCATTCATGTTTGCTCTGGTTTGCACATATAGATTGACTGGGAGTGTACTGAGTGCAAAGTAATCTGGAATTTCCTCATAATAATTTCTTAACAGAAAAGGCTTAATACAGTTTTACATTACATTTCCAACTTTTGATAAAAGGAAACTTTCCATCCCCTTTCTCAAGTATGACACTTCTTACTATTTTTTCATCCTGGCCCCATGTATTGTGATCCCTACGTCCTCCATAAATGTTAAGTGTGGTCACCAAAATTTTCCCACCAATAAGCTACACTGCAATGATTAAAGATTTTCTCTCCTTTCTTATCATCATCTTGTGGTCGGGAAAAGCATCTGCTGCACATTTTGAAATCTAAAGATGGCAATATGCAATTGAAAAGCCAAACTCACTGGTGTAATGTTGAATCTATTTCAGATTTATCAGGTTCAGTTTGCAATTTATACCCTATTGAGATTGTACTATCCATTTTCCACAGGAGAAATGCAGGTAGCAAAAATGGTTGAAAATAAAGCTTTGGGATGATGAAAATAATAAAGCATACATCCTTTATGTAGTACAATTATTCTCCAAATAGTACTACATTTTATATTTTGCCAGAAAAACTAGTTCTCATTTCCTGCTAGCCCCCTTAGGATAGGAAAGAACATCCTGTTCTTTAAAAAAAATATAAGTTGAATAACAACTACAGAGAAGGGGCTTGCATCAATCTGAGAGGATATGAAAAGAAAAGACAATTCTAATCATGGATTTGAATTACATAAATGTAATAAGAACAAAATAGATCTTTTTGAATTTGTTTATAACCCATCACAGATGCTTAGTAAGGAGTTCATATGAGTTCAGAAATGAAAACAGTTCAGTGTTATCTCTGGTAGTGAAGAAAGACAACACCCACAGTTTAGGGTGTGTTTTATACAATATTTCATCTGGAGATTTAATGAGTGAAAAATGCAACTATAGTATGAAAGTGAAGGCATAAACTGCAGTGAAATACTAGGATGAACAGTCAAATTCTACTTGTGTAGCTTCCTAGAACAATGGTTCTTAAAATGTTTAACCCAATTACCTTTTTACCAGCCTCAAATAATGTCATATCCCCACAAAAATACAAACTTGTTCTAGACCAGCATCTTAGTAGTGGCAGTCCCAAACAGCATTCTCAATTCACAAACAAGGAATTACAATGTGCTTCATTACCCCTAGGATGTAACCAAATTACCTCCAGTTTAAGAACTACTATCTTAGAAGAAGTGTTGAAGATCCACTTTTCTGATTTCCATGTTCACAACAAAAGGGATAAATTGTCCAAGCTTACCCATACAAAGAGAATCTAACTAACTAAACAGAATAATGAATTTGCAATTAATTTTTCCATGTATGTATAGAAGGAGAAAACAATCTAGGTTCATCAGAAGCTTTTAGTTAATGCATAGACTGTTGTAGCTACAAAAGATGGGAAAGTTTGAGCTGCTTGGAAAAATATACTTTTAGGGTTGCTTGTTGGGACACCACTTTCTGAACAAATAGTTACATTAAATGTGAGATAAAGAATAGGTAAAACTTTTAGTAGCAGCAATTGCAATTATAAAATTTAATTTCAAATTGTAAGAGCTAGAAATGTAACTGTGGAATAGAAACCTAATCACTTGTATGGACTGTCTAGATTGACTTAGATTGACTAATCCTTATCCATTTTTATAATCCGTCCGTCTAGTTCAAATTTCCCTCTTATTAAGTAAAACGTAGTTGGTATTTTCCACCAATTATTCTCCATTTTATACCTACAGTATTATTTTTGTACAACAATTTTCAGGATAAAGTTGTTTTCCCCACCCCTCGAAATCAGTTTTCTTTCCAATACCCAGATCATCTCTCAAATGTAAAAAACTGCTACATTTCAGATAAATGTAGAATTCTGTATAAGACATTCTTTTAAATGAATGGATGGATTTGTTTCTGCTAATTCTCTTCCTTCACCCAATACATCATTTGACACTAAAAACACAAAATTATAATATCAGCAAAATATGAAGCCAATCATTTGATACTAGGTTACAGGCTCCTGTTTTGTTTTATAATACTTCACCTGATTTTCACTCCAAAGTCTATCAGTACTTCCTTTAATTCACCACTTCTCTGAACACACATTTCTTTCAACCGGTACATGACTGTACTGTCATGCGCCATCTGTGGTATTCATTTCAGGTCTAGCTTTCTGTGCATTGCCTTGGCAACAAGATTTTACAGCAAGGCACCCGCTTTGAACTTGTCCAGGTCTCTAACAATGTGCACCCAGCATGTTTTACTCACTAAAGCATATCAGGTTGCTGTGACAACTGTTCACAATATACAGTATAATCTCACCTCCTTTGCTTTCTATGCTGTATCTTTTATTGTTAGCTTTGAGATGATTTCAAGCTGCAGAATGTCAGTTTTTGGTTCATTAATCTTTTCTAAATGAGATCAGTCTTAAATAGTGAAATGCGTAAAGAATTTGAAAGGAGATAACTACATTGTGTGGTCATAAGTTCAGTTGATGGGAAGGGAAAGTTCTCTCCAGAGGAATGAGAAGAACCAGAGCTAAAAGAATAAATATTTAGGTATCTAATAATGGAATGTAGTATTTTATATTTTTGATAGCATACTTTTCATTCAGCATATGCATTCAGGCATTACATCTTGAATGTACACCAGTGTTGGTTTTTCAAGGGATTCTGTGATCTGTGAATACAGAAAGAAAAATACTAGTTTATTTCCTTAATTTTGATTTGAAAGTTACTGTTTCTAATTGCCTTAATGAATTGTATATATATTGGACAGACAATCTAACTTTTCCAGTCACAATGCTTACTGTTAAATCCTTTTTCCAATGTAAACATACTTTTATTAACTTAAAATCTGTCATTTTTGCCTCTTTATGCTTTTCTGTAATAAAGTAAGTAGTCAAGTCAGGAGTTACTTCAAATGCCTGATACAAAAGTTCTTCCATGTATCTAAAATATTAAATATGAAAAATATTCCATCCTGGGGTATAGCATTAGCTTAACTTTATGAATCAATCTAAATTTTTAGATCCATGACTGAATCCCAATAGTAAAATATCTTGTGCCTGTTGTAATTTTTTTAAAAAAAATTCCCCTTTATTTTCCTAGAAACTTCTCTGTGTGTTTTATAAGTGATCCAAAGAATTTAGGATGAATAGTTTTTTAAAAAATATTTCTATTTTTTTAAGAACTTCAAAAGGAATTGAGGAATACCAGAAACTCATCTTGAAACAAATTGCACGGTTTTAGCATACTGCACTTTTTATCAGCCTAAGCAACCTTAAGCTGTATGGACTTCAGCTCTCAGAATTCCCTAACCAGCATGCTGGGTTGCTGCCTGTGTCATACTTCCTTGTAGATTATTCCATTCTGTTCCATTCTTGATATATATTCTATTTCTTCCTCCATTATCAAAGTTTCTGATTGACTACCAGCATTCTATGTATATGGACAAGTGACCGCTTTTTTGAGCTGTTTGTAGTAGGCTTTTTCTTGCCCTATTTTTCTGCAAACTTTAGATTTCCCAAATTTTCTGATAATCTTGTTTTTATGCCAGTTTAATGGTTTTTTTTGTGATATATAACAACTGGTATTTGTTCCAAATATTGCCATTCGATTATGATTCAGAGTAAGATGTATATTTCTACGTAAATTAGAAGTACGTAGAAGACTTGCAGAAATCCTATCTCCTCTAGCACTGCATATTTTTCTGGATAAAATTGTATTGATTTAAATTTAGAATGCTGCTCAACTCGGTAGCATAAACATTAAAAAAATAGAGGCCAAAATAATAAAGTAAACACAATGTATGTCTGAAAGAAAATATTCAGTGATATAAAATCCTGAAAGGAGCTTGCCACCCACCGTAGCTGAAGACCTAAAAAATACATACATTTCTTTCTCCTAGAGAGAAATAAAGATACATGTATGGTTTCAATCTTCTACAACAAAGCCTGGATAATAATTTTGAGGCTTATATTTTCTGTTTCTTTTCCTAGTCTTCCTGTGGTTTTATTTACAATAGATTGTACAAAATAAACGTGTTTATATGGCTTTCCACTGTGGTCAGCTCTTGTACTATTCTGCCTCCTCCTTCTAATGGTCCCATTATGGTCAAACATTTATTCAAGGGAACATAATTTTAAAGCCAAAATACTGAACAATGGGGAAGTTTGTTTCAAAATGTAACTCAGCAATAAGACAGGATGCAGCATATTTCAAGTGTTGCTTGCGTGTGCAAACAGGAACAGGAAAGAAGCTACAGCTTTTCCTTCTTGCTGAACAAAATTTTCATTATTCTCAGGCAGGAAACATTCATGGCAATGGTATATTTCATGTAGATTTAAGAGAGTAAATCTGTTTTAAACATGTTGCAATATTCTTATGGTCTTGATCTTAATATGCATGACTTAAAAATCAATAAAGGGATCTTTGAAACTTAATGCAATCTCTGTTTGATGCTAGGAAAGCCATGAATATGAGATAGAAAATATATACACCATGGGCTTAAACAAAATATGGTAGTCCTTGGAATGTAATGTTGCCAGCCTGAATAAAAGGGGTTAATTTTTAATTATTATGAAATCTAATCCTTTAGAAACCTGAATATATGAACTAGTAGTTACGAACATTGTTTTAAGCTATGGCACTGTGGCAGGGAATAGCTGCATCTGTGATAACTACCTGACAGATAAAAAGTTGTTGTCATCACTATCTCTCATGCATATATATCACACACACAGAGGTGACCCCTAGAGTTTGATTAGTTCTTCCTGTACGGTTTTTCCCATAACTGGATGTCTATTGGCCGGTTCTGACCTAATATTTTCCTGAATAAAGTTCAACGCCATACGGCTTTTCAAGAACAATCCATGGGTAAAAATGGAAAAACATGAATAAATAACAATGTGGCATTGGTTTTTCTGATATTCTTTAGATATGTTTGGTCTACAATTTCCTAATGCTGGTTGGAAAAATTCTACTGTAATGCACTGAAACAACTCTGCTCAATGGCAATATGGCCATATTGTTTCAAGACTTTGAAAGAAGAAAAGAATGAATGGTGAAAAATGTAAGAAAGCTGGCATAGAGGTAGTCTTTTGTTCTGTGAAGTGCTAAAAACAAACCAAAAACATGAATAAACCCATGTGAAACTTAAAATATGTAGCTAAGAAAGGATTATCCTGAGAATGTTCAAACTGTTCTATATTTGATATTTCTGTTGAATACATATTTAGCACCAAGAGTACTGAACAGCTGTTTAGCTATCAGTGCTAATCAGCTATTCACATGTCAGAATTAAAAAGTTAATAGAGATAATTGGTCTTGAAATCACTGAACAGGCTATTATTAGCAGCATTACAGATGTGCTGTTTCCTTTGCAAAATTCCTGTCTCCTGGTATATGCTAATATATCCTGAGTAAAATATAACTAAATTTGAATCATTACTATCTATTCTAGTGAGGTGGATAGATTGTTAGACAAAGAAAACAAATCTGATATTAAAAGCTTGGATCTGGATTAAGAAATTGTGAGAATTACATTTCTGGAATATTTAAAAGCATTGTCTATAATTCTCTTAATACATATGCAATACAGTATTTTTTATTCAAAATGATACACCAGCACCATTCATCTGTGAAAAAGCATTTCCACATAAACAGATAAAACTATCTAAAAGTAGAAAAATCTGGGTAATTTCCTAGGGTTCCAGTTTGTTGCATGCAAATAAATATTTCACAACCAACCATGGTTTATTTCTGGTATATGAGTGGTTAAAGACACTAAGTTTGTTAGTTGGAAAGCTGACCGCCTGGGTCCAAGATCCAATATAGATCCCGTCCTTGTTCCAGTTACTGGCCTCCTAGCAGTAGTAGACAAATGTGAGTAGATAAATAGGTACCACTTCAGTGGGAAGGTAATAGCATTCTATGTGCTCAGCATATATTCAAGCTGATCACATGACTGTATAAATGTCTATGGACAATGCTGGCTCCTTCGGTTAAGAAAATGAGATGAGACCACCTCCTAGAGTTGGACACAAATGGACAGGGGAAACCTTTATCTTTACGAGTTTGATAAACCAGGCTCATGCAAATTTTCCATTTATATTTTGCTTGATATGATCAGGTGAACTGGGAACATTATTCATTCTGCTACTATTCTGCTTATTCATTGTGAAATCCATTATGAATTTAGCCTGTATTTCATGAAATAGTTTATTTCAAAGATATGCTATATCTTTGTACAACATAGAGTAGATGCTAGAAAGTCAAGGATGGCTTAGAATCTTACTGCTTTGCGAAGAGAAACTATGAAATTCTGCTGTATCTAATATATTTAATAATATATAATATTTTGCATATGTTATTATATAATGCCCTTAATTGAAAGGCAGGCTATATATTACCAAATAAAATTGAATAAATCTCTATTAAAAAAATGAATAGACAACTTTTTAGTTCAGGTAGTAGGAATATGCAACTTTTATTACTTTTATTGAAAGCTAAGAGGGTCTAACATTTTGGTGTAGATGCCTTCTCCTATACTAGTTGCCCTTATCTTGCATCTTATTGATCAATCTATTGGGTACCTCTCCTTGGTTAATGCCAGTCTGTGTGCAAGAAGATCATATCATTATATAAAATGACACAAGAGCAGGGAGACCTAGTGTGCTTCTGCAGTGACGGTGCCTGTGTCTGGAACTGAGCTGCTCTTTGTATCTGATAGCCTCGTTCCCTGACAAAGGCCCTCCATAACTTCCTTAACCTCATCTCAGGGCTGATGTTGTTCCAAGGCTGTTATTCATTGTTATTATTATACAATAAATATCCAGGTTTTTTTAAAGAACAACAATACAACGAGGTTTGCAAAAAGCATATGAAATGTAAGATATAATATAATAATAAACGTTATACAGGAAAGTTTAAAGAAGTGAGAAAAGCCATTGTTATTGTTAGAAATTAGGTAACCTTTTCAGAAATAAGTACGGATTGATCTCATAGATGGTGTTGGAAGAAATGTCCTTCTGGGTTCGGCTCCAAGTGGGGAAAAAGACACTGGAGTCATGGAGGCTGCTTGGAAAGATGGTTTTAATGGTGGACAGGACCGCATGGCTTGAGTCCTGAACAGCAAAGGTGATCACATGGTTCAATGTTGGTGGAGAAGAGAAGAGAAGGGAAGAGAAGGGCTGAAGAAGGGCTTGCAGGGATTTTTATAATCTGTTCGGCCCCACCTATCTGTTTCCTGTTCCTGTGTAAGAAATGTATTCTGATTGGTTGCCAGACTCCCATGGGCCCTTGCAAGGGCAACCCTCTAGGCTGTTTTGAATCCAGGTTTGATTGAGTTCAGATGCCATGTGGTCAGTTGAGTAAAGGCTTATTATCATGCCTTCATTGTCTCTTACACTGAACTCTACACCCATCCCCCTGGAGCTGAACTCTTTATTATGTAAAGTGGACTAGCTTGGCCTTCTTAATGGCCCATTGACAAAGTGGGGATGGGCAGGAAGCTGCAGGAATTTAGTGTTTAAAATGTGTTTCTCCCTTTTTCACATCCAGGAAAATATAATATTCTGCCTTATCAATATTTCCTAGGATATTTTATTTTTCTGGGAGAGGGCTGGGTGATAACTTCCTACAATCCCTCCTTTTTTTTTTCAAAAAAATGTGAGTGGAACGCACATGTTTTTGACAAAAGATAAAATTGGTCAGATCAGGGAAACTTAATTTTTCTGATGGAAAAGCATTGAAAGAGACAGCAGAAGGATCCCTTCAGTGGCTCCCAGAGAGCTTTCAACCATGAAGGTCTTAGCAACCAGGGCACAATTTCTGGAAAGAAATTTACAATATCCAATTTACCATGCCAATTATTTTCAGATGTTTGATATCACTTTCTGTGAGCTTCCAGGTTACAAGCAAGCAGAAGTCCCCAAAAAAAAACCTTCACAGCCATTGAAGGATTCTTCCTTTTAAAGATGTACAGGCTGCCCATTTCCAAAGGATTTCTTTAACTTGCCCTGGCTCCTATTTTAGTGAGGCCAAATTGAGTTTAGCTAGTGTGCAATACAAGCTATTTAGTATTTTTTAAAAGTTACACACAATGAGCCCAGGGACTCCTATCAGAGACCACCAGTGCAACATGTCCTGCTTTACTGGGCAACTGGGCAGCATCACTTATTTTTGAGTCACAGGGTTTGAGTTTTGAAGATCCTTTCTGCTACTCTTCAAGTGGGGGAATTGCCTGAGGGGAACTGACCCTCCCCCATGGGATTAAAAGGGAGATATCTGCTTTTGTGCAAAGACAAAATCAACCTAGGAAATGCTTTGTGGAGTTAAGTCAAGGAGATAGTTTCAATCTAATTCTGAATGGAGCCTCTCTCTCTCTCCCTCTCTCTTTGTGTGTGTGTGTGTGTGTGTGTGTGTGTGTGTGTGTGTAGCTGCTTCTACAATACAGAAAATACAGATATTTTGGACAAAATTTCCCTCCCACCAGCCAGAAATCTAAGGTGTTCGGATCTTGCTGTGCCAGCCATTCTCAAATACAATTCTTACATGAGTACATTAAACTGATTACAATATAAATGAGGCAAGGAAGAAAGCATAATAAATTTCTGTGAATGAAACAGAGAAAGAAAACCTTATCAAATTCCACCCTCCCCATAATCTTTTCAGCTGTCTTCTGGGAATTGAAAAGAGTCTTTTGGTCTTTACTTCTTCATCTCCTTCAGGGTTCTTTCATGTCTGCTGGATGGTACTAGGCTTGGCTTGCTGGTAAGAGTGGTCAGTCTTGGCAGTCTGTCCCAGGCTTGGCTAAGTTTTTTTCCTCATGTCAGGTTTTATCAGGAGGCAATCACCAGCAGCAAATTGGAGAGTTATGGTTTGAGCTAGCAGTCCTTTGTTTCTGAAGAGTACAATCTTCTAGGGCTGAAAGACATGAGAACAAGGTTCCCTCCCCCACAGAAAAGGCATTGTTGGAGGATTAGAGGTAAGGGAGGGGCGGGGGGGTAGATAGCTTGCAGGCAGAGTTTGAAAAATAAAAGCATCAGTTACTCAGCAGATAAACATATTATGGGGATATCACAGATGAGAAATGGGGTATGGATTCACATGCTCCAGGAAAGAAATGAACAGGTAAAATCATTTAGTCACACAATAAATGCAAGGATGAAACTTTTCTTGCAAACATTTCCTGGGTTGTTACTTTAAGGTATAGGCAAGGAAGGAAGGGAAAAAAATATTTTTACTCTGTTTCTGCTGGCCAGAACAGACACAAAGTAAAGACTCCTCCCAGTTTCAGTTAGTTTTCTAGGCCCAACAAACTGAGCAAAGGCAATTTCTGCCAGTTTACTCCTTTCTTTCTTTGAACACTTTAAAATTCTTGTCTTTTGGATTGGAGACATCTTAGTTACAATTACCTTGAGGGTGCACAAAGACTTAGACATACACACACACAGACAAAGAGGGAAAAACAAAATCATTCCCACCATGAATTTCAGTTAAATTGGGGAAGGCACAAATCTTAACAAACAAAAACCACGTGGTTATATAGAAGACAGAGAAAGAGACAGACAAGAGGGAAAAAAAGAAACCCCACCATTTTCTTTTAAGTACCTTTTCAGCCAAATTAGTTTTTCCTGTATCATCTTTCAGCAAAGCCCATTTTCTACAATCTGCTCTTTTTTTCTTCATTCCGGCCAGGACGGGCATTTGCTTTTCGTCCCAGGCCCCCAACAACTCCCCTAGGAGGGTTTCCATGGCTACCCTCGAGCTACCGCTTCCCATGATCCCGTTTAGATGTGGGTTCACTTCGTCCTAGCCGGGTTTGCCACTTCGTATTTCCCCACTTTACTTTCGCGTCCTTAGAGGACCTTTCGCGCCCTTTTGAAGGGACTTTCTCTGTTTGCCCTTCGGAGGGTCTTATTGGTGCCCTTCGGAGGGACTTTTCTGGGGGTGCCCTTCGGAGGGACTTTTGACGCGTTCCTCACCGCGGGAACCTTCTCTCGATTCGCGCCCTTTCACGCAGGGACTTTTCTTACAGTTTCAAGTCTTGGGGAAAGAGACCCGGAGGACCAGCCGCACAGTGACCCAGGAGGGGTGCTGTCGGAGCGGGTATGCGTACCTCCCTTTTTCTCACTAACTTTCTTATGGGCTTTAGCTTTTTTCTCTCACAGGACAAAAACAGCAGCAACAACAAAAAATAAAAAATCCATTCACTTTTCCATCCATTTTCACACAAACTAGTCACACACAGGCAGGCATACACACATTTCCCATGCTTTAAAATTAAATTTTAGAGAATTAAAATTTAGAGGTACTCACCTTCTTTCCAGGCAGCCTTTGAGCTCAAACTCAAAACCCCTTTAAAGCCTAGATCCAAATGGCTAAGGCCAAGATAAAGTCCACCCACAGACTCAATGGGGTCTGTGCCGGCATGGGAGGCTTACCTGGGCCATATCCATTTGTTAGGCTAGCTTGGAGTCCCATCTGGGGTGCCAATTGTTGGAAGAAATGTCCTTCTGGGTTCGGCTCCAAGTGGGGAAAAAGACACTGGAGTCATGGAGGCTGCTTGGAAAGATGGTTTTAATGGTGGACAGGACCGCATGGCTTGAGTCCTGAACAGCAAAGGTGATCACATGGTTCAATGTTGGTGGAAAAGAGAAGGGCTGAAGAAGGGCTTGCAGGGATTTTTATAATCTGTTCGGCCCCACCTATCTGTTTCCTGTTCCTGTGTAAGAAATGTATTCTGATTGGTTGCCAGACTCCCATGGGCCCTTGCAAGGGCAACCCTCTAGGCTGTTTTGAATCCAGGTTTGATTGAGTTCAGATGCCATGTGGTCAGTTGAGTAAAGGCTTATTATCATGCCTTCATTGTCTCTTACACTGAACTCTACACCCATCCCCCTGGAGCTGAACTCTTTATTATGTAAAGTGGACTAGCTTGGCCTTCTTAATGGCCCATTGACAAAGTGGGGATGGGCAGGAAGCTGCAGGAATTTAGTGTTTAAAATGTGTTTCTCCCTTTTTCACATCCAGGAAAATATAATATTCTGCCTTATCAATATTTCCTAGGATATTTTATTTTTCTGGGAGAGGGCTGGGTGATAACTTCCTACAATGGAAAGCAATTACTTCCTGGTTAGAACAAATAAACTTACAATTGCTGTTATAAATTCTGTTCTGCATTTAGTATGGTATATACTGTAGCAGTGGTTCTCAACCTTGGCAATTTTAAGATAGTGGACTTCAACTCTGAAAATGCTGGAGCTGGAGAATTGTAGGATTTGAAGTCCATCTGTTTTACAATTGTCAAGTTTGAAAAACACTGTTATATAGCTTACATTCTATTAATACACAAAGAACAGACACCGACTCTGTATCAGTGTATATAAGTACACTATTTGTTGGGAAAGCCAGAATATCTGCTAGTTATCACCCTCACATGTAATTGGTCAATTTGAGCCAAAGTGAAATGTCTTTCCTGTGAAATGTGAAAAAATATTTGAAAAGTATTTGGGTATGGACTAAAAAGAAATACGGTAATTACTGATTTACAATGCAGCTTGATTTCTGCTATGGTTTTATCAGGAGTGTGAGCAGCTTATGCTGGAAAGAAAAAGCCTCAGTAAGCCAAATCAAGATTGATTTGTCATCTTAAGCAAGACTCAAAACCTATTTAATAAAATAAGGTGAAACAAGGGCGTCCCCCAAAGAATTTGCTTCAGCCAATATTTAAGATGTGTACAGTAACTCAGGCTGCAAAGGAGAGGTGACCTAATTCTAAGAGAATAAAAGAGTGAATAAGAAATTTAGAATGAACCATATCTAAGCTGGAAGCATCCCTGTAGATAGGTATCTGCATACTACATAGCATAAAATCCAAAATGTTAGCCTCCAATAGTTTAATGGCTACCAGTACATAGTAAATGCCATGTTCACTTCTATATGTAATAATGTCAAAGGATGCTTTTGAGGCTATAATAAGGAACCTTCATGCTTGATTGGCCATGTGCATAGAAGATGATATTTAAAGTATATTTATTTTGCTTTATCATAAAATATAAAATACAAAACAGAAAAACAAATGAATAAACACATTCAGCACATACATCCAGTACTAACAAAAAGAAAGAAAGAAAAGTTTTGTGTACAAAAAAGTAGAAAAAAAATGATCCAAATATTAAATAAACATTAACATTAAACATATAGAATCTACCCAGCTGAATGCTGAAAAAAAGAAAAACAATAAGTTGACTTTCATATATAATACAATACATATACTGTTTGTGACCTTTCTATGTGCTAAATACAATCACATATGGTTAAAAGGGATTTGGAGATTAGTGTAATTTTTAGCTTTACCTTTTGACTGTATGTATGTATGTGATATATATATACCTGTTGTTGATAGATAGATAGATAAATAGACAGACACAGATAGAGAGATACATACATAAGTACGTACGTACAAAAGAACAGTCCAGGTAAAGCTAAAAATTATACTAATCTTCAAATTTAAGATCCAAACTATAGAGATTAGGTTAACAAACTTGTCTATACAACAAATAATAAGAGCAAGAAGAACAAACTGGCTGTTTTTGCATAGGCTAGTTTCTTACATTCTTCTGATAGAGGCATTAGACAACTGAACTTCGTACATTTTTGGTGCAGATAGGACAGGATAAGAAACTTTTTTAGACCACAGCTCAGGTTTTCTCTATTTGTACAAACATACTCATACATCTTTGCTGGCTAAGGTGTATGAACTCTCAACCTTAATCTCTCTTTTGAAAAATATATCAGTTAGCATTTAAGTTTATTTTTGAACTTTAGAACTACCTCCTAACCTCATAGTGATAAGACTATAGTAATCAAGATTTATAAGGAAATCAAGAAATATTCTTCTGAAATAATAAATGTTTGATTGTATTTCAGTTGAAATTTATTTTTACTTCAGCCCCTTTACATTTTTCGGTGCTCCTTCCTCTTTCCCAGTGATTTGAAAAAACAATAATGTACATAGACACACAAAGAGGAAGTCTATGTAGCAAAAATAAAAATACTATACTTTCAGTGCTTGATTTTATTTTCTAGAAATATTAAATGCCATATTAGCCCATTCATTGACCAATGTTCATTTTTAAATTTTAGACTAAAATTATACTGAGATCCTAAGATGTTTGCTTTGTTCTTACACCTGTAGTAGATTTTCTACTTTGCTTCACAACTCTATAGCAGTTCCTAGATACTTCCCACATGTAGGAAGGTCAATTTTTTCCATTATAAACAGTGTTGACAGATTGTGTGTTTACTTAAAGCATAATTGTAAATTCAATAAAGTACCCAGCAATAGCCAGGTTTTATTTATACAATTCTATATTTAAAAAGGCTTGCAGAACAGAACAGATTAGTAAAGACAGAAGCTAGGGAGTGGCATGTGCAACTCAGGTGATCAAAGTTCATTGGTCTGAACAATTCATGCTGTTTTTCCAAAGGTTGCTGGTGCAGTCTATTATGGGGCATGTAGAAAAATGTACTTGTACTATCTTAATATGTGATTAGACCTTAAACATTTGTATTACATCGCAGTAGTCTTGATGGGATAAATGAACTTTTGCTTTAAAAACAATATAAGTTGCTGCTTTTCAATTGTGAGGTCTGTTTCTACAGTTTATATGAAATGGGACAAGATACTATTATTCTAAACTCTTTTTAGAGAAGAAACATTTAAATAAAAGAATGGAAATAGTGAATGTTAAAAAAAATGAATGCAAAAGAAAAACTTGAAAGACGATTACGTTTTCATGTATTATGCATATGGAAGAATAAGAAACATCTGTAAGGCCCAAATCCTTTCTTTCCCATATCCTCCATTAATTATGTTTACATTTTTGCATCGTGATACAGTCAGTTTAAAAAAAAAATTGAATAGAAAAAGATTATCTTAAAATAATTTTGTTTGTACTTTTTTTTTTTTACTGAAACGGTTTTCACAAAGATAGGACACTGGGCTTATTTAATTTATAGGAATTCAGAAAGATTTCAAGACATATAAACATACTTTACATGAATGTATTCATACTTCCAAACAAGGAGGGGTTTTAAACTAGGAAGAGTATATGTTTTGTGTTGGCTATGTTTAAGTGAGATCTTATGGAAGGGTTGCTAAGGAACCAGAGCAAAACAAAACAAATATTGTATTTTGGCTGAGGATCTCTCTCTCTCTCTCTCTCTCTCTCTCTCTCTCTCTCTCTCTCTCTCTCTCTCTCTCTCTCTCTCAAAGAAACACATAATTTTATTATTTCAATTCATGGCCCATCCTTTAATTGACAGGGTGCTAAAAAAAAACCTGATAGCATACAATGTAATTACACTTTAAACGAATACACAATTCTTCTGCTGCGACATGCCCCACACTGCCATTCCCACCTTGTGACAGGATGAGCAATGCCAAAGTATCAGTATTTTGGAAGCCCAGAACTAACAATCATATTTTATGAATGGGATGGCTGCTTCATTATTATTTGTTTTGAAAGACATTCCGATTTTGACTCTGACTTTTGGTATATCATTTGGAAAGGAACACTGAAAAGGAAACCAGATTTTAAAAAACGACTGGAGTGATAAAAAATAATAATCTAGTCTGATAAAGTTGATGAAAATGCTGTAATCAGAAATATTCCAAGTTATATAATACAGATTTACATCCAGGTGGTACTATTTTACTATATACAGTATATACACATATTTTTTGAAAAATGGAAATTGACTGAACTATGTCATCCCACCTGTACGTACCTACTCTGAAGTAATTATTTTATTCAATCCATCTTATTCTTAAAGCTATACAGATTACAATCATTATAGACTCAGCTCATAAACGTTTATTTGGAAGCAATTCTGGCGTTTACATCCAGTTAAGCATTTCAAATGGATAGCCTGTTACCTGAGAACTGTAATTTTCTTGTGCAACTAAAGGAAATGCAATATAACTTACTGAGTTGTGAATACTTTCAGATCAAATTAGCTTTTGTCAACTGTGAGAAGTGTTTGTCTAAACGACTCACTATTGAAGCGAAGAATAGGTTTTGTTGACTAGCGACACTACTTTTTTAAAACTAATATTAAATGTAGATCTTTCCCATTGGCTGGCAGAAACAGGTAAGGAAATTAGCAAGAAGTTCACATTTTAGTTGCAGCATTGCTTTGTTTGATGAATAAAGCTGGGAATAATGTTCCATGGACCTAGATGTTGTCATAACTTAAAGATAAAAAGTTCCACATGTTGTAACTTATTCCATATTAGTCTGTTAAAACACAAGTGTGCACACTCACACAAATACAATTTTTACCCATCCACTCCCTAGTTCGGTAAATACAGATGTAGAAATCTAATGGTAAGGACCCCTGCAATTTCAATCTGTATTAAAAGATTATAGCAATGGACTGGAAAATGTAGCAAAATTACAGAATGCTTTTTCACAGAAGGAGTAAGCAGTTGGGTGAATAAAAAGTCTTTGGTTTTTTTTTTTTACAGTTTATGAAAAGCTATCATACAAAGAAAATAAGCAGGAACAGAGTACTTGTTTTTAAATGGAGCTTCTACTCCATGCCAGCAGTTTATCCTTCTTGACAAGATTGTTTGTTTTACATTTTTTTAATTTAAATATTTTGCAAAAATTTCAAAAATTACAGAAATATACAAGAAAAAAGATAAAACGGTAAGAGCAAAAGTAAAGAAAAACATCTAAATAAATGACTTGCAATCTTTTTTGCAGCAGTTACAATTATAGCAATTATATACAATATGCATCCTTGCATATTTATTTATTTATTTATTTATTTATTTATTCAATTTATAAGTCGCTCCCTCTCCATGAAGGGACTCGGGGCGGCGTACAATTAAATATACAAGCATATAGCACGGAGGAGGTAACTACATACAACATTTTTACAATTCATAAATAATAATAATAGCCATAAGGTTAAAAAGCAGTAACAATAAAATTAAAACAATTAAAATACCCTAAAATTAAAAAAAATTCCCTTTAAAATTGCCAGGGGGATTGGAGAATATAGTTCTAATTTAATTTAAGCCAGGCCGGCTAGTTGGAACAGGTGGGTCTTGAGTTTCTTGCGGAAGGAGCGGAGATCGGTAGTTGTCCTAATGTCGGGGGGGAGGTCATTCCAGAGGGCTGGGCCCATCACAGAGAAGGTCCTACTTCTGGGCGCCGCCCTCTGGCACTGCTTAGTGGACGGCACCCGGAGGAGTCCCTCTCTGTGAGAGCGAAATATTGTACATCAGTTCCCTTCTTCCCATAAACAACCCTTTTAAATCAATAAATCCCAAAATCAGCAGTTAGAAACAAAGAAATAGAAAACTCATTTTTAACTATTTTCAACAAAAAGTCTTATGTTTTTTTCAGCCTTTTATAAAAATAATTGCAGTTCCCTCCTTAATTGTCAATTAAACCATTTCGGCAAACACAGACATCTTCACAAGCCATTCCTCCATTATTAGTGTTTCTATAGTCTTCTGTTTTTGTGCATATAATAGCAGCACTGTTGTTACAAGATATAAGACCAATTGTTCATTAGCTTTTCTAGTTGAACATCCATAAGAAAAGTTCTCATTTCATTGGACTGTTAATTTGTCTGCATATATTTGTGTCCAGTATTGTTTTTTGCTTTTGTCTGCCATGAATGATAAGAAAGAAAGAACGAAAGAAGGAAGGAAAGAAAAAATGAATTTGGAATCAAAGATTACTAGGAAATATAGAGTTATGGGCTGGGCTGGAAAGTTAAATAATTAGAAGAAGATGGCATAAAATTACTTCTATTTTGTTACCAAGAAAGCATTATGAGGGCATCCATGTAGTAAAATCAAATTCAAATTAAATTTGTAATTTTTTTCCTCATGAGAGGCAGCTGTAACTGACAAACTTGATTGATATTTCAATGCTAAGCAGGTTTGGATGGGACTTCACTTGGTAACCCAAAGAATCAATCAATGAAACAATGAAAGAAAGAACTTAAGTAAAGACAATTATCAAACCACTTCTGTGTTTCTATAGAAACTGCCTGTGTAATCACTACAAATCAAGTTTAACTTGAAGGAGCCTTCATCTTTTCCACATAGTTTATTAAGTTCAACCAAAGTAAAAAACAACTATAGTAAAGTTGGTTGAGTTTATACAACACACCAAACATAGTCTATGATTTATTTCCAGGATTCATGCAATACATTAAGCCAAATCAAATAAACCACATGAGAATTTAACATAATCTACATAAACCCCTCTGTGTGGCATTTATAAGAGAGAGGGTGGATTGTTTATTATTGTAAATGACTTACTTAGGATTCTTTCATGAGTTCCTGCTTTTTTTAATCTGCAGAAATTTAATTTAATTTTTAAATGCAAGCAGCTTAAAATAAAATATGAAAGTCATCAAATGGCTTTAAGCCAGGGGTATCCAACTCAAGGCCTGTGGGCCAGATCTGGCCCATGGGGTGCTTAGATCTGGCCCATGGGCCTGCCCTGGAAAACAGCAAAGGACTGACACGTGGTGCCCTGTCAGTCAAAATGGAGCTCGGGAGAGCCGCATTTGGACATGACGGCCTCCTGCAGCCTTCTGCCAGAAAAGGCTGTTGGAGACTGTCGTGGCAAAAAATGGAGCCTCAATGAGTGACGTTGAGCTGGCCACACCCACCTTGGCCACAGCCACCCTGCCCTACGAGGTCAAACACAACCCTGAGGTGGCCCTCAATGAAATTGAGTTTGACTTCCCTGCTTTAAGCCCCTAGTGTAATGTCAATGATGACATGAAATCATTTGCAAACTTTGCAGTTATTTGATAGATGACAATGTTTACAATTAGAATTCTACGCAGAAATCTGAATGAAAACCTTTGAAAGTTTCTGATTTCACAATCCATCTTGAACTTTTAGGGCAACACAAAATGGACTCATTGTTAGCACCGGAAAAACTATTTAAATTGAACAAAAAGGAGAGAGAGAGACAGATTTAAAAACAACAACAACAAGGAATTTACCAACCACACCTCTGGTCTCAAACATGTTTCTCCAATGGATGGCAGCAAAAGAACTAGTACTTTTGTCTAAGGATAAGTTGATATTTGGCGGTCTAAAAGTACTATACTTTTGGATAGTTCGGGGGAAGTCAATAGGGAAAGTCTTTGAAGTTGGTCTGGATATTATCAGGCAACAACTATTCATTGAGAAAGGTATATGTTGAACATAGAGGAGATATGTGGCTCTGAAGGTGGAATATACCACCAGAGAGCGTACCAGCTGATCAGCAATATTATAGCAAGGACTGATATGTAAATTGAATTGTTCACTTTTGAGATTTCCATAACAAACAAGAAGCTCCACAAACTTTTCACTCTTGAATCTCTTGTAGAACGTATTTACAATATAATACAATACAATACAATACAATACAATACAATACAATACAATACAATACAATACAATACAATACAATACAATAGTAGAGTTGGAAGGGACCTTGGAGGTCTTCTAGTCCAACCCCCTGCCTAGGCAGGAAACCCTATACCGTTTCAGACCAATAGCTATCCAACATCTTCTTAAAGACTTCCAGTGTTGGGGCATTCACAACTTCTGGAGGCAAGCTGTTCCACTGATTAATAATAATAATAATAATAATAATAATAATAATAATAATAATAATAATAATAATAATAATAATAATAATAATATTTATTTATTTCTTACCTGCACCCTCTCCCGAAGGACTCGGGGCGGCGTACAATGAAACATATGAAATAAATATGTGGACAAAACAAACATATAACAGAGACATATACCGAGACACACACAAGGAGGAGGTCGGCTGATAAATAAAAACAATTAAAATACAGTATTTAAAAACCCCTAGATAATTAAATATAATTAAAATACCCAGTTAAAAACCCGTCAGGAGCGATATGGTTAGATCAAAGTTGAGCCAGGCCAGCTGCTTGGAATAGGGCGGTCTTAAGCTTAATACGAAAGGAGCGGAGGTCAGAGGTATTCCTAATATCCGGAGGGAGGTCATTCCACAGGGCTGGGCCCGCCACAGAGAAGGCTCTACTCCTAGGCGCCGCCCCCCGACACTGTCTAGTGGACGGCACCTGGAGGAGGCCCTCTCTGTGCTAGCGGATTGGTCGCAGGGATGTATGGGGCAGAATACGATCCCGCAAGTAACTAGGTCCTGAGCCATGGAGCACTTTAAAGATTGTTATCAAAACCTTGAAACGCACCCGATAGACCACAGGAAGCCAGTGCAGCTCGCGCAGGAACGGTGTCACATGGGAGTACCTAGTACTCCCCATAATTACCCGCGCGGCTGCGTTCTGGACCAACTGTAGCCTCCGGGTGCATTTCAAGGGAAGCCCCATGTAGAGAGCGTTACAGTAGTCCAAGCGAGACGTCACCAGCGCATGAGTGACTGTGCGTAAGGCGTCCCGGTCCAGTAGGGGGCGCAATTGGCGCACCAGGCGAACCTGGTGGAATGCCCCCCTTGCCACGGCTGTCACATGGTCATCCATGGACAGCCGGGCATCCAGGAGGACGCCCAAATTGCGCGCCCGCTCCACGGGGGCAAGTTGAATGCCCCCAATGGCCAATGATGGAATTAATTGGCTGAACCGGGGAGCTGGTACCCACAGCCACTCCGTCTTGGAGGGGTTGAGCTTGAGTCGGTTGTCATCCATCCAGATCCGTACGGCTTCCACACACCGGGACATCACTTCGATGGCCTCGTTGGGGTGGTTCGGGGTGGAAAAGTACAGCTGAGTATCATCAGCGTACAGATGGTATCCCACCCCGAAACCACGGATGATCTCACCCAGCGGCTTCATATATGTGTTGAACAGGAGTGGCGAGAGGACCGACCCCTGTGGCACCCCACAAGTAAGGGGGCGTAGGGTCAACCTCTCTTCTCCTGCCAACACACGCTGCGTCCGGTCAGAAAGGTAGGAGCCGAACCACCGCAAAACGGTGCCCCGGACCCCCAACCCCTCCAGCCGGCGCAGCAGGATACCATGGTCGATGGTATCAAAAGCCGCCGAGAGGTCTAATAGGACCAGGATAGAGGAACAACCTCTATCTCTGGCCCTCCAGAGATCATCCACCAACGCGACCAAGGCCGTCTCCGTGCCTGTGACCGGGGCGGAAGCCGGACTGGCGCGGGTCTAGATAATCATTTTCCTCCAGATTTCGTGGAAACTGGTATGCCACCACACTCTCTACAACCTTCGCCAGAAAGGGAAGGTTGGAGACAGGACGATAATTGGCCAGCTCCAAAGGGTCCAGGGAAGGCTTCTTGAGCAAGGGTCTCACCACCGCCTCTTTCAAGGCGGCCGGGAGAGACCCCTCGCTCAGCGAAGCATTCACTAGGCCCAGGAGCCAGTCTCGTGTAACCTCCCAGGATGCCAGTACAAGCCAGGAGGGGCACGGGTCCAATAAACATGTGGTGGGTCGCAGTCGTCCACGCAATCTGTCCAAATCCTCGATGGCAACCAAGTCAAACTCCTCCCAGATCGATTCCTCAAGACTCGCCATGGACGTCTCCATTGGATCACTGACAGGAACCCAATCTCTCCGGATTTGAGCGATTTTATCCTGCAGATATTTACCAAATTCCTCTGCCCTGCCCTGTAGGGGGGCCTCCCGCGGCCTCTGAAACAAGAGGGAGCGGGACACCCGAAACAGGGCGGCAGGGCGGTTCTCCGCGGATGCAATGAGAGT
The DNA here is from genome assembly GCF_964273705.1 of Natrix helvetica. Taxonomy (NCBI): domain Eukaryota; kingdom Metazoa; phylum Chordata; class Lepidosauria; order Squamata; family Natricidae; genus Natrix; species Natrix helvetica. The sequence continues at coordinate 55,708,157 of NC_138551.1, read as the reverse complement.
GGCACAATATTGGCGTTTGGCCACTCTCAATGCCACAAGGTACGTCCTTAAATGGGCTCGTGCCTGTGTTCGATCAAATTCGGAGCGAGAGGATCTCCAACGACTCTCTAGACGTCTCTTGCGGCATTTCATCACCCTCAGCTCCTCGGTAAACCAAGGGGCTAGGGTGGATCGTTGCCGCCGGAGAGGCCGCAAAGGCGCCACCCGGTTCAAGGCCCCGGTAGTTGCATTATTCCACGCAACTACCAGGTCCTCTACCCGGGGGCGGGTCAAGGTTACAGGAGGTGGCCCAAGCTCCGTCTGGAACTTATCAGGTTCCATCAGGCGCCTGGGGCGGAACCATCTGGAACTTTCCGGTTCCGCCTCCCCGCAGCGGGAGGTAGCACCAGGGAAGTCAAGACGAAGGAGTGAGTGATCTGACCATGACAGGGGAGTGATGGTTAAGTCCCCTCCTCCCAGATCACTCAGCCACTGGCCAGAGACAAAAACAAGGTCCAGAGTGTGTCCTCCCTCGTGTGTTGGGCCCTGAATCATTTGAGTCAGGTCCATGGCTGTCATGGAAGCCATGAACTCCCGAACCCCCTCTGATGCTTCTCCCATCGATGGCAGGTTAAAATCCCCCATCACTAAAAGTTTGGGGGTCTCAACCGCCACCGATGCGATCAGCTTGAGGAGTTCGGGCAGGGCCGCTGATGTATAGCGAGGAGCCAGGTATACTATCAGCAGGCCCAACTGTCTCCCAGGCCCCCATTTCATTAATTGTTCTCACTGTCAGGAAATTTCTCCTCAGTTCTAAGTTGCTTCTCTCCTTGATTAGTTTCCACCCATTGCTTCTTGTTCTACCCTCAGGTGCTTTGGAGAATAGTTTGACTCCCTCTTCTTTGTGGCAACCTCTGAGATATTGGAACAATGCTATCATGTGTCCCCTAGTCCTTCTTTCTCTTAAGCTAAACATACCCAGTTCCTGCAACCGTTCTTCATATGTTTTAGTCTCCAGTCCCCAGTTTTTTTACATCGTGGCGACCAGAACTGAATGCAGTATTCCAAGTGTGGCCTTACCAAGGCATTAAGTGGTATTAACACTTCACGTGATCTTGATTCTGTCTCTCTGTTGATGCAGCCTAGAACTGTGTTGGCTTTTTTGGCAGCTGCTGCACACTTCTGGCTCATATTTAAATGGTTGTCCACTAGGACTCCAAGATCCCTTTCACAGTTACTACTACTGAGCAAGGTATCACCTATTTAACTTTAATAGAAATGGAATTTTACTTCCTCTCTCATCATAGTTCAATATCAGTTCTTTTCATCTGCTAGATGAAGATAGTAAATGAAATCAGCTCTAAGTTCATTGCTTAGGCTTGCATTTTACTGTACATTAAACTATAATATGATTAGTTTAGTTTGGTTTTAGTTTAGCATGTGGTATGAACCTAGCGAAATGTGATGAGACACACTTAAGCAAATAATGGCTTAGTGAGATACAGTATGTGACCTACGATTCAACTTCCTGTATTTGACCTCTGAGACTAAGAGCCAAAACATCTTTCAATATACAATCTGATTCCCATAGTGTGTAGCAGAATGACTGCACAATTATTCAGATAGACTTAGTTTGAAATTATTATTACTGCTCCTGGTTTTTGTAGGCAAGTAATTTGAGAAGATTTAGTAAAAAAAATTATGAAACTTATTTTTAGCTTGAACGAAAGAAATAAAATGAAAGGGAAACTCTCTATAGTCTATTTTTTTAAAAAAGTTACATATCAGAAATAGAGGATGCATTACATTTTGATGTTTTAACATTCCTGTTTTGTACCACTCTGCAATTGCATTATTACAATATTTTGCCTACTTAGCACTTAGCCTTATATACAATTGTTGAAAGAAATGTCCATCTGGATTAAGTTCCAAGTGGGAAGAAAGATACTGGAAACATGGGGGCTGCTTAGAAGGATGGTTTAATAGTGAAGCAGAACCACCAAGCATGTGCGATTCTGGGTAGCTGAACACATGGAATATATATCAGCTGAGCCAGGGAAATAGGTATGTATTTGTGTTACAACCCCTGGTATGCCCAAATACTAGTCTTCCTTTATTTATTTATCAGCACAAATACAACACAAATATAAAAAGGCAACATTAAAAATAAAAATATGGTTTTCTGCCTGGATGGTTTTCTGTGATGAGCCGAATGACAGAAAGAGGGAGTAGTGAGCTCCCTCCCATATTTGGGCATACCAGGGGTTGTAACACAAATACATACCTATTTCCCTGGCTCAGCTGATGAGGAGAGCCTGTGGCTTAGTGGCTAATATAACTGCCTAATATGTAATACAGCCCTGGTTCGAATCCCAGTAAGGGTGGCTAACTGATGAGAGCTAAATAGCTTGAAATGGATCTATATTAGTCTCCCTTTATTTATTTATCAGCACAAATACAACACAAATATAAAAAGGCAACATTAAAAATAAAAATATGGTTTTCTGCCTGGATGGTCTTATGTGATGAGCCGAAGGACAGAAAGGGGGAGTAGTGAGCTCCAGGGGTTGTAACACAAATACGTACCTATTTCCCTGGCTCAGCTGATAAGGAGGAGAGCCTGTGGCTTAGTGGCTAATATAACTGCCTAATATGTAATACAGCCCTGGTTCGAATCCCAGTACGGGTATGGCTAGCTGATGAGAGCTAAATAGCTTGAAATGGATCTATACAACACAAATGTGTGTGTGTGTATGTGTGTGTTGTATTTGTGCTGATAAATAAATAAAGGGAGACTATCAGCACAAATACAACACAAATATAAAAAGGCAACATTAAAAATAAAAAATATGGTTTTCTGCCTGGATGGTTTTCTGTAATGAGCCGAAGGACAGAAAGGGGGAGTAGTGAGCTCCCTCCCATATTTGGGCATACCAGGGGTTGTAACACAAATACATACACACACACACACCACACACACACACACACACACACACACACATATATATATGTGTGTGTGTGTGTGTGTGTGTGTGTTGTATTTGTGCTGATAAATAAATAAAGGGAGACGAGTATGGATCCATTTCAAGCTATTTAGCTCTCATCAGCTAGCCATACCCTTACTGGGATTCGAACCAGGGCTGTATTGCATATTAGGTCGATGTAATTGCCACTAAGCCACAGGCTCTCCTCCTTTATCAGCTAAGCCAGGGAAATAGGTATGTATTTGTGTTACAACCCCTGGTATGCCCAAATATGGGAGGGAGCTCACTACTCCCTCTTTCTGTCATTCGAGTCATCACAGAAAACCATCCAGACAGAAAACCATATTTTTATTTTTAATGTTGCCTTTTTATATTTGTGTTGTATTTGTGCTGATAAATAAATAAAGGGAGACTAGTATGGATCCATTTCAAGCTATTTAGCTCTCATCAGCTAGCCATACCCTTACTGGGATTCGAACCAGGGCTGTATTGCATATTAGGCCGATGTAATTGCCACTAAGACACAGGCTCTCCTCCTTTCTCAGCTAAGCCAGGGAAATAGGTATGTATTTGTGTTACAACCCCTGGTTGTGTATGTATTTGTGTTACAACCCCTGGTATGCCCAAATATGGGAGGGAGCTCACTACTCCCTCTTTCTGTCATTCGGCTCATCACAGAAAACCATCCAGACAGAAACCCATATTTTTATTTTTATATATATATATAAACTTTTCCAAAAACATAAATATATATATTAATACCCTCTCTTGGGCCTTGCCTCTGAGCTTCCTGTTCCTGTGCAAGAAATGTATACTATTGGCGGTCAGGCTCTCAAGGGGTGGGGGTCTTACCTAACTTTGTAGGCTGTCTGTGTCCCAGGCTTGGTTGAATCTTGCTGGGTGGTGCAATGAAGGGCAATTTCCTATTGTGGCTGAATGGCTTTGCCCCGAAGGATAATCCCATCATCCTGAAGCTAAAGTCTTTTGTTTTGTAGATAGACTGGCCCAATCTTTTGTCTTGTAGATAAGCTGGCACCAATATATCTGCTGGGGGCTGGGAGCTGGGGTCTTTTGCTTCTGTTTCCTTTAAGACTTTTTATTTCTCTTTTAGGAGAAATCTTCTACCTTTTAAATATTTCCTAGAATATTTCATTCTTCTTAGAGAGGGGTGTGTGCAGTGGTGGGTTCCTACCGGTTCAGATCAGTTTGGCCGAACCAGTAGTGGTTTGGCAGCCTGGGTCACTGGAGCTGGCAACGACCCAGGCCTGCCATGCCCCCGAACTGGTTCTCCAGGCCAAACTGTAGGCGTCGCCATCTTGTTTTTTGCTTCTGCACATGCGCAGAACAATTTTATTGCACTGCACGTGTGCGTGCAGCGCACCCACAAGCAAACCAGCAGCGGTGCCTTCTTGAATCCACCCCTGGGTGGGTGCTAACTTTCTACACCACTTCACAGTGCTTTATTACATCCCTCTCTAACTTCCTAATGTTTGTGTGAAGATAGGAGTAATTGACAATGAACACACATCCAAAAGTGCTTGTACTTAAAAGACTTGCAAAATGTGGCTGCTGAAATCATGCAGTGCGTGGTTTGAGACCTGGGTTCAAATAGTGGGATACAATAAAAGTTCTCACCAGGGAAGAAAAAAAGTCTTGTCTGAAGATCTGCAGTTTCACTATACTTATAGAAAATTACCTCTAATGTAATTCTGCATTACAGCAGCACTAGAATCAATTGGCTCAATTACTGAATGCAGATCATGAATTAGAACTGAGCAATGTACAAGTGATTTTAGACAGGTAGAAAGAACAAGTGTAGTGATATCCTTGGAATTAAGTAATTACTTGAAATCAGATAATTTTAAATGTGAGAGATTATAGGAAGGCTGAGAACAAAATAGAAGCCAGCAGACATAAGCAAGCTGAAGATAAGCAGGTGAGTCACCTGTCAACTGAGCTCATTGGCAACTTAGCCCAGGTAAAAAGAAACCTGGGAAGAAGCACTTCATATCATTTAAAAAGATCTTAATTACCTTAGTATAAAAGGAGACGGGAAATTATTGAATGCACTCTTAAATAATATTAGAGGTATCTGACTGAGAGAAGTGTACTGCCTTTACTTAAATTCTAAAATAAAAGCCTGTTTATGGTGCAAATGATATTGGCTTTTCATTTGTCAAAAGCACTGCCAAATCTGAGACCTTTCCCCATTTATGCAGTATGGTTCTGAATTAGAAGCAATACAATACTTAACTCTACCAAGAAGCAAAGCTATGAGCAGAAGGAAAAAAAAGACTGCTTAGCTCCACACCACATGTGCACCTGCCTCCCGCTGGCCAGCTGATTTTTGGGTCTCTGCCACATGTGGGAAATGCACACACATGCACGGGAGGGTGGGGGTCTCACGCAGATGCACAGGAGGAGTGCGGGGTGGTGGTACGGCGTTTTAAACCCTATGGCCAGTTTAGCTTTCAGTTGCTAAACTGAAATTGTTACTAATATTAATTAGTTGCAAAACTTAAGATCTGCTTAAATACTGCTTTAGAAAACTACATATCAATAAAGACTCTGAGGATGTTAAATTCTCTAGCTTCCGCTAAATAACAAAACGTACAGATATATAAGATACAGCCTTACTGCAGGATAAATCCTGTTAGTCATTTCCCTCACTAGGAAGCTTCCAAAAACATTTGAGAACTTTCCCCCCATCTGTATTGATTTTAGAGGGTGGTAGTTTGGAAGCGAGCTGCAATAGTAAGAGGGATGGGATTAGAACATACTTTTTAAAAGGGTCACAAAGGTGTGACATTTAAGAGTACTGATAAGGAATTGTTTATTTCCTGATATGGGTAGGATAACAAAAGGGTAACATCCTTTGCAATGCCGGACATTATTATCTTCTGATATCACATCCTGCTTTTTAGGGAAAAAAATACAATCCAAATGAGATAGGAAAAGTACAATTTCATTTCCCCAGCTTCAAATGGTACACGCACATCAGGGTATACACGAACATACAATATAAACATACAATTTAAAAATGAGCATGCAGATATAGCTCAGATCAAGTGGCTCTAAAATAATATTTGCATTCTAAATCATGAAATGTGATTGATGAATTAATTATTTAATGTTATATTAGTTGCGTAAGCTTTTAGGCTTATCATAGTTTCTAAAAGCACAGAATTTAGCATAAAATAATTCCAGGTTTACTTAAAATCTCATTCCACTCTCAGGCATTTAAAGTATTTTCCATGCTTTATTCAAATATTGCATGAGTAGATTCTTAGAAGGAACATTAATCACAGAGAAAGTCCTCGTTTATATCCATGCTAATCATTCATGTTAACTTTGCTCATTTTGAATCACATTACAAGGAATATACTGTAGCGTATATAATCTTTGAATCCAAGAGGTTTATTAATGCAGTTAAAAGTGTATCCTGATTATTTTCAAAACTCTACCAACTTATTGTTTCATTTCCCTGTAGGCTAGTGGAAACATGGCAAGTGATATATATTATTTATAATATATTTATAATTATTTATTATAATATATGATTATTCTATATATAAATCAGTCTTGAAAATTGGGACATGATTTAACTAGGGATTAATCTGTCATATTATTTCTATTAGCTGTTTGGAACTGGTATTTCCTATTGATTTCTCCCAAGAACACAGGGCCTATTTTTATTGTTTCATTTTGTTCTGCCTTTGGAAAGCAATGAAAGTTTTAACAAGACTTTCTTCTGTAATGTCGGCCCATTTGATCAGATCGCTGTGACCTGCCCTTTCTACTTTTTTTTTTTTTTTTTGCTGCTCTACAAAGTTAAATCCAGCCTTTTCTATTCTGTAAAACACTGGCCAATCTATTGAATTGGTGCTATCATCCATAAAAGATTAAAACAGTTAACAGTAAAAAAAAGAAAAAATGTTATAATTCACAAGCTGTATAAAACATTTTTAATTACTTGGATTAATTATTTTTCCATGCCTAAAAATCAAAATTATCTTTCAACGTAAAAATATGAGACCAGCATTTTACTGAATGTTGGCTAGTTTCTCAATGTGATGATTTTAAATGGGTAGGAATGCTGCACTGTTCTCTAAGTATACTGTACATCAGTTGTTTCAGCTGTAAAACAAATTCATTTCTTTTTTCTTTTTTTTTTTTACTTTTGAACACTCTTGCCTCAGAGATCAAACCAATCAAGTCACTGTTATTTAATCCTGCTATACAGCCCTTCTTTTCTTTCTTTCAGTTTCTGTTCTTTTTCTTTTACATACACATTGTGCCAAATGATCTTCATATCAATAATAGCTCGGTTCCTGTGTACTATTTGAACAATGAAAGAACATAAATTTGCCACACTTTTGCCTTCAAAGATAGTTGTATGCTGTCTATTTTTCTTGATATTAAATTTGTTGTAGTGGAGGATGCTACCGATTTTTGTTTTTTAAAAATCCTATCTCTTTGCCAGTCATAGTTTGCTGATGAGTTAGCAGATAATTGTCTAAACTTTATTGTTTAGATGTTTATTAATTTGGTTTTGCAACTCATTTGTTCCATCCATATTTGAAGACCTAGAAAAACCTTGCCAAAGAAAACAGGAGAGACTTGTCCAGGCAGTCTCTGAGAATCAGACACGATTGAACAGAAGAAAAAAAAATCTCTGTATCTACTATTTCTTGAATGAGGAAATTTTTTGCAAAAGTATCAATAGCATATAGGTAACATTTCAAATGCTCATTACCTGTCAAAAAATCCAAAAACCATTTCTGATATTTCAGTTTTTGAAGCAGAATAAAAGCAACCTCTTTATTCAGTTTCAATTTTCATTATCTTAAGTGAAGCAACATGTTTGCCTCATACAATTTGTTACCAAATAATGAATATTTAAATGAATTCTAGATTCTTATGCTTGGTGTGAAATTCCATTAAACACTTTATTGCAGAAGTAGTTTATTAAAATAGATATTTTATTTCACTGAAAAGTTATTCAGCAAAAAAACAATTGATAACTATGTTGGTTGAAGAACTATATAAAACCCCCACAAACTGCACCACGGAAACCACATTATTGTATCTCGATGTATAACTTTAAATGTCTTTAGACAAAAGGAGACAAATAGCTTTCTTTCAAAAGCTTTGATGTACTAGAAGCATTCCAAAGAACAATACAGATGCACTGAGGAAATGATATAGCTTTGAGATGTACCATGAGTTATCTGTTAAATATATTGGCTTGTTACAAGCCTTTCATAAGTTAGAAGCTCTGATGCAATCAAATTCCTATTCACTCAGCTATGTTCCACATTTCCCTGAAATGTGGAGATCTCATATTTTGTAAGAAATAAAAATCATGGGCAAAATGTCTAAAAGATGGAAATAATGAGGAGCTACCAAGTGAAACACTGTGGGAGGAGGAGAAGGTTAGGCTAAATTTATTTCAAGTGACAATCTTAATGCAATGTTGATATATGAGGCGGAACTGCACATCATTCACATATGCATGTGACAAAAACCAGATGGTTGCTTTTCCCAGTGGAAAAAAAACAGCTTTGGAAGAGGATTTAGAGAAGAGAAGGCAGCAGGAGGAGAAGTTTTTCCTTTTCTCTGACTCATTTCATAACATTTCTACCCACCCATTGTTTTTCTCTAGAAAAAGAGCTTTGGTCAGTTTGCTGGCAGAGATTATTCAGTGTTTGCTTTTTAGAACTTTTTTTGTAGTCTCATTTTTATGATTTATAAAAATCATAACCATAATAATTTGCCATTGACTAAGTGTGAATATTTACAGACTTCAGATTTTAATGAGATTTACTCCCTAGTTAACAGCTACGGCATTGCAACTCTTTGCTTATTTTCAAAGAAACAATCTGCTTCTCTTTGGTTGGGAAACTACTTTTCCTTCCAGTTCTTATGTTTTGCTGAAAGAAAGCCATATTATTCAAAGCACACAAAGCACGTCCATCATTCACAGTTGCTTGTGATTAAGTATTATTTCCTTATTCATGCTTAAGGGCTGTATCGTTCTATTTTTATCTTGCCTGCATCCTCACTATGGCCTGTAAGCCTATGCCACACCTTTAATCTTTTAAGCTTCTCAGCAAATATTGAAAGTCTCTCTGAAACACCTTTAAATATTTGCAGGGATAGGATACTACTGTTCAAACTATTCTAACATGAACACACATTTACTCCTATTCAGAAATAATTGTAAATGCTGCAGTGTATCCATCGCTATTAATGTTATTAACAATAATTAACAAATGGAAACATTCTGCTTCATTTAATAAGAAATATCAAAGACAAAACTCAACTTGCTTCTGTTTATAGGAGTTTAAGGGAATTTAATTTATCCTGTGGACTGAATTATTTCTAGAATTTTCGCCTTGAGTAGGAAAGTGGCATGGGGAAGAAAGCCCTGAAAATAATAATAGGTAATTCTTAAAGTTCAAAGATGTACTTTTGTATAGTTCAGCTATAGACACAGAGTTATTCTGCAGTTTCAGTCTGGGAGCACAATGGGGGCACTAGAAATTCATTGTTATAGTAGCTCTGGGTGTTATTCTGTGATGCCACTCATGGCTCTTGATCCATTTTTGGTGGTAGCTGTGGAACTCAGGGAGTTAAAGCCCACACATCTTAAAAGTTGCTGAATTTGAAAAATCACTGATTTAAAATATGACATGGAAAAATAAGGCCAGTTTTGAGCATCACCCTTATTTCCCAGAATTCTTTTCTGCCCAGCATATATAGGTAGTCCTCGATTTACAACCACAGTTGAGCCCAGAATGTATGTTACTGAGAAATTTGTTAAGTGAGTTTTGCTCTGTTATATGACTTTTCTTGCCACATTTGTTAGGTGAATCACTGCAGTTGTTAAATTAGTAATACGGTAGTTAAATGAATCTCATTGGCTGCTTGTCAGAAGGTTGCAAAAGGAGAACACATGACCCCTGGACACTGAAACTGTCATAAATATAAACCAGACATCAAGCATCTAAATGTAAATCACATGACCATGGGAATGCTACAATTGTCATAAGTGTGAAAAAAGATCATAAATAATTTTATTCAGTGTTCTAACTTGGAATGGTCACTACATGAACTGTTGTAAGTTGAGTACTATCTGTGCTTTGGAAGAATCCTCAGAAAATTAAAATAAGAGACAGCACAGTAATGATTTAATTAGTAGAACAGTGTCTGAAAAATTGTTTGGATCCTCATAAAAGGATGGTGCTCCTCTTCTGTTCAATAAAATAGATTTTTTTACAAGGCTTTTGAAGAAGCCTGCAATCAGTACAGTTACTTAAGAAGTTTACTAGTTAAGGTAATCATGCAGTTGGCATTTTTTCCAGGCTGGTGTGGAGGTCTGGAAAAGACAGACCCCTTTTTAAGGAATAGTAGAGAATTGGTATGCTCATGAAAGGTCCAAAGCAATTCTTTATTTTATTTATTTGGTTTGTCAAGCATGTATGAAAAAAAAGTATAAATATAACATGCACATATACGTATAACAGGTAAAGCATATACAGTACATAAGAAATGAGTACAAATAAATAAACTGTAGGACAGGGACGGCAGGCACACTGGTGCATTTATGCACGCCCCCTTACAGACCTCTTAGGAATGGGGTGAGGTCTGTGGTAGACCTCACCCCTTTTTTTTAGAAATATACCATAATTGGATGAGGAGATGGGTTCTAAATACCTTGGGCAACACATTTGCTAGATTTGCATGTCTGAGTAAGTTTAGGAGAAGCAGAGCAGATCCTGGAGGTGAAGTCAAGAGAGGAATTGGCCTGGAGTCATTAAGCTCTCACAAACTCTTCTTGAATTCCATTAACTCTTATCTAATACCAATTTAATACTGACCATTAATTGGCTAGATTCTTGCATAGGCATGAGCAGTAAATCAGCTTAACTGGAACGTATTGTGTGGCCTGATTCTTCATGTCTGACAATAAGCCACAGTTGTCTGGACTATTGCCCCACCATAAAACATTGTTTACAAGTCATAAAGACAAGTTCATGAATCCCAATAAATCCAAACCAAACTACAATATACTAGCACAGTTTACACTGTATAAACTAAAGTAGTGAGATGAGATTAGATTTGTCTCCTATTATATGGGCTTCCTATTATATTTGGAGACATGCATCTTTCCTTTACAGCACAAGAATACTAAACTGTATTTCAGAGGTTGTTAATAACTGTTCATTTCCAATGGTATTTTAAATTTATGACCAGCAGTCCTTACATCTCTCATTAGATATTTCTGTTTCATACACAGTTTGTATAGTTGCAGAGCAAGTTTGAGAAACACAAAACAGGTCTGATGTGTTGTGCTCAGGATCTCGATCTGTATCTGTTTGGTAAGATGAGAACCAATGTGAGAGAAAGATGCAGAAAGATAACTTTTGAATCATTAATATATATGTACATATTTCAAACCTCTGCAATTCAATTGGGGAAGTGGGGAAGAAAACAGCTGTTGTAATGTTAACTGAATCCCAAAGCAAAAAGATGTGATGAGGTAAGAATCTTCTCCAATGGAAATATATATTTGTCCCATGGGTTGCTGAACTAAGCAAGTTTCTAGCAAAGCTGGAAAGATTCCAGTACAAAGAAACCCCCCACCCCACCAAAAACAGTAGAAAGATAGGACCATGCTTGGCTAGGCATGCTTTGCGATCATGCCAATTATAAGATATAAACTGTGTTTATAATGTTATCTAGGTCAGAGTAAATCAAGAAACCACTATATAGCAACAAAGAGAGAAGAATAATTTTTTGACGGCATCTAACAGTTCTTTTCAATTCACACATCACAAGTGTACACTAAATGTAAAATACTTTTAGTGTGTTAGCAAAACAGGCAGAAAGCCTTTGAGACATTATCTAGCACCGTGATGGCAAACCTATGGCACGAGTGCCAGAGGTGGCATGCAAAGTCCTCTTTGTGGCACGTGCACCTTTGCCAGCTGCTCTTTGTGTGCGCTAGAGTGCCGGAAACCCAAAGATCAGCTGGCTGGTCTGCATTGCATGAGCCGACCAGCTGGTCTTGGGTTTCCAGCGCATGCACGTTCCGGAAACCCGAACACCAGCTGGCCGGTACACACACGTGCACCGGCCAGCTGGTCTTCAGGTTTCTTGTGCTCCAGTGCACACATGTGCATTCCAGTTTGGGCACTAGGTGCTGAAAAGGTTCGCCATCATTGATCTAGCATATTTACATAGTGAGCTTCTTGATAATTTATTTATTTGTAGAATTTGTCAACTAACTTGCTGTAGGGCTACTTTGGGTGGCTTACAACAATAATAAATAAAAATGAAGTGCAAACAAAAAATTAAAATGAATAAAAAAATGAGAATTCATAAATACAATAACAAAAAGATGGACAGGTGGAAAGCCTAAAGCAAGGGGAAGGGAGTGGAGTCTGCCCTGAATCCAGCAGCCACCTCCAAGCATGGGGCATTCCCATTTGGTCTCCAGGCCAACCGGCAGAGCCAGGGCTACAGGTTCTTAAAGGATAGGAGGGTGGAGGCAGTTAACCCAAGGGCGGGTGCTGAAACTGAGAAGTCTTTTCTTCTGGAACCCGATAGTTGGGAGTTCTTTAACTGATTAGATCCATAAAAGGCCCTCTCTGCCAGAACAAGGATGGGCTTGTCCTAGTGGGATGAGAGAGTTAATTAAATAGCCATTAAGGGCTTTGAAAGCCATAGCAATAGTACTTAGACTTATATACCGCTTTACAATCTTTACAGCCCTCTCTAAGCAGTTTACAGAGTCAGCATATTACCTCCCAACAATCTGGGTCCTCGTTTTACCGACCTTGGAAGGATGGAAGGCTGAGTCAACCTTGAGCCGGTGAGACTCGAACTGCCAAACTGCGGGCAGGCAATAGTCAGCAGAATTAGCTGCAGGATTGCATTCTAATCACTGGAGGCAGACTGGAAGCCAGTGAAGTTTGCAGAGCAGCAATGGAATATGAACTATCCTTAGTGCCCCAAAGACTGCTCTGGCTGCCACACTTTGCAGTAGCTGAAGCTTTCTGAATGGATTTCAAGGCTAGCCCTACGTTGAGTGCATTGCATTAGTCCAGATGAGAGATGATTACAGCTTGAGTAACTGAACACTTGGTGGCTTTGCAGGAAAAAGAACCAGTTCGATCTAGTGGTTCAAGCAGCAGGTTAGAAACCAGGAAACTGATTATATTATTGTTCAAGTAGAGTTGAATTAACCATACTTGGAATGACTGATTAAATATGAATGCTTTGCCTCTCAAATGTTTTTTTTTTTAAAATAGATATAAATTCAACATACAGAACCAAAGAATATTATATGAGAGGCACAGTTTCAGAAATATTACAGCAACCTGATGTTTCCCAGATTTCTTAAGACTACGGAGTAAATCCTATGCTAACTGGGGATAACTTGCTGGGAAAAGAAGCTTGTGTGGATGATGGGAGTTCTGATCCAATACATTTGGAAGACACCCCGTTGAGTATTCTCCAGGGGGACTCCACCTTGCCAATTTAGCACAACAAATAGACGTTCAGCATGGGAAACAGCAAAAAAGAAATGCGCTGCCATTTAAATCTCTGCCTACAGAACACATTTGGCGGAAACGTGGGCGGATTAACACAATATGTTAAACGATGGTTCGTATGATCCTGCTTTGCTGACCAAACAGTAGTGAGTAGCAAAAGCTTTGCTTTTAAAAATTACAAAGGCTACGTCCACACATTTTCCAGCTGACATGTATCTGGCTTTGGATCCTTTTCTTCCGGATCCCAACTGATCATCCGGGATCGCTCGCTTTGTTTTAAACGTGAATATGTAATTCCGCAGCTTTCTTAAAGGGGGGGGGGGGGGAAGCAAAGAAAAGTGCTCAGCTCTGCAGGAGGAGCGAACGAAGCGGCCTGGCACCTGTGGATCTTAACGTTCCGCCGGAGGAGCCAGCCCTTCCGGGGAAAACCTGAATGGGAACAACGGGAACTCCTCCCGCCGAGGAAGGGAGGAAGAAAGACGGTGAGCGCTGGGAATCTTCGCTCCTCCCTCCGGTGTTCACGAGGTCCGAGACGTCAGTTGTGCAGCGGCAGTTTCCGGAACCGCTGACAGCAGAGCCCCCTTCCTGCAAAGTATCAGGTGAGAAATTCAGAGGTTGAGGCGAGAGCGATGCTGTTTTCCCAAACGGGATGGGAATCGTTGGCGAGCTGGCGAAGAAAGCACACGATGGGGTTCCTGGCGACCTGGGAATGAGGCTCCAACAACGCTAAACCAGATGGGAGTGCAGGGGTTGTATAAATGAAAGTAATTTGGAGCGACTGGAACAAAACAGCTAAGATGTCAGGAATTCACCGAAAAAACGGAAGCGTTTTAATCAATGTAGTGTCTCAATTTCTTCCAAGGCATCTAGAAATGCACATAGGTGAATAGCTTTCTCTAATTCTGTGTGTCTGTTTCATTCAAAAATAAATTCCAGAAACTTCAAGGGGGGGGGGGGCCTTGCCTGCTCAAATAACATTTTTGATTGGATGTTTCTCATGGAAAAAAATGAATTTCTCAAGTACTTCTCACCTTGCTGGCTAGCTTCAGCTTCCAGAAAAGGCTGCCTTTGAATGCCAACTGTTCAAAGATGCGGTGGTGAGGACCCACAGTACTTTCTAGGCCAAAGGTAAATGTACAGTTCCAGTTGTTTTCCAGGAGGCTAGCTTCACAACTTTGTTATGTCGGAAAGGTGCTTTTTTCAAGAGCCAAAGGTCTTCAAAGAAAAACCAGAAAGTTCTCTTGAAAAAGCACCTTTGGGACAAGTTTACCCACGCACATCATGATCCAAAACTGCCATTATGTCCTTGCATCCTGACATCTGATGCAGGAAGATAAATTGTATTTTTTGCATCATTATGACACATGTTTCATTACTCCCCCACCCCCACTATTTTTGACCCATGCAAAAAAAGTGGAGCCAAGATAAGTAGAAGAAACATGGCTATGATTTCATCCAAATTTAATTTGGATCAGATAAATTAGATGTAATAAACATAATCATTCATATATCTAAGCCGTTTCCCTTCAGTTTGATATCAACATTTGCAAAGATTTTGCAAAACTTTGTGGGCCCCAGGTTTGGACATTCCTTGTTTGCAGATTGGTATAATATAGTATACAAACCAAGTTATCTGAAGCAGTCTTAGACATTTTTGGTAGAATCAGAGTTAAATGAGATGTTCTTGAACCACTACTGAGTTGTTAGGAAAGTGAATCCACTGTTAAACATAAATAACAGATAAAAGTAACAAATATATTGGTGGCAATACTATCAGACTAATAACAGAATAATCGAATAACAGAGTTAGAAGGGACCTTGGAGGTCTTCTAATCCAATGCCCTGGTCAAGCAGGAAACCATATACTATTTCAGATAAATGGTTGTCTTCTTAAAAACCTCTAGTGTTGGAGCATAACTTCTGAAGGTAGGTTGTTGCACTGATTAATTTCACTATTTTTGAATAATCCAGAAAGATTTTGTAAAAGATTTCTCATGTGGTTGTTGTTGTTGTTTGTTGCTGTTATTATTATTATGGTGGTTCATACAGTCAGATGTTAGGATTTAGCATTTCGTAGCATTTTTATCCACCTATCAAGTCTTTTCCAAGGACGTGGGAGAGGCAGATGTTGTTGTTTGATGATGTTTAAAGCTATCATCACAGGATGTAAGCTGTTCCAAGTAAAACTGAATTTTGCAATTGACTGATGATGATTTTTCCAGTGTTCAAGTGCTGCTCCAGATGTTTTGAGATTGCATCGAAAGCGCCTATTCCTTTTGGTACTATCTTTGCTTTCTTTTGCAAAAGTCACTACTTTTATTTACAGCCCTTCCAGTGGTGGGTTCTGGATCCCATTGCAACCAGTACGGTGCAACGGGGCCTGGCAACCATCACATGAACGTGTGCAGCGTCCTTACCTCCTGCGAGTCTCCGCAATGCTCCACCTGCTTGGCGGAGCATTGCACAGGTGCCATACGCTGCATGCGAATTGCGCAGATGGCCCGTTATCTTCAAATACAGGTAAGGAACGAGGGCGGGCGGGCCCTCCGGAGCAGCGTATCAGAACCATACCCGGTGCTCCCAGGAGGAACCGGTACGTCCATACCAGGGCATGCTGCCTGAAACCCACCATTGAGCTCTTAATTGTTTTTGATTTTCTTCAGTTCTTTCTCTTCTCTTCTGCTGCCTCCAGGTATTGCCATACCCCTGTCCAGACTTTTTCATATCAATAGTTGTTAAGCCTTATTAATATTACAGGTAGTTCTTGAGTTACAACCATTTATTTAACTTTTGAATTTACAATATCACTGAAAGAATTGACTTACAATCAGTTCTCACACTTATGACTGTCACAGCATCCCTGTGTTACATGATCAAAAGGGAAATTGACATGCATTGACGATGGTTGCAGCATCCCAGGGTCACATGATCATCATTTACAACTTTCCCAAGGGGCTTCTCACCAGCAAAGTCAATAAGGGAAACTTGATTCACTTAATGACTACTTGATTTGTTTAAAGACCGAAACAAAAAAGGTAATTATATTGGGCAAGTGATTCACTTAACCACTGCATTACTTATCAAAAAAAGTCCCAGTCTCAATTGTGGTTATAAGTCAAGGATTACTTGTATTATATCTTACCTTTTTTAAGGATATAACTTACCTATTATTATGGATGGTTATACAGTTAGCCAGATGTTTAGACTGGATATGGCATTTTAGCCACCTATTGAGTCCTTCCCAAGGATCTGGGATTTGATTTATTATATACACAACAATCTAAGTCATACCTGCCAGGTTTTTAGCTGGCATTTGCCTTCATACGAATCGAGTTCTTTCAAATAATGTAGTATTTCATATTATATTAGTTTAGTGTATATGTGGATTCAAGCAGCTAGTCTTTTGTGATTGACAAATGAAAATTTTGTCTATGCACAGAGTTTCTAAGTGACATTTTTCAACTTGGTTTGTCAGATCTCCATATTTTGGGTTCTTCTCCAATTCTTTGTCTTTGTACTCTACTCTCCCCTGATGTTGCAATAATCAGTTACACACTTTCTAGGAACAACTTGCATCCTGTGACAATACCTTTAACATAGTCAAACAACATTTGTTTATTTTTTTTATTTACCTATCTACTTGATAGGTAAATAAAAATATCCAATCCATTCTAAATATTTTGCTGACTGTGATGAATATAATTAAATTTATTAACTTCCCCACTCCAGTATACTCTGGGTGGCATACAAAACTAGAAAACATATGAAAAACAGCTAAAAACTACTAAATTGGACAGATAGCTCAAGCTAAAATAATCTAATAAGCAACAAAATAAGCAAAACAAAACAGGAGCTGAAACAAATAATAAACATCACACTATAACCCTGTGAAATGGACAGGTCTGACAAAGAGTGACTGGCCTAAAGTCACCCAGCCGGTTTTCAAGCCTAAGAGAGGGTTGAACTCCCTTACGTGAAGTGTTGATGCCGCTTTATAATGCCTTGGTGAGGCCACACTTGGAATACTGCATTCAGTTCTGGTCGCCACGATGTAAAAAAGATGTGGAGACTCTAGAAAGAGTGCAGAGATGCAAAGAGTGCAAAGATGATTAGGGGACTGGAGACTAAAACATATGAAGAACGGTTGCAGGAACTGGGTATGTTTAGCTTAAGAGAAAGAAGGACTAGGGGAGACATGATAGCAGTGTTCCAATATCTCAGGGGTTGTCACAGAGAAGAGGGAGTCAAGCTATTCTCCAAGGCACCTGAGGACAGAACAAGAAGCAATGGGTGGAAACTAATCAAGGAGAGAAGCAACTTAGAACTGAGGAGAAACTTCCTGACAGTGAGAACAATTAATCAGTGGAACAGCTTGCCTCCAGAAGTTGTGAATGCCCCAACACTGGAAGTCTTTAAGAAGATGTTGGATAGCCATTTGTCTGAAACGGTATAGGGTTTCCTGCCTAGGCAGGGGGTTGGACTAGAAGACCTCCAAGGTCCCTTCCAACTCTACTATTGTATTGTATTGTATTGAACTCATAGTCTTCTGGTTTTTAGTCTAGTATCTGAAAGACAACTGAAAAATTATCTGCTCTAGCATTAATTAAAATTTCTTTTCCTCAATCCCAAACAAACATGACCCCCCCTCCTGTTTGATTTACTTTAAATCCATACTTCTACGCTTCAGCTCAACATACTTTTCATAATAGAAAAATCAGAAACTTGTACAATTTTAAATGATTAATTAGTCAATGTAAACCCTTATCTTTCCAATGGAAAACATAAACTGTGCCCTAAGAAAAAAACATTTAATATGCAATATTTCTGACGAAACATTCATAGCCTTGGGTCTCTTCATTGGTTTTAATTGTGCTACCGAAAGGATTAAATGACAGTACTTTCTAAAGTAGAGTTGGTATTTCTCTCCTTTCATTATTCTCCATATATAACAAAGAGTTCATCTTTCTAATGGCATTTTAAAGAAAGTTTTGCCGAAATAACAAGCCAAGTTTCAGTGACAGTTTCTGAAAACTTAAATAATTCTCTTGTTTTGTCTCTTACCTTTCAAGCATTAGTTTTTGGAAACAAACTTGAAAATCAAAGAGACAATTAATTGACATATCATGATTTAACTGAATGTATGATCTTGTTATCTTGATTTAATTATATTTCATATACTGTTTGAAATTGAAAAGCAGTGTTGGAATGATGCTCAATTAACTAAAACCCACGCAGCATAGTAATTCAGATGTTAGACTAAAGCACCTTACATGCAAAATTGGTGCACATATCTAGGTTTGGTACTTCCTTATTCTATTCCAATCATATTGTCTGTCTTGACAAAATCTTCAGTAACTAAGCTGCTTATCTTTGGTTTAGGTGCTGCCACAGAATAATCTATGACAATTTGCAATGACCAACTCACCATGGCCAACTTTCCACGGCCAACTCAACACAGCCAACTTGCCATAGCCAACTCGCTGCAGAACAAGAGTTACACTAATATCAAAGAAATGGTAGAAGGGAAGCATTAAAGAAAGGATGCAAAAGGAGGGACAGAAATGAAATGTGAATGACAAAAATTAAAATATTTTTTATTTGTTTCAAATAATTAAATTGAAATTGTTAAATTGTCCTGTTGCAAGTTTGCCCATGGTGAGTTATCCTTCAGCAAGTTAGCCATGGTGAATTGGCTGTGGCAAATTGTCCCATTCTGGCCTCAGAGGCACCACTGCAAATCCATTATTGTCACATTTTCTCTGAGGTCCAGTGGTTTTCCATTGGTGGCAGCTCTACCTCTCTTAGATTTGCCTCTTCCCTCTTCTTTCTTCAGTATCACTTTTTTCTTCAGAAACAATTGGAGGTTTTTTTCTCCTTTGCTTCACTGAAAACTTTATTTCACTACAAAAATGAGCAGAGCGAGGGAATAATAAAAATAGGGATGAAATAAGATGATGTCTGGAATGCCAAGTATCCTCCAGTATCCTGTCTTCCCTTGACTACTGGTGGCCTTTTTTTCTTTTTCATACTCATTATCCCCATTCCAAGGAGAGGCAAAGTGGACACTCACAAAGAAGTATGGAATTATTGTGTAGGAAGTGTCCAAATTAAGGAAACTTCCTGGAGGCTGCAAGTATTAGGTGGTAGGCTGTGCCAAGTTCCTTGGGAGGAGATGATGGATTGAGCTGCAGTAAGAAAGCAGGGGTTGTACTATAGGGGGAAAAAGAATCATGTAGTTGCAGTAGCAATGAGAGGCATGGGTTCAAATGGAGACCCTGGGGAAAAAAATACTCCTTTTATGGAATTCTTCCTACTGGTAGCATATCAAGGGTATTAACTTGTTCCTGGAGCAAAAGTTAATGAATAAGTACTTTTCTGTATCTTTTTCCCCTTGTGAATAGCTCACAATGTCTTCTTACAGAATACACAATGTTCTTTCATTTTTTTCTTTTTTTCTATATGAGTTTTAGGCTTTTAGCATGCTACCATTCTGATTTGTTGGTCGGAATTATGACAGTTGATCCAAGGCTGGGGTATATGCCTATAGCTTTGGACAACTGATTGGAGTTCATTGGTTATTACCTTCTGAACAATCTAATCCTGTGAAATATGTTAAGAGTTTGACATGGGCTTGGGCTTTCTGGCTGAATAATCTAGACTGAAGTCCGGGCTATTCCCCCTCCCCCTCCCAATGTCACACTGCCTTCTGTTCTGCTATTGTGAACTGGTACAGTCTATTTTTGAAACAGTCATTATCTGCAATTATCCATTATGAGAAGAAAGACGTTATTGTGGCCAAAGTCTGCTTACCTTTGAAGTTTTGCCCTTTGCTTTGTCAGGCATTGCTGAGTTAATGAAAAGCAAGAACAGAACACAGAAGTGATTTCACTATCCAAGGCTGGGAAATTTGGGTTTCAGAAGAATAACTACCTGGGACAGGTAAAATATAGGCCATATAGATGATGTTGGATAATGCTTGCCAAGGTTTATTTTATAGAGATACAAATACTTAATTTCATTTTTATTTGACTTCATTGTTTGTATTATTGTTTGTTACTTTAATATCAAATGTACTGCCTGGTTGCAATGTGTATAGAATGAAATGAGATCATCTGTATGCTTCAGAATGTAGACATTTAGCTTATTGACCCGCCCCAAAGAAATGAAAAGGAAGTAAAAAGGACAGCCCTTTTGCTAGAAATTGCATAGTGTTACGGCAGAGGCCATGGAGGTACATCATTTGAAGTCAATGTGGTCCTCTCAAGATGCAGATTAGGTAGTAGGCGCATGACCTAAAAGAAAGGTAACCAGTAGGTCCCTCCTTCCTTCCTTCCTTCCTTCCTTCCTTCCTTCCTTCCTTCCTTCCTTCCTTCCTTCCTTCCTTCCTTTGTTCCTTCCCAAAATGGCACTAACTATCTGTGAGAAACGTTGTGCTTGTTTCGTTTGGCAGAAAAATGGGATAATGTCTTATAAGCCCAAGGAACATGAACAGGAACATGAGATAAAAGTCTAAGGGTATAATTTTCAAAGATGTAAAATAATATTAAGTAAGTAAGTAGGTAAGTACCGTCTAGTCTCCTTTCTTTTATGTCATGCGCCTACTTCGTATAAATAGGAATCTAGGACTGGAATTGTCATAAGGTGTGTTCTAAAGTAGGCTAATTTGATAAAAAAGAATATATAATGTGGGCAAACTGGTTAGAATTATACTAGATATCTGAAGGATATTGAAACATTAGTCTCCTTTCTTTTATGTCATGTGCCTACTTCGTATAAATAGGAATCTAGGACTGGATTATTTGCTATGCCTGACTTATTTGCTATCGCATTTTTCACAACGTTGCTAAATTAAAGTATTATTCTTTTTTTTTTAAACAAGATTTTATTGATTTTTAAAAAAATATATCAAGGAAAAAGGGTAGTGGAATAGGTTACAAATTTTGCCAGTTGCAATATGTAGGAAGTGTCCCCCCCCCCCCCCCCCCCCGTACTCATAGTTTTCATTTGTACATAGATTAGTTTAATACTACATAATAATATTTTGTCAGCATATAAACTTTTATCTTCAAATTTTCAGTCAATTTATATCAAGCAGATTTTCTTACTCATTTTTGTGATCTGAGTTTTCTTGGTATTACCCCTTCTCCCCCCGCCAGCAGAGCTATTATTCTGAAGATGGGGGAAGGATTAGATTCTTCATTTCAGCAAAAGCTAGTACCTTAATTTTTAAATTATATTTCAGTCTTTATTGGCAGTGTGCTAGAAAAAGCTTGGTTACAGTAGAGTAGATGCCATGTTTTAAATTGATTCTTGCCTGCTAGAGGCAGTTTCTGCTTCATTAGTTGATCAGTGGCCATGGTACATAGTGGAATGGGGATTTGCGATCAGATTTATCAGCAGTGGAATTTCTGTCGAGCAGCAATTGCTTTCAGTTAATCTAATGCGTGTCTAGGCACCATAACTTGTGTAGGAATAACAAATAGAATCCTGAAAGGGAATGCAGGAAAAAGTGGATTTAATGGTGGCTGTTACTGAATTTGGAAAACCTAAATATGCAAGATGCTAATTCAGACTTTTCTACCTTCCTTTATCAAATCTGTTGAGATGATATGCTGATGACACCTGGAATTCTGGGCGTTGAAATTGAAACTTCTACATTTGTGGAGAACCAGCTAATGAAAAATATTGTTTAGATGGTCTGAAGAAGAATTAATTTGGGGTGGCAGGTTTTCCCCCCCATTATTAGAATAACACCATCCCACCAATTGGAAATATACTTTATAACATCATAGTTTTCCAAGGGACAGAAATGTTGTCTTAGAATTATCTGGACATGATAAAAAAATTATTGAATTAGGAAAAATGCCTTCTAGTTAATATACTATGGTAAGTGAAACACAGTGACTTGCAAAAGTTTATACAGAGACAATTAGTGTGTGAGTATGTTGTATATGTCAGATTTCCCTGTCTTCTGCTTTTTGAAGGCGTATCAACCATCTGCCAAATTAATTGTTCAGATACTAAGATGTTAATCTTAAAATATGTCAATGGTATTTAATGTAGCAAACATTTGACTTGATTGTCCAGTGAAATCTATGCCATTTAGGAAGTGGAGACATTTGAGAATGCACAGCTGATGTTAGAGCCTCCAAATATATGTGCTAGAATTGTGTGAGGACAAACCAGAACATTAGTCAAAATAGTCTTATAAGGAACATTTTTTCAGCATCAGTGATCAGTTGAAGGTTGAAAATACCTTGCACCATACTGTTTTATGTAACATAGCCAAATGGTGAAAATAATTATGGTATTTGAACAAAAGGTGTACCTGATGTCTGAAAAGTCTGAAAGAAATCCTTTCAAAGAGCTAGATCTTAACTCTGTTTTGTCTGTGAGAAAACAAAGATGGCAAGTAATAATACAGCTTCATTGTTTTTTCTGTTTTATTCTTTTTCTCTGGGATTAGATCTCAAATATCTAGATGAGGTTATTGGAAATAGTTTATTGTAAGACTTTGTAGTATAAAGTGTTAAGTAGGATTGTGTGGTATAATATTAGGTGCATATAATGTTGAGTGTATCATTTCAGTGCGGCATAGGAATGACATACTACTACCAGTATATGGAGTTCTGTTCCACAATAATGGTCAACTGATCAGCCTGCCTGCCTGCCTATGTATCTGCTTATCTGTTTATCTTCCTATCATCCTATCTGTCTGTCTGCCTGCCTGCCTCCCTGCTGTCTGTCTGTCTGTCTATATAAAATATATCACAGAAGTGGTGTCAAGTGTGTGTGGTGGCAACCTGGTGAGAAGTACAAAGACAAGTGTGTCTTGCCTACAGTCAAGCATGGTGATGGGAATGTCATGGTCTCGGGCTGTATGAGTGCTGCCGGCACTGGGAGCTACAGTTTATTGAGGGAACCATGAATGCCAACATGTACTATGACACAGTGAAGCAGAGCATGGTCCCCTCTCTTCAGAGACTGGGCCCCAGGGCAGTATTCCAATATGATAACGACCCCAAACACATCTCCAAAACGACTACTGCCTTGCTAAAGAAGCTGAAGGTAAAGTGATGGACTGGCCATGCATGTCTCCAGATCTAAACCCTATTGAGCATCTGTGGGGCATCCTGAAACGGAGGTTGTAGGTGCACAAGGTCTCTAACATCCACCAGCTCCGTGACGTCATCATGGAGGAGTGGAAGAGGACTCCAGTGGCAATCTGTGAAGCTCTAGTGAACTCTATGCCCAAGAAGGTTAAGGCAGTGCTGGAAAATAATGGTGGCCACACAAAATATTGACACTTTGGGCCCCATTTGGACATTATCACTTAGGGGTGTACTCACTTTTGTTGCCAGTAGATTAGACATTAATGGCTATGTGTTGCGTTATTTTGAGGGGACAGCACATTTACACTGTTATACAAGCTGTATACTCACTACTTTGCATTATAGCCAAGTGTCATTTCTTCAGTGTTGTCACATGAAAAGATATACTTAAATATTTATAAAATGTGAGGGGGTGTACTCACTTCTGTGATTTGCATGTTCCATATTGGAACTGCTGAACAGCTCGAGGACTAGTGTATGCCACAGGGTCAATAATTTTTTGAGGTACATTAGTCTAAGAAATCAGTCTAAGAATCTATCCCAAGGTTGCCTGCTAAATCTTGTGTCTAAAAGCAGATTTAAACTTGAGTCTCCCTGGTCCTAGTTCAGCAGATTAACTACTAATCTATGCTTTCTTGAATTTGGAAGCGATTGTGTAATGTAATATGGCTAACATAGCTAGATTCAAACTTTCAGAAGAGACAAGTATTTACCCATACTATGGAAAACAATCCTTGAACAATTGTAGAGCCTGCTATTTATTCCTGGCAAGGAAATGTAGTAAGGTGGAAGAGGGGATGACTCTCAGAACTTTCCTTATAACTGAAAACAGCAACAGCTTGTGTATTATTTCCTTCCTTTTCTGTGTCCTTGCTCTTCTCTCATGTCTCAAAGCATCTGCTGATTTTTAATTCCAAATGTTTCCTTACATACAGCTTCTTCCAGACTGCCCTCTTTCAGCTATCCTCTGCCAAATAATTCAAGATGATTAACGTAAGATCCATGAGAGTTTATCAAGGAAGTAATTGTGCAACCAGCTTTGGTCCATGATCAACCACTCCAGTGTTTCTCTGACTGGGCATTCAGTGAAAGACTAAAACTCGAAGAATTCTACTGATTGGAAAAGGTTGATGACCTTTCTATTGTGACCCAAATATATAGAATGTGTTTCTAAGAGCTCTCTTTCTCTCTTGTCCGCTAGTCTTTTCATAGAGACTGGATTGCTTTGGTGGTTAAGACACGACTCTATATACTAGGACACCCTGAGTTCTAATCTTGCCTTAGAGGCAAGGCCAGACAGGTAACTTTGGGCCAGTCACTTCCATCAGCCCTAAGAATGCAACAGTGCCAAACCACTTCTGAAATCTTGCCAGGAAAACTGCAGGGACTTTTCAAAACTGCTGACACCTGGAGTCAAGATTGACTCAAAGGCATGTGCGCACACACACACACACACACACACACACACACACACACACTCACAGTCTTTTCAAAGGCAAGTCAAGACCTCAGTGAGTGGTAATTCCATAGGCTGCTATTTCAGCAGTTCTGTACTGTGCAAGGTTGGGAAGGGCTATAAATATAGATTCAAACAATTTCAATTGAAAAATTCTACTTGATAATTTTCTGGAATTTTAAATCTTCAGTACAAAATCAGCAGGGCTCTTAACTTGTTGTTTTTCTAATAGGACCATGTTTCCGAAAATAACTACAGAACTGCTGAAGCAGCTTCGGCAAGTGATGAAAAATTCCAAATATGTTTCTGAACCCATTCAAGCCTACATTGTGCCCTCCGGAGATGCTCATCAGGTATTGTATTGTCTTCTGCTTGAGAAATGCCATTCAGACAAAAAAAACCCACTAAAGTAATTCAGATAATAGAAAAAACTGACTCTCACCAAACAGACTGCAATGAACAGAGTTCCCAATTGCAATTCGTGCTGTGATATCAGTGATAATTACCAAGATATAATTTCAGTGAGGCAGTCTTTTGATATAAAGATTTAAATGTGAAGCTTCCATGCAATCTCAAGTATCACACGATTGGTATACAATCTTGCAGAATCTTCCTCGCTGCATACAGTTACATTGTTCTTGTAGACCAGGGGTGTCAAATTCTTGCTGTCATGGGGGCATCACGTGATGTATTGGGACTTTTCCCCCTTCGCTAAGCCAGGCGTGGGCGTGGCCAGTGCATGACGCATCCATCCTCTGAGCCATGAGTTTGACAGCCTTCTTCTCGACAAACAGTTTTTCAATGGAAAGCAGAACGCAATATATTGGATCAGGTTTATAGTTATCATGACAGCAATGAACTCTGTGGCCACTCCAGATCCATTGTCAAGGGAAAGCAAGTTAAGGTTTCCCAGGACTAGCAACCTAAGGAACTCTACATATGAAATCACTGTTAGTAGAAGTAACTTTTTAAAAATAATACAAATAGGTTTCAGTCGTCATAATTAAGATTGATTACCATATAGGGATCAACTGTTAATGCTACTTAATTGACATTGAAAGAAAAAGGGAAAGTTGGAGACAGATCTAGGATTACCCAATGGAAGTACTGTATTCTTTTTGGTGTTGTTCAACCATATTCTTAACGATACAAAGACATCTGATGAGGAATGTGCAAAGATCTTTCAAGACTGAAAGAATTACAGCAGGAAACAAGGATAATTTATATGCGTCCCTTTGATCATCATTCGTTTTGCTTTTTATTTTTACCTTCCTCAGAGTGAATACATTGCACCCTGTGACTGCCGTAGGGAGTTCATTTGTGGATTTAATGGTTCTGCAGGTAAGTTTCTAGAATTATGTCCAGTCTATTAAAATTGGTAGCTCTGTAGCATCCAGTGCCAAATCTCTCTTCCAATTAAAGGGGCCCTTAATGGGAATCTTTGTTTTTCTCACTAAATTATAGAGAGAACTTCTTTTCTTTTCTTTTGAATATCCTTTCCTTTGTTTGTTTTTATACAGTATATAGATGTTCAGATAGATACCTGTAAAATACGGTCCCCAAAATATCACTTGGCATTAAAAAATGAATATGATCCCCGATGTTTTATATTTCTTTTGGTGTTAGTTTCAGTTTTTAAGAGAGAAAATCAAGAGTTTACATGCTCTCTGGATAAACTGTTCTATACTCAACGGAATAGACTAAAATACATAAATGTTATTTAGACTGCCACTGGTATGCACGGAGGCATTGACGTTGTATTTAGTTATGTGTGGAGTGATATAGATACTTCAGATGCATTAAGTGAACATTCCAGTCATCTGTTTTTAACATTTGGCAATTCCATGTCCTCACTGGGGAAAAAAAGTTACGTTGCACATCAAATCTGATAGTTGGTTTAATTTTTGTTATTTTTATTTTATCTTTAATACAATGTCGTCTGGTCATAGAAAACTACCCATACTAGTTGACTATTTAAAGTTCTTTCAGAGACTTTGATGTTGTATCAATTCCATATTCAGTGATTAAAGTAAATAGAGAGCCTTCTTGAATATCACATGTGAGCTTCCTGCTTGAAGAATATGATGACCTATTGTGGACCACATATAATAGGTAACCTGTTAAGGCCATGGGTCAAAGATGAAACAGGCTGTGGACAAGAACAAGGTGAAAGATGGGGAGTTTATTCCCTTCTGACTCTTCATGATGGACATCCCATAAGTAGGATTGTCTGTAGGACCACATATTTTCTTTGTTTCTACCCATACACAAACTCATTCCTTTTTTTCTTTTTGATTCCTGATAGAAAATAGATAATCAGAAAAGAAACAGATCAAAATCTTTCTAGATTACTCTTGTTTTTCGCAAGTTGGACCAAGTAGGCCAGATGTCCTAAAGGATATAACTTCTGGACTTCAGATTGTGCACCCATTGCATATCTGGATATATTACAATCAGATCTTCCAGGCCACATTCATATGCATCCCCAACAATCCTGCTTTCTTTTTTCTTGTGTTCAAGTATAAATTCTATGTATATTTGTTCAAAGTAATCCTAACTGGGATTACTTCTAAATACGTGTGAATGAGATTGTGCAATTCTATCCATGTCTATCCAGAATGGGTACATACACATCAGACTTCAGACTTAGATATAGTTAGAGACCTTTCCTTCCCCCTTTCCCCCTGTGTATATTGGGGAGGTGAAATTATAACACTATTGATCATCATTTGTATGTATGCAAGAGAGAAATGATCAGCTCATTTCTGAAGAACTGTTTGGTTTTGCAGTTTACATGCTGTGCAGAAAAAGATTTGAAAGGTTTGAATTGTTGCTTCCCCTTTCAGCATACACACCAGCTGGACTGGTGATGTAATACCAGAGAAGTAAGGAGCTTTTACTGACCCTTAGATGACTCTCCAATAAAACAAAAATCCTGTTAGCTATTTCATAGAGTACTTGCAGCTTTCCTTTCTCTCTCTCCAAGGCTTATGAAAATAGGATACTTGTACTCAGGGATTTGCAGTAAACAGTATCAGTTAGCCAAGTTTAGTTTCCCTAAAGAACGTTTTCTGCATCTGAAATCACTGAGCATTGAACACTAATTCTTTCTCTCTGTCTCTGTGTCTCTCTCTCCCTGCCTCTCTCTCTCCCTGCCTCTCCCTCTCTCTATTTGTGTGCATGTGTGTGTGCCTTGCATCAGAACAGCATGTTCTGTTTAGCAACATTTCCTGTAGCTTCAAGCATTGCACTGTAGTCTTAAGAACTGGGTTTAGTTTCAAGCTGTGCCGCTGATTAACATGCAGTGCTAACATTGTCAAGTCACCTTTTCTATAGCTTCCTGTTTGCCTGCTAAGCAAAATAAGATTAACAAATTAACAAGTCAGGTATATATAGCTCTGGTGGACCTCTAATTATAAGAAATCAAATCATCCAATAGATTCCCATCGTTTAATTATAGAGCAAATTGCCTCTCACAATGCTCCAATTGGCATTTTCCTTACTTTGCTGAAGTGACATATTTTAATGGTTTGATCTCCAGTGACCATTTAGGTACTTTTAATTATCTTTTATTTCCAACCTTTTCTTTTGCGTTGGCCAAAGAATTTTGTTTTACAGGATCAGCATTTCTTATTTCGTCTACTCAATATTCCATTGGTTTAGAAAAAAAATGATTTCAACTATTTCTTTTTTTAATGCCGCAGGGCATTCTTGGTTGGTGTCATCAGGGGTTTGGCTTAGCAGGCAAAAATAAGTATCTTCCTCCTTCTTAAGGTTTTTTTCCAGCAAGAACTCCAAAACTCCACCTGGGCTTGAGGTGCTTTAATGTTAACATCTGATGAATATTTTCTTTTCTTGGATTTATTAAGGGAGAGCAAAGTCTGCCATTGTCTCTGTAGTTTCAATTCTTCTATCTTCTCCGCTTTCTGACAGGAACTGCCATTATAACAGAGCAATATGCAGCCATGTGGACAGATGGACGCTATTTCCTTCAGGCATCCCAACAAATGGATTCCAATTGGACACTCATGAAGATGGGTGTGTGTGTGAACCCAAACCAGGGTTTTATTTCATCTTACCCAGAAAATTATTTTAGCTGAGGAGAATCCCACAGGGTTATGTTGAGAAACGTCTATTGGCATGCCATCAAACTGTAGTATATCAAACTCTAATCTGTAATATGAAAAAAGGGAATAATTATTAAGGATGAAACACATTACATAAAATTCATGTAAGTGAAATTAGACTTTTAACTTAGTTCTGCCTGCTTTTTCTAAAGTTATTCTCTGACATACTACAAAACCAGTGAAGGCCTTAAGGCCAATACATCTCATGAATACCTGCTTTGTTTGAAACACTACATTATGTAAACCTAAGTTCTTCAGTGAAGGAGTTGCATTTGTTATTAGTTGACACTGTGTAATTCCTGGTTTTGCCATGCTAAGTAAACTACAGGCAGAAATCAGAATAAAGAAAGTAAAACGAATATTCATCATCATACTATTTTACACAGAATGTTGACACTCCTAATTCATGTGAGTGTTACAGAAATAGGGCTTGTGTTTTACTTTCTCAGGTTGCCTTTATTCATCCAAGAGAAAGCAGTGATTTCCATGTAGGGAACAAGATGATTATCCTATCCAGTTCATTTTTGGTTTGGATTGGCCTTGCTTTAATGTTTGCAATCTTGTCTTTTGGGATTTCCTTTCACTAGGACTGAAAGACACTCCTGCTCAAGAGGACTGGCTTGTAAGTGTACTTCCTCAAGGTTCCAAAGTTGGAGTGGATCCTTCTATTATTCCTGCTGGTGAGTTTGATCCAGTGCTTTCATCTTAGTGTAAAGGGTTAAATTTTCACACCTTACCCCAATATACTACTCACCAATCAACTTTGTTCGGTGTACAGCTAGTGGTATATAGCAATAGCAATAGAACATAGACATATATACGTGCTTTACAGCACTCTTTAAGTGGTTTACGGAGTCAGCATATTTTCCCCCACAATCCGGGTCCTATATAAAGTATTAATAACTTTTCTTTAGGATGATGGATGGCAGGCTACAGTTACCTGGCAAGATGGGGTCTGCAACATGCCCGATCTGCTGGAGCGAGTGGGGTGGGACAGACCTATTGGTTTGAGATGGTTCCTCAGGTAGCCTGGTCTCATGCCATGGAAGTCTTTCCAGGTGATAACTGATATCTTGAATTGGGCCCAAAAGAAAACTGGCAACAATGCAGCTTGCGCAACAGCAGTGTTACATGGAGATTATGTATATGCATATCAGGAATGCATTATGTAACAGATTGTTTCTCTCTGCCTCTTTCAGACCAGTGGAAGAGAATGAACAAAGTTCTGAAATGTGCTGGCCATGTTCTTGTGCCAGTCAAAGATAATTTGATTGATGCCATATGGGCAGATCGGCAACCACGACCTTGTAAGCCTCTGATGACACTAGATCTTAGCTTCACAGGTAAGAGGAACGCAAATATGCTTGTGGATACAGCACTGAACATGGTTTTCTAACACGATACCCTACAAATTTTCTGATTTTTTAAAAAAAGCCAGCATCTGGCAGGCATCACGTCAGCAGGCTCCTTTTTAACTTTGATCTTGACCAGAGGCACAGGAAATGGGAAGGGCTGGCATGAGATTTTGAAACTACTATTGTGACTTCAATATTTGCTAACTCATAGAGGTAATGCTGCCCATTTGCAGCAAGGAAGTCCTTGGTTGTGCACTTGTCTGAATCCCAGTTTGGCTGAGCTCTAATTTGAATTGCTGTTGCAGGGATCAGTTGGACAGAAAAGATTACAGTCCTGCGGGGCAAAATGACTGAGAGAAAGGCTCTCTGGTTTGTTGTGACAGCTTTGGATGACGTGGCTTGTGAGTATCAGTGTGGGCCATTCAACATTATTTTATTGCTATCTTGAGTGATTTCGGGGCATTGGCAGTAAAAATACATCCAGCAATATGTTCGAAGTATTACTCTATTTTTTTCTTAGATTATGGTTTGCTACTCACAGCTTGTTGGGGGAAAAAAAAGCATAATAGGCTAGACTTATAAGATATAGTGAGCCTAAAGCAACATTTATAAATCGCACAGCTGACTTTCCGTAACATCATAATCCCAGATCTAATGAACCACGCTGGGATTCAGCACAGTATGGAAATCTTGCTAGTCAGTAGCAATGCTTCTGAAATACAGAGATCAGAGGAGTTAGCTGATCAATGCAATTAACAAGAAAGGAAATGAAGAAAAGGAGGCTGGTGTTCCCAGTAATGTTAAGCATCTCAGCATTAGATGGGTGAAAAAGTCCTAGCCCTTGAAGATAATGGGTACTTTCTTGGAGCTGCCACTCTTCCAAGACTTCCATGCATAGCACTAACTGCAAAGCTGCATGTCTGCCTTAAGCAAAAGCGCCTTTTCTAGGGCTAAAGCTGTGGTCAGGTTTTGGGTGGGCTGCTATAAATCAGGATCCAGAAAGAAGGCCAGGTCAAAACTAAATATGTTGTCATTTGAGTCTAATTTTCTGTACAGCTTGAAAGCAGTTTCCAGTGCAGCGTAATAATGCCATCTTGTGGCAGAAACGATGAAAGGATGCAGAAATTTTTATCTGGATGAGGATGTTGGTTAAAAGGTTGTTTGGATGTTAATTAAGGCTCTAAAGCTGTCTTTTTATTGTGATATAGGGCTTTTTAATCTTAGAGGGTCTGATGTGGAATACAATCCAGTATTTTTTGCTTATGCTATCATAGGGATAGACACTATCAGGTAAGAAGTATAGCTTTTTTACTTGTTTTGTACTAATACTTGGCCTTTTTTAATGTACATACAATCTTTAAAACAAAGTGTTTGTATTAACACATATGTATTTCCAAACCAGCATCAATAGATATAATATATGATGCCTTTAAAGATCTTTAAACTACTTTATTGTGGTTAGAATGCAATAAACTGCCCACAGCCAGGAGTTCGATTCTGGCTCAGCCTTCCATCCTTCCGAGGTCAGTAAAATGAGGACCCAGATTGTTGGAGGCAATATGCTGACTCTATAAACCACTTAGAGAAGGCTATAAAGCATGTGAAGCAGTATATAAGTCTGTTATTGCTATTATCCAGCACCTCATAGATTTCATCATTTTTTACTCAAACATTGTTTATGTAGAAACATTGCATTAAAATTATCATACACCTTTATATTGTTAAAGTGCTTTAGGGAGAGTTGAACAGAATATTATGTATTGTACCAGAGTTTTATAACTCTTAAACTGTACAGAGTATGATTTGGATATCATCCATATGTAATATTTCTTAAATTTATTTTTCTGAGAAGTATTATCTTAAGGACATTGTAGTAATTTATCTTAATGAGCTTAATGACATCAAGAGCATTAAGACTTTCCCAGTGACCCTCCATAAATGTAAAGACACAGTTGTCTCGCCTTTATTAAAGGGGCACTTTGTCATCTTTTGTTTCATTTCCCACTCTTCTCTTTTAGGTTATTTATCGATGGTAATCGCTTGGTAGACACAAATGTGAGAGAGCATCTGTCCCTGGATTCTGCTCAGGACCCCGAATTGCATGTACAAGTGCTGCCGTACGATTCCATCCTAAATGTTCTGAAATCAATTTGTGAAACTCTCTCTCCACATGAGAAAGTTTGGCTCAGTGATAAAGCCAGCTATGCCCTAACTCAGGCCATTCCCAAGGTGTGTACATACTAACAGGCAATTTATGTCCGAAGCCAAGATCTCGGAAGCTGCTAGTGGTTTCTGGATAGATGAAATGACCAGTACGTTTAAAGAATTTATTCAAGAAATATGTTGAATTAGAAAAAGACAGGCAGATTAGATTATCAGCATCTAAAGGGGGGGGGGAGAGGGAAGGAGAGGGGGAGGGAAAGACACACACACACACACACACACACACTGTGTGTGGATATTTGGATATTTATTTTATAATTCTGGATATTTATTTTATAATTCTGATAGAAAGGAAACTCAGCAGTCTAAAATTGCATTTGTCTGTTTTTGTTGCTATATCCCATCACTGACTCAGATTCAGTTTGCAATCAGTCTTCCAAAACCCTTTTTACAAATACTCCTATCAATTTCCGTATTTTTGATGCACTTGATTTCTTAAATCAGGACTCTCTCTTAAATGCTAATCAGAACATCATGGAAAGTTGCATTCAGTGACCTCCTAAAATTAATTTATATTTGTAGATGTTCAACAAAGTTTCTCACTTTTTAGAAAAAAGAAACAAGATAAGATTGATCTGGTAGTCTGTTATTCTGACAAAGGCTGGGAAAGGTTTTTTTTTTGAAACTAGCAATTCATTTATTTCATCTTCTATTCCATTATGACTTCTTCTTTGTATAGCTTGTTTTTTTCAGAATGCAAATGTTGATGTTTGCCATACTAGAATATTGCTAAATTGATGCAATATCAGAGACTATTTTCTTGATTAATCCACGCTGGTGTCTGGCAATTACCTTAGAGGTCCCCCCTCCTCCAATTGAACACAGGGACAAAATTTGTCCTCCTTTAGTCGCCTGCCAGTTCTCTAGTATTTTTTGCAGATGATACATAAAGGTTTGGCGAGGTCATTAGGAAGTTCCTTCAGCAGCCTATTTTGCAGTTCTTCTGACCTTGGGAATTTAAATTTTTGATTAAAAATTTATTCCCTGATTATGTCTCTCAATTTCGAGCCTTATTATTGCTGTTTATTCTGCTGTTTACAATAATATCTCACACATGGGACAAACATGACCCAAAATACTTTAATAGCTCCAACCTTTCTTGTCCTTTAGCGTTTTGATGCTCTGAGTTCTGGTCAAGAAGGATATAAATACAAAACAGATAGAGTCTGAAATGAGTAAATTAGCAGATTATGATCTAAGCACAGATATGATGTTGAAGAAAATGTAGTTTATTGTAGTGACCATGCCATGCCACACCTGGACCATCAGGTACTTAGAGTCCTGACCAAACTCTGCTTTTTTGTTTTGTCCATGTTTCAGGATCACCGCTACCTCACTCCCTACACCCCCATCTGCATAGCAAAAGCTGTAAAGAATGTGGCGGAAGCTGAAGGCATGAGGAAGGCTCATGTAAGTGATCTGCACAGAAAGTAAGCCCTCCCCCAAAATATTGTAACACAGCAGCAGCCATGAGGTGACCACACTCGCCGCCTCCTGCACCTCAAAAATAATAAGGCCAAGTGCTTATTTCGGAAGTCAAAAGAAAATAAGAGCCTGTTTTATTTTCGGAGAAACACTGGATGGATTCTTCCAAATTCTCCTACATTTTTAACTTTTATTTCTTCTTTTAATGACAGATCAAAGATGCTGTTGCATTGTGTGAGCTATTTAATTGGCTGGAGAAGGAGGTACAGTTTTACAGACTTTTGTTATGAGAGGGGTATTACTTGGAGTGAACACTTACATGAATAGCATAACAGCATCATGGATCTAGGAAAAATATAGCCAACCTTGAGCCATGCAGGCCTTTATGGTTAATAACTAACGTGGGTCCTGAACAGAGGGGTAATATGAGTCCAGAAGGGCCATCAAATTATGGGCCTACATTCTCTGGAGAAGCACAACCTATTATCCTGCAATCAGTAAGTTTCTTAATAAGTAGCCACTCTGTCTTGTTTGGGTTGAGGCCATGCCTCTTTCTCCCCATTCATATCCTGAAGGCCTCCAGGCATTGTGTGTTCTGTTATCTTCCGTTTGGCACAGAGTGAAGGTACGGGATATCATCTACAAATTGATGCTACCTCACTGTGAACTGCTGGGTGACACTTCCAGTCTTTATATCTAGCTAGGTAGATGTTAAGAGTTGAGAAAATACCAAACTCTGGGACACAAGGAAATGAACAAGGAACTGTCCTCTCCCCTCCTTTCATCACCAACTGAATTTGCAATTCAGGAAAGAGTAGAAGGACTGTGAAATGGTGCTTCCAACTTCCAACTCTCATAGGTAGTGCCAAAGGATAGCGTGATCAATAGTGTGTTGAAAGCTGCTCTACTACTACTAGTAGTAGTGAAAGTTCAGTAAGATAAAAATAGTCCTTCCTCCAGACCCTACCACAAGTTCTCCATGAGAGCAACCTATGAAATTTCTATTTCATCTCCAATACGGAATGTTTCTGATTATGTTATTGACATATATTCTTCATAACTTGATGCATAGACATTTTGTAATTATCAGTCCACCTATTGAATGCTAGTATGTAATGGAGGGAAGCTAACAATGGCATATCAGAAAAAAATGTAGGTATGCAGAAAATTGTAAAAAGTCTGACTGAGGCTATTCTATTTTATTGATTTAATACAACTTTGTCTGATGCTTGCCAGGTTCCGAAGGGCAACATTACAGAAATCATAGCAGCAGATAAAGCAGAGGAATTTCGTAGGTAAGAAAAAAAGACTAACGTGGGATGGGTTACTGCAGTCCAGATTCAGCAAACTGTAGAGATGACAGGGACTGTTAGATGATTCCACATGCTAAAAATGAAAACATTTGCATATGCCAAAAAAGTGAAATTGTTCTTTTTAAAAATCAGCCACGGAATCTCATGAGCTTTCATGTGAGAGCAGATATATTATACCATTTGGCTGTCTTTCAAAATTTTAGCCATTTTCAATTTTAGAAATTGCAATGTTTTGAGGACTGTAAATTCAACCCTCCCGTACTTTTAAGACAAAATTAATAAACTTGAATATATAACCTATTCGGAAGCACTCCAGCTAACATTTAATGAACCACGGTGGTGTTGTGGTCTGCCAGCAGCCTGCAGAGCTGGCAGCACAGTCGGACAGCGAGGAGGTTGGGGAGGAACAGGATCAGTCCTGGAGTCTGGGATAGGCTCGGATGAGGGCTCTGTGTCAGAGCCGAGAGGGAGCCAGGACTATCTGGGAGTTATGTGCTGTCTCCAGAGCCTCCAGTCAGACATCAGCGAGGCAGAGGAACAGGCTGCCCCTGTTCCCAATGCGCGCATGCGCAGAGCTGCCAGAAGGCAAGAACAGTTAAGACAGAAGGGACAACTGGGGAGTAAGGCTTGGAAATGATTGGCCCCTCCCATAGGACAAAAAGGAGTAGCAAAGGTACGTGAGCCTTTGCAGGAAGCAACTTGGTTCATGCTGGTCAGTTTACCTTCTGAAGCTCTGTTTTGACTTTTTGCTCCATGTGGCCTTGCCAACCTAACTGCCAAGTAAGTCTTAGGCAGCGTTTCCAGGAAGATAAAGATAGGTGCTTATCAGCCTTATCCCGAAAGACTTTGGCAGCCTACTGTAGGACTCTTTACAACTATTTGGGACTCATTACAGGCTGTGAATGAACATAATTCACAGCCTTTGAAATAAAAAGACGGCTTTGGGGACTAAGCGTGTGCTTTTTACTGTATCAGGAAGCCTAGGTCAGAACAGGTGGTGCAGTGGTTAGAGTGCAGTACTGCAGGCTATTTCTCCTGCCTGCTGCCTGCCTGCAATTTGGCAGTTCAAATCTCACCAGACTCAAGGTTGACTCAGCCTTCCATCCTTCCGAGGTGGGTAAAATGAGGATTCAGATTGTTGGGGGCAATATGCTGAATCTGTAAACCACTTAGAGAGGGCTGTAAAGCACTGTGAAACAGTATATAAGTCTAAGTGTTTTTGCTAGTGCTATTGTTTATTGTTAGTGGATGGAGAGCCTAACAGGATCATTAGTCTAATTCCAGCTTCCTTTCAGCTTTCCAAATTTTGGTTGATTTCCTACCTATTATTAATCTAGAGCAGAGATTCTTAATCTTTTTTTCACCACGGATCCCCTTTAAATACCTTTTGTGGTCACGGATCATGGCCACGGACCCCCCAAGACTTAAGATTTAAATCATAACATTTCTTCAATCCTTCACAGATCCTCTGTGAAAATATCATGGTCCCTCCCAGGGGTCTGGGGACCACAGGTTGAGAACCACTCTTATAGAGTAAGCTGAACAAGGCTTGCATGACTAAGTGGTTAGGTTCCACATCTCCAGAATCTACATCACCTCACTGAACTGGACTAGGGAAAGATGATGACTTTGGTTGGCCTCTGTTTCTTAGTATTCAGAGTTGTGTACCTTTTCCTTATAATAGTTCCTAGCATTTCAAATCCTACCCAGCTAAGGGAGAATGGCAAAAGACCAAAAGAGAAGAGGCAACTGAAGGAAATATTGCTAGGAAGAATCTGAGGATTTTTCCTGTGATTTGGTTTTTTTTTTTTCATGAAATGTTTGTCTTTTTCAGGCAGCAAGAGAACTTTGTTGACTTGAGCTTTGCTACCATTTCAAGTACAGGCCCAAATGGTGCTATCATTCACTACAAGTAAGAGCAATAAAAGTCCTTGCACTTAACTGCTGATTGTGTAACCAAAAAGATATCTAGCATTATAGTATCTAGCAGCTTAATTCAAATTAAGTGATAAATTGGTTACTATTTGATTGCGACAAGCAAACCTTTTTCTTGCATTCCAACTCATCAAATATTGTCCTTATGTCATTTTAGGCTTCTTAGACCTGAAATGATAATCTCCATTGGCGGTAGCATTATTCTAGGCTTCTGGGTGTTTAATTTATGTGGGGATTATAGAATTGGAATCTTCATACTGCTTTGGGCTCTCTCTATACCTGTTTGTGGGAGAAGCAACAAAGAAGAATCTGCCTTGCGCCACGACCAGCCAGAAGTAGAAGCTGGCTTTTAAGATTTTGTTGCTTTCTCTTCTGGCTATTTGTGTGTTCAAAATTATTACTGGGAAACTGTCAAAATGGAATCCTTGTGATGGTTGCCATAGAAGTACAAAATGTGAGCAGAGGCTTATCCCTGTTGCCAAGGACTGCATGACTTAAAATTTGGAAAACTGCCCTTTTAAAAGAAGTCTTAAAAATAGCTTCAGTGAACAACTGAGCCTTGGTCGGAGTACTTGCTTTAGAATAGAAACTAAAACAGATTTAAATGATGGTTAAAGATAAAGGAAAAGGAATTGCCACAGCTACGCAGCTTCCTCCATACTTATCTATTTTTTGAAAGTATGTATTACATGATAGTTCAATCCAAGGAATTAAGTCATACATAAAATAACAACTAAATAAAAAATATAAAAAATCTATAAGTGTTGAGATTAAAAAAAACAACACATCTGATAAACTATGAACATCCCACAGGGTCCAGCTAATCTAAATTCCAGTGCCCGGGAACAAACCCAAATCTTTAAAGCTCTTTGGAAAGCTGACAGGGTCAGGGCTAATCTAATCTTGGAAGATAAGATGTTCCAAAGGGCAAGTGCCTTGACAGAAGAATCTCACTTTCTGGGTCCCACAAGATGATATTCTTTCAATAGATGAAACCTACAGAATCTCCTGCCTGATTGAAGGGGATTGGTAGAAAGGAACAGAGAGATTTACCATGTAGCTAATAAATTTACAAACAAACATTGTACTAATAATCTGGCTCCATGCTGCAAAAGACTTTATAGATGATGATACCACCTTGAGTTGATCCAGAAGCATATTGGGAGTCAATGCATTGCAGTACAGGACGTATAAAATAAATACATCAAAGTGAGCCCATAGCTGCCCATGCCAATGCATTCTAAACCAGCTGAAGCTTCCAGATGTTGTTCAAGAACAGCCACATGTGGACAGCCTTGCAATAATTCTGTAATGATATATGGGAATGTTTTTAAGGGACCAGCTGATAAGACACTGCCCAGGAATTGATCAGATAAAAGGGTGAGGAGTTCTCAATGCTTAATGGGTAAAGAAAGAAACTTTAAAAGGATCAGTCCTAATATATCAGACTGTTAAAAGTGATGACAGGCATTTGAATTTTAAGACTTGTAAAAGTCTATTAATGTGGCCTGAGAATAAAATGGAATTAGGTCACCTGATTATATTTCTTGTTTGGTTTACCTGGGAGACTGACAAATTTATTCAGGAAGTGACCAAGCCATGATCGATTGACTAGTGCCTCTTAGGTCAGAAAATGATGTAATTAGTGCCAAAGAAAAAGTGCTAAAACTCTCCTAGCCACAGTTTCCATGTGTTCCTCTAAGAACAAGTCAAGGAGGAATTCCAAATTGTGACCTTTTCCATTTGGGGTGGAGCAAGTGGAAAATCACCAGATCTAAGCTCCCTCAAATTCAATGTCACTCAGTCTTGTTAAGGGTTGACCTAAAAGCCTGCAGTTCTCCATTTGGCCCCCTCAGTTTGCAGACACCAAGACAATGCATCCATAACCTCATTTGGTTGTCTATGGTAGAAATGGACAGCTGGGTATCATCAGCATACTGATCATAGTTCACCTGAGACATTAGATAACCTTCCAAAAACTTTATATAGTGAAGTAGACATACAACTGAACTCTGAGGTACCTCACACAGAGGGAAGAGATGAAGGAGAATAAGATAGATGTACCAGATCCATCCTGCTCCTGCCAGATGTTATCCACAAGAGCAATCAATGTTGTTTAATAAGCAAGATCTGAAACCTGACTAAAAGGCTTCAGATAATTTACTTCCTCTGGGATCTCGTGATGTATGCCAATGATTTTATCAACTATCTTTCCCCAAAAGAAAAAATTGTAGACAGGATGGAAGTTTCCAATGTGGTTGAGTTCAGTGATGGCTTCTTAAGGATGATGCTAACCACTATCTTAATTAACATCAGCAGGACAAGTTTCTTCCTCAACGAAGCAAGTGGGTACTGGATGATAATAGCTACTGTACCACCTCTGTCCTGAGTTTTTGGTTAACACCAGGTTTCTGAGAGAGAACAGCCCGTCCAAGCCATTCAGGTCTTGGTTAAACATGAACTTCATAGATACCTAGACTATTATATGTAACAGACGAACCGAATGTGTTATTGTTAAACATTATTCATGCATGGCAAAGTTAATCATCTAACTGTATAATGTAAGCAATAGCTTCATAAACTGCATTCCTGAAACAGGATGTTGACACATTAAATTTGTATTATTATTATTGAATAGGCCTTCTCCTGAAACAAATAGAACTTTGTCATTGAATGAGATCTATCTCTTGGATTCTGGTGCTCAATACAAGTAAGTGGGTTATTATTCCTGCAGCTTATGCTTCTATTTCTATTTCAAACCAATAAACCTGGGACAATAACTCCCTTTTCTTATCTACATTACATAGGAATAAACTCTTTAAATCGTCTCAGATTTGTTCTAAAGAACCATAGTGAAAAAATAATAATAAGTACAATTATTGTTATTCTGACAAGGTTGGGAAAGGTTTTTTTTTGAAACTAGCAATTCATTTATTTCACCTTCTATTCCATTATGACTTCTTTGTATGGATGCTGCGCTTGAACTCCAATGGCTGGGCAATTAATATTTTATTATAGTTTTTGTCAGAATGCAAATGTTGATGTTTGCCATACTAGAATATTGCTAAATTGATGCAATATCAGAGACTATTTTTCTCTGAACATATGTTTCCTGCAAATAAAGAATAATAAAACATTGCAGCGGGCAAAATATCAGAATAACATTATTTGCTTAAGTGTAGCTTAAGGGATGCTTAAGAGATAGAGTAAGGCGATTAATGAAAGACTTAATCAAACTTCGGAGAGAAGATAATTTTTTATTGAAGCCTGTGGCAGCCTTATTAAATTGAATTTTGTTTTTATTTTACCTTTGCTTTCCTTATGATGGTTCAAGTTTGAAAAAGGATTTGTTTCCTCTCTAGATGTTGCCATTCAGAGGACCCTAGTTCCTAGGATAACACATCGAAGTTGTAATGGTGTTAGTTTGATGGAGAAATATACATTTGTTAAAGATTTATTAAAGGCTAGAATAGCAATAGCACCTACTTAAATACCGCTTCACTGTGTTTTACAGCCCTCTCCGGGGGCTGCGGTGGGTCACACAGTAATACGCTGGGCCTGTGTACCACTGAAATTGGTGGCTCCGTTCTCGTGAATGAATACACCATGTAGGGACAAGAAAGGAGCCTCTCCTGATTGCCTACGCACACTCAGGCATCCTGGGGGTAAAAATAACATCGCCCAAAAAAATCCTTTCACAGAGGCAGCCAGCCACCACGGTGATCCCTGGATAACATGTGCCATATGGTAAAAAATAAAAATATATTTTTTAAAAAGCCCACATCCCTCTTTAAGCAGTTTACTGTCAACATATTGCTCCAACAATCTAGGTCCATATTTTACTGACCTCAGAAGGATGGAAGAATGAGTCAACCTTGAGTAAATTTTCAGGATTGAACTGCTGGCAGTTGACAAAATTAGCCTGCAATCCTGCATTCTAAGCACTGTGCCCTATGGCTCAGTAAGAATGCTTAACATTTGTAGCATTTTGGCATTCAGTGTATTTAACACCAGTCTTCTAGCTTTAATCCTGCAAAAAAGTAATCTTTTTGTTATTGCATATGAGAAACTGAGATGGTAAGAGAACAACATTCCCAGGGCTGCTTAACTGAGCTCATAGCAGAATGAGAGGATGTGGCTGGGGATGACTTGAATTGTAGCATACTCTCTTAGCTTGCCTTCAGATGTTGTGGATGCTTCATTGCTGAAGGTTTTTAAGAAGACAGTCACTTTCCTGAAATGCTCCTGCTTGAGCAGGGGCTTGGACTAGAAGACCTCCAAGGTCCCGTCCAGCTCTATTGTGATTCGGAGTATT
Source organism: Natrix helvetica (assembly GCF_964273705.1). NCBI lineage: Eukaryota > Metazoa > Chordata > Lepidosauria > Squamata > Natricidae > Natrix > Natrix helvetica. The sequence goes on along the minus strand of NC_138551.1, from coordinate 55,666,371 downwards.
TTGGAAAGATTTAATAGAGATTTAAACTGTTTTAGTCAATATTGAAGAATGTTGCAGGCCTAACCTGATCTTCAGGAGAAAATTGTTTCTTCAGAATTTTGGCACTTTTGCTTGCCAACATTCTTAGCAGGCCTTTGAATGGGAACTGTGTGAATGTTCTTTGATAAGACATACAATGGTATCTTTCTCTTCTCAGGCAGCCTAATTATTGGTTCCTTCAGATTTACAAAGAGAAGCAGCCACTTGAGAATAATGAGTTATCCATCCATAATATTTTCCAAGCTTTAAAGACAGCAGAACTGAACTAGCTGTGGTTGCAAAGTTAATGGAAGGACTTTTCAGATCAAGTCATGACCTGAGCGGGGCAGAGTGCCTGGAACTCTGAATATAACCAACTTGGGAAAAAAAATCTTACTTCACTCTGTAGTCCATCAATGTTAATTAAGTGGTAAATGGACTGAAATAATTTAAGTCCACATATTTTCTGCTGAACTGTGTATAACCTATAAAACAGCCTTTCCAGCATCTTACTTCCCAAATAGGTTGCTAACAGTCCTCAGAATCCACATTGAGTCTGCAGAGTGCCAATCTTAGAACTGCTGTTCAGGGCATACAGAACATATGAGATTAGTAAAAGCTTCTGAGGAATCATAGACATGTGTTCTGACCCCCTCCTCTTGTATACCAAGACACTCCGACACAAAGTCTCTTCAAAGATGTTTATTGACATACAGGTTCCACCTTGGCAGCAATCCAGCCTGCCAAGGTCAAGATAGCACTCTGGGCAGCAATCCAGCTACAGCGACACCCCTTGGCAGCAATCCAGCTACCAAGCTCCAGATAATCACTTTAGCAGCCAAGGTCCAGGGAACAGATTGACAGTAATCCAGGTAAAACCTTTAGCAGCAATCCAGCCTGCCAAAGTACGACACAGATCTGAGCTTCTCCAACTCCAATGATCAGTTGATTCCTGCAAAGGGTGTGTCCACAAGCAGTCCCTTTATAGTCTGGAGAGGAGTCTAATGATCAGCAGCTGAGAGCCATTATCTCCTGTAATTGCTCAATTGCTCCTTACACCGGGTAGCACGTCGGTAACGAGCATCTAATAGCTCACTGCTGATGTCTGACTCACTGTCCTGTGACTCCTCCCCACTGCTCCAAGGCATGACATCAGGAGCCCCCTTCCTTTGGCTTTCACCACTGCTCCATGCCTCAGGCGCCCCCTGGTGGCCAACCAGCCTCTCTGCGCTCTGCTCAGCGTCGGAACCCTTTCCAGGGTCCCCACCTCCTCTTGAGCCGACTCAGAGGACACCTCGCTGTCGGAGTCTGGAGGCAACTCCAACGGCTCCTGCTGGGCCACAACACTATCCCTCACCGCAGGGCCCTTCCCCCGGGCCTGACGCTCGGGATGCGGTCGGGAGGGAAATCGTCCATGATAGGCCTGCACCAAAGCTGGAGCATGCACAGCCGTCGCATCGGTCCAGGTCCCCCCGTCCGAGTCCTCATCCGCCCAGTCGACCAAATACTGGAACCGACCCTTGAGCCATCTCGAGTCACGGATCCGGGTCACTCTGTGCGATGGCCATGCGTGCACCTCAGGCGACGACGGCAGGGGCGAAGAGGGACGTCGGAGAGGACAATCCGACCGCTCAGGGATCAGGAGCGAGCGATGGAACACCGGGTGTACTTGCATCGAGCGCGGGAGGGTCAGGCGATAGGCCACCGGATTGATAACGGCCTCCACAGGGAACGGCCCCAGATACCGGTGGTCCAACTTCCTCGTAGGCCGGTGGGACGGAAGATGCCGCGTGGACAACCACACGCGATCACCCACGGCTAATTCCGGCACCGCACGGCGAGACCTGTCCGCCACCCGCTTGTAATCCTCCTTCGCCTGATTCAAGTAGCGGCGCACCATCTGGTGAACCGCCTGAAGCTCAGAGAGGAAATCCTGCGCTGCAGGGACCGGAGAGTCCACGGGGGTGAGAGGGAAAAAACGAGAGTGGTACCCGACGTTCGCCATGAAAGGCGTCGTCCGTGTGGAGGAGTGCTGCGAGTTGTTGAACGCAAACTCCACCACGGCGAGGTACTCCGCCCAATTGTTCTGCTGCTGGTTCACGAAGCAGCGCAGATATTGTTCCAGAATCCCAATCACCTTCTCCGTCCCTCCATCGGTTTCGGGATGGTGCGCCGAGGACAGACAAACTTGAACGTCAAGAGCGGCCATCAGCCCTTTCCAGAACTGGGCCGTGAATTGTGTACCACGATCAGAGACGACCCAGTCAGGTAGGCCGTGCAGCCGGAACACGTGCTGGATGAACATGCGGGCGGTGGCGCGGGCTGTCGGCAATCTCCGGCAGGGGATGAAATGTGCCATCTTGGTGAGCATGTCCACCACCACTAGGACCGTAGTGAAACCGGACGACGGAGGCAGTTCCATCAAGAAGTCCATGGACACAGCTCCCCAGGGTCTGTCCGGGGTCGGCAATGGCTGTAGCAAGCCTGGAGGAGCTCCCGTCGCTGATTTGGCCTGTCGACATTGCACACACGACGTGACGTACGTCTGCACGTTGTGTCGCAGGCGAGGCCACCAAAACGTACGGGAAACCAGGTGCAAAGTTTTGAACAGGCCAAAGTGTCCCGCTGCCGGAGTGTCATGACACTGGGAGAGAACCAATCCACGGAGCGGTCCTGCAGGCACGTAGAGCCGATCCCGATACCTCAAAAGGTCCTCGTCAAAGGTCCACAGGGATGTCGGCCCTACCTCTGCCCGCCGTTGTTCCACCCACTCGTCGTTTCGCTGCGCATTCCGTATCAACGACCGTAAATCCACGGGTTCCTGGATTGCAGCGAAGGACTCGACGGGTAGGACCGTCCGGGGGGGCAGTGAATCAGCAGGGTCTGAGTACTCCGGCTTTCTAGACAGGGCATCCGCCCTCTGGTTCAAGGCACTGGGGATATACGTGACCTTGAAGTGGAACCGGGCAAAAAACAGAGACCACCGGATCTGGCGTTGATTGAGCTTCCGCGCTGTTGTCAAAAACTCCAGATTCCGATGGTCTGTCCGGACTTCGACCTGATGCCTGGCCCCCTCCAGGTGATGTCGCCAGGCTTCGAACGCCGCCTTGATAGCCAGCAACTCCTTCTCCCAGATGGTATAATTGCGCTCGGAAGGATTGAGTTTCCGAGAGTAATAGGCGCAAGGGAAAAGGATGCCATCAGGGGCGTGAGCCTGCAATAACACCGCCCCCACCGCGATGTCGGACGCATCCGCCTCGACTACAAAGGGGCAATGGGGATCAGGGTGTTTCAAGATCGGCTCCTTTGTAAAAGCGCGCTTCAAGGCCACGAACGCATGTTGTTCCGTGGACCCCCAGTGAAACGGCACTTTCTTTTGCAGGAGCCGAGTGAGGGGCGCGGTCAAGAAAGCAAAGCCGGGGATGAAGGACCGGTAGTAGTTGGCAAACCCGAGGAGTCTCTGAACGTCTTTCATCCGTCGAGGAGATTGCCAACTTCGTAATGCCTCCACCTTGCCTGGCTCCATCGCAATTCCTTCAGGGGATATACGGTGCCCCAGGAACTCGATGGTGGTCTGCCAGAACTGACACTTCTCCAGCTTGGCAAATAAGCGATGCTTTCGAAGGTGCTGCAAGACCTGACGCAAGTGCTGTTGATGATCCTTCCGAGACGTAGAGTAGATCAAGATGTCGTCTAGGTAGATGACAACAAACTGATCCAAAAGGTCCCGAAAGATATCGTTCATAAAATGTTGGAAGACAGCTGAGGCATTGGTCAACCCGAACGGCATGACCGTATACTCGAAATGTCCATATCAGGTACCAAAGGCTGTCTTCCATTCGTCCCCCGCCCTGAGTCGGACCAGATTGTAAGCTCCACGTAAGTCCAGTTTTGTAAACACCGCGGCCTCCCGGAGCCGCTCCAACAACTCGGGAATCAGAGGCAACGGGTAGCGATTACGGATCGTGATGGCGTTCAAGCGCCGGTAATCGCAACAAAGTCTTAGATCCCTGGTCTTCTTTTTGACGAACAAAACCGGGGCAGACAAGGGCGAAGACGAAGGCCGGATAAAACCCCGGGCAAGGTTCTTGTCAATGAAGTCCCGCAATGCGGCCAACTCCGGTTCAGACATGGAGTATAGGCGGCCCGTCGGGAGTTTCGCATCAGGTACCAGGTCAATGGGACAGTCGTAAGGCCGGTGCGGTGGCAGTTGGTCCGCCTCCTGTTCGCTAAACACGTCCGCGAACTCCACTAAATCCGGCGGCACTGTCACCTCGGCCGAACTGGGCACCTGAGCCGCGCAAACATGACGGGTGTGGTCCACGCATTGCAAGGACAGGAACGAGATGCGGTTCTGCGACCAGTGGATCTGGGGATCGTGCGCCCGCAGCCAAGCCAGGCCCAACACCACGGGGAAATGCAGACCCGAAGCCACGTAAAATTGGATGGCCTCCTCATGCTTCCCGAGGATCAGGCACAAAGGCTGCGTGGCGTTCTTGATGGGCCCAGACAGAAGCACCCGACCGTCAATGGTCTCCACTCGCATCGGAGGGTCCACCGGGCACAGAGGGATGTGATATTTCGTGACAAACGCTGCATCCATAAAGTTCGTGGTAGCCCCGGAATCGACCAAGGCATGGGCTGGAATTCCCTGCGGACTACCCGACAAGAGAATGTGCGCTGCAAGAATCAGATGTCGTGGAGGCCCCTCCGCCTCTGTTCCGGCCTGTGCCCGACCCGAAGTCTCCCTCAGAGTGGGCCTCGCCCATTTCCCGACACGTTGCTGAGGGGAGGCCGCAGTCCGCACAGCCCCCCTACCCTTTTTGGGGCAAACCAAAGCCAAGTGTCCAAAATCCCCACAGTAGAAACACAACCCCCCTGCACGCCGTCTGTCCATCTCAGTGCACAACAAGCGGGGTTTGGCGGCACCCAACTCCATGGGCTCCTCCCGTGTAACTGCAGTCTCGTGAGGGACCAGCATCCTTTTGGTCTCCTGGGACACGCGGCGAGGCCTCCGCCTCTGCAGCCGGGCGTCTATCCGGAGGCACAAATGAACCAACGCGTCGAACGTTGGAGGCCTGTCCACCCTCACAAGCTCGTCCTGCAGGCCATCTGATAGGCCGTCCTGGAAAGTTTCCATAAGGGCTGGCTCATTCCAAGCAGAGTCCTGACTAAGCAGCCGGAATTCGCTGACATAATCCTGCAAAGAACCACACCCTTGGTGCAACTCTTTCAGGAGTCTGGTGGCTGTTTCCCCCTTAATGGGATCTTCAAACATCAGCCGGAGATGGTTACAAAAACCCTGAAAATCGTCCAGCAGGGGGCTCGGTTGAGAGAGCAATGGAGTGGCCCACATCGCTGCTGTGCCTGAGAGCAAGCTGATGATAAATCCCACCTTCGTCCGGTCGGTGGGAAAGTCCTCCGCTCTCAAGCTGATAAACAGCTGGCATTGGCCCAAGAACGCTGCAAACATAGCTTGTTTGCCATCAAACTTGTCTGGTGTAGCCACTGGACATTTCCTCCTTGGCTGGGGGGGGGGGTTTGCAAGCCCCTGAAGCTGAGAGACCTGACCAGCCAGCAAAGCAATCAGTTGAGCCAACTGGGCCGTCTCAGCCTGTAGGTGCTCCATTGCAACTTAATGGAGTTTTGTTTGGGGCAGGAATCAATCTGTTCTGACCCCCTCCTCTTGTATACCAAGACACTCCGACACAAAGTCTCTTCAAAGATGTTTATTGACATACAGGTTCCACCTTGGCAGCAATCCAGCCTGCCAAGGTCAAGATAGCACTCTGGGCAGCAATCCAGCTACAGCGACACCCCTTGGCAGCAATCCAGCTACCAAGCTCCAGATAATCGCTTTAGCAGCCAAGGTCCAGGGAACAGATTGACAGTAATCCAGCCTGCCAAAGTACAACACAGATCTGAGCTTCTCCAACTCCAATGATCAGTTGATTCCTGCAAAGGGTGTGTCCACAAGCAGTCCCTTTATAGTCTGGAGAGGAGTCTAATGATCAGCAGCTGAGAGCCATTATCTCCTGTAATTGCTCAATTGCTCCTTACACCGGGTAGCACGTCGGTAACGAGCATCTAATAGCTCACTGCTAATGTCTGACTCACTGTCCTGTGACTCCTCCCCACTGCTCCAAGGCATGACATCAGGAGCCCCCTTCCTTTGGCTTTCACCACTGCTCCATGCCTCAGGCGCCCCCTGGTGGCCAACCAGCCTCTCTGTGCCCTGCTCAGCGTCGGAACCCTTTCCAGGGTCCCCCACCTCCTCTTGAGCCGACTCAGAGGACACCTCGCTGTCGGAGTCTGGTGGCAACTCCAACGGCTCCTGCTGGGCCACAACAGACATGAATGGAAGAAACCACATTTTTGGAAGTTTGTAGTATTACGCTTTTAAAATGTGTTTAAAATTAATTTGTATCATCATGTAGCTGAAATATTTGTAAACCTGTAGGGCATCTCAGAATCCTGAAGAAACATTGTAGTTTAGGACTTTGAAGATCATCTGTTAATATGTGCTGAAAATCAATACTGCTGCAGTTATTTTTTTTCTATCTTGCTATTCCACCTTCTGTGTTTATATTTTATGCTGCCTTGAAGGTCTGCCAGGCAGATTCCAAGTTATAAATCGAAATGATTCAAGGATATTGACTAGATTTGCATATTATGCCAAGCCATAATGCTATTTGTTTCTTTTGGCTTTGTATGTTTCAAAAACCCATTCATTGTTGTTTGTAATGCCTGTTATACAGTTTAGCATGTTGTCTGATCCGGGTTGCATGACAGGTAACAAAGCCCAATTAAAACAAATTGTGCTTCATTAAAGGTAGGAACATAGCCATATGAAAAAATAAATTAAGTTAATAACAGTAATGCAAAGTAGAAAAAAAGAAGCATGATATCAGCATGACAGTATCTATTGATTATTTGTTCATTCTGCCATTTGGTAGACAAATTCTACATTTTAGTTTCCAGAGGAAGGCTGATGCACAGAGTTCCTTTATGAATAATCTTATTCAAACTCTAAAATGCTGAAGGAGAGTCAATGGTTTTTCAGTGTCTCTGTGAGATAATTTCATTGTATAGAAGTACTTATTTATTTATTTATTATTTATTTTATTGAACTTATTAGTCGCCCCCTCTCCCCACAGGGACTCGGGGCGACGTACAGAGCAATAATCAAGATAGCACCATAAAATCGTGCAGAGGAGGTAAAAATAAGTCCATAAATAAGCATACTTACAAAGTTTAAAACCCCAAAAATATTAAAAACAAAATTTCCCATTGTAAAATGACCTGGGGTGGCAAGATAGTAACGTTATGCCAGGCCGGCTTGACAAAACAGGTAGGTCTTCAGCTTCATACGGAAGGAGCGAAGATCGGTTGTTGTCCGGATGTCTGGGGGGAGGTCATTCCAAAGGGTAGGGCCCACCACAGAGAAGGCCCTACTCCTGGGCACCGTCCCCAGGCACTCTCTAGAGGACGGCACCCGGAGTAGCCCCTCCCTGTGTGAGCGAGTGGGTCGCAGGGATGTATGGGGCAGGACGCGATCCCGCAGGTAACTAGGCCCTGTGCCATGGAGCGCTTTGAAGATGGTAATCAGTACCTTGAAGCGCACCCGGTAGGCCACAGGAAGCCAGTGCAGCTCGCGCAGGATAGGTGTTATATGGGAGAATCTCGATCTCCCCATAATAACCCGCGCGGCTGCATTCTGGACCAACTGCAGTCTCCGGGCGCACCTCAAGGGGAGCCCCATGTAGAGAGCGTTACAGTAGTCCAGGCGGGACGTCACCAGCGCGTGAGTGACTGTGCGCAAGGCCTCCCGGTCCAAAAGGGGCCGCAACTGGCGCACGAGGCGAACCTGGAGGAACGCCCCCCTTGCCACGGTCGCCACGTGATCTTCTAAGGTCAGCCGATCGTCAAGGAGGACGCCCAAGTTGCGCGCCCCTTCCACCGGGGCTAATTGCTCATCCCCGATGGTCAGCGATGGAATATGCTGATTGAATCGGGAAGCCGGGAACCACAGCCACTCTGTCTTGGAGGGGTTGAGCCTGAGCCTGCTGTCATCCATTCACTTCTCAGTAATGAAAAGGCCTCTTATAAGTGATTAGGGCAAGCAGGGGCTATTCTTCTGGAATCTATTCATTCTACAAAACTGTTTGAAAACATCCACAAAATACATTCTTCCTTCACTGGGCTATTAGTTATTAGAGTTTGAACCTGGGTTTTCATTTTATAATATTGGAAACATCTTTTTTAGAAGTTCTTTTTGCTCTTTTTTTGAAGGGATGGAACTACAGATGTGACAAGGACTATGCATTTTGGTACCCCATCGATGTATGAGAAGGTATACAAAAATATTTTTCTCCTCTAATTGCCTTTCTCCAGCAGCCTTTAATCAGTAAACATTCTAGGTTACATCGTTTGCTAGATTGCATTCATTTAATGTATGGAACTATCTGAAAATCAAATCTGATGATATGAATTGTCCCTTAAATGTTATAGGTAATATATCCAACTTTAGGGCCATTCACCCTCATGGACGGCAGCTTCCATAAGGAAGGAGTGATTCTTTGAAAGATATCTGAGAGTGGAAACCATTAAACTAGGGAAACAGCAAACAAGTAACTCCATATAAAGAGTTGGCATTTTGTGCACTCCCAAGTCCTCTAGTTTGTATATCATGTATCTTCAAAGTGTACTGTAAGTTTTTCCAAATCATATGTACAAGTGCATCCTGTTCCAGCATTTCTGCACTGTCCCACCTTTGTCTGTATATATAGTTGATTGGTAGAGTTACAGATCCCCAGCTGGTGTGTTTATTATTCTACCTTCTGTAGCATCACTGAATATAAGCTGTACATAGTTTTTATCCTAGGTAGTTGCAATTTACCTTTTTTTTGATCAGTTTCATCTTATTGATCTTGTCAGTGTAATTGGTCCATGATTTCTTCTGAAGTTAATTCAAATATTTGGACAAATGACTGAAGATGAAGAAAAAAGAAAGAAAATGAAGAAAAAATCATATTTTTTCAACCATGTAACTAGAGTCCGGTGTTGGGAAAAAAATAATGATCCAAAAACAAAATCATCAACATGCATCAACTTGTTTCCAGTTTTTTTTTGTCCTTTTCAATATTTTTAAGCCAATTATTTTTGCACCTACTTTGAAGACATGCAGCAAGTTAGATAGGGCTTCATTTTTCTAATTAAATAAAGCTATCCTATTTTTAAATTTATTTTTAAGTTAATACATAAAATGCTATTCTTTGGTGTAAGCAATATTGTACAAATCAAGAAAAAGAGTGCGTAGTCAGTAAAGAAAATTGAAGGAAGGTAACAAGAAGAAATACATCTAAAAGTAGATTATACACACTTAATTTATTATATCTCTATCTTTTTAGCTACTTGCTTTCTCCTTATCCATATAGCTTCTTAAACTTCTCATTTCTCTTTTTTGAAGAACTCATCAACTCCAACTAATCATGACTGCCTTAGTCATGACTGCCTTTCCTCCCAATCCATTCATTCTTTGCAATTAGTACCTCATTCATTCTCTCTGCATCCTCAAATTACTTGAAGGTACTTTGGCATTAGTCACCTACTTCGCAAACCAATGCATTATTCCTCACATCTCTAAAATTGAGAAGCATGTGCAGTGTATTAGCATAGCTTAATAATTTTCTTCTGGTCAATGACAGAAATTCTTAATTCCAATATATAGCAGATCCAAGGAGAACATTTATGGCACGTCTTGTAAAGACTGATTGTATGAAAGCTGGATCTTCTAGCCTACAACCTCTATCTCTATTAGTTTTAAAGAGATTTGTGGATTATACTCCTCCTTGTTATCCATATGTCAAATATGTTGACAGATATCAGTCCAGAAATTTATACAAATGGTCCAGGCCACAAATGACTAGACATTTGTTTTTATTTGCTTTGTTTACTGTGTTTTCTTCCTTTGCAGGAGTGTTTTACCTATGTCCTAAAGGGCCACATAGCAGTCAGCGCAGCCATATTTCCCAATGGAACCAAAGGTTGGGGTTAAAAATGTTTTCCACTATCTTCTATTAAAGTGATCAGAGCAGCTGTGGTGATGTCATTTTCAATAATCGGAATTGGAAGGACATATTTAGGACATTGAGTCCAAGAGATTGAAACCAGGGGTCCCCAAACTTGGCAACTTAAAGACTTGTGGACTTCAGCTCGCAGAATTCTCCAGCCAGCAGAGCTGGATGAAGAATTCTGAGAGTTGACGTCATCAAAATGTAAAGTTGCCAAGTTTGAAGACCTCTGGTGTAGACTGTGTTAGTAGAGTTTAGTGTACATCCTGAGTGGCTTTGAGTAGCTCAGCTCTCAATGATTCACTTGGTGACATTGAGTCTCCTGTTGTGTTGCATGGTGCACTCACTCTTTGTATTAGCCAATATTTACTCTATGTCAGAATTGATTGACTGTATTAAAATATGAACTAGGCTTTACAAACAATAACACCTCACCAGATTGTTACAGAAGCTTTTAGCTGAAGTGTATGTTGTATGTTGTACTTTCAGTATGTTATAGTTGAAATTTTAATGAAGTAAACTTTTTTCTTCATTATTTTGTACCAATGTGCAATCCTTATTGTGGGATTGGAACTTCCAAGATTCCACAATATTTAGTTTCTTCTCTGGATCATGCTATTCTGGCAAGTTTTCCTAATTCAATTCTTTAAACTAAAAATAATTTGTGACATGGTATAGCCATTTTTAAAAATCTGTGGTACTAAATTCAGAGTATCACGAATTTATTTTCTGTTCAGATAATTAATCTAGGAAAAAATCATTAGATCATCACTAATTACTTTAGAGTCGTGATGGCGAACCTATGGCACACATGCCACAGGTGGCATGCAGAGCCATTTCTGAGGGCACACAAAGCATTGCCCTGTCAGCTCCAGTGCACATGCACATGCTGGTCACCTGATTTTCGGCCTTGATTTTCAGCTGTTTTTTGCCCTCCGGGGGCTTCCCTAAAGCCTCCGGAGGCGAAAAACCACCCAACACGCAAACCGGAAGTTCAGGAATGAACTTCCAGTTTGAGCATTGGGCTGTTTTTCACCTTCTGGAGGTTTCAGGAAGCCTCCTGAAGCCTCCGGAGGGCAAAAAACGGTCCAACAGGCAACTCGGAATTCTTCCGGTTTGCTTGTTGGGCCATTATTTGCCCTCCCCAGGTTCCTAGAAAGTCTCTGGAGCCTGGGGAGGGCAAAAAATGAACCTACCGGGCTCACCAGAAGTCGGAAAATGGTCCGTTTCTGGCCTCCGGAGTACGTCTGGGTGGCAGGGAGGGCATTTTCGTCCTTCCCAGGCTCCAAGAAAGTCGTGTACACATGCATGCACAGGGGGCATGGCACAGGGGGGCATCAACTTATGGGAGCGGGCACCCAAGTGCGCGCAATAGTGCATGTGTATGTGTTTTTGCCACCCGACGCGATAAAGGTTTGCCATCATTGCTTTAGAGAATTAATTTATGGAAAAATCAGTAGACATAATGGCCAAATAAGCAGGTCCCAGAGGAGAAACAAAATGTTCCCCAAACCATTTGCTATTACGATCTTGATTAGAGTTAAAATATTACTAGAAAAAAGGATAGTTTGGAGTTGTTATATTTCTATCTTGCTAACTTCTGTTTTGGTATATAGGTCATCTCCTGGATTCCTTTGCTCGCTCTGCATTGTGGGATCATGGCTTAGATTACTTGCATGGTACAGGTCATGGAGTTGGTGCCTTCCTCAATGTCCATGAAGGTCCATGTGGCATTAGCTACAAAACATTTGCAGATGAACCTCTGGAAGCTGGAATGATTGTTTCTGATGGTAACATATCCCTGTTGATCGTTATATGAAAACACGTATAGATCTCTTTGGGCAAATTATTTTGCTTTTTTTTGTTTTGTTTTTAGTCTTGGAATATTTGTATAAGAATGTTTAACCCTTACATACTGTTTTGTTCCACATATTTTATAGGGAAAGACAAGAATGCAGTGATATTTCCTCAAAAAATAAGCCTAAATAATGCAATTATCAGACTATCTTGTATTTTTAAAGTGTCTTCAAGTATTCAGACTTTTTTCTACATGCTGTATCTCAATAATCTCTAAAATAGTTCTATAACGTCAATTATTCAGTTTCTAACAAGGGTCATCTCAAAAATGTTTTCTTAGATTAGATGACAGAGAGTTACCGTTGATTTATCTACCCATCTTGTATCCACCGAGGCCTGACGTGATGCTGTATTCACTAGACATAGCACAATTTTTAAAAAAATTAACTATATGAAATTTGAGGAGCTGTCGGCTAATAAATTCTTGAGCATTTCTTATTCGTGAGAGTTTTGCTTTTATTTGTGAGAATTTTATTCTAAATGTTTTTTTCCCCTTAATTGTGTCTCCCTAGAACCTGGTTATTATGAAGATGGCTCTTTTGGGATCCGGATTGAAAATGTTGTCATTGTTGTTCCGGCTAAAACAAAGGTGATGGATACTTCAGCATCTCCAGGATATGATTTTTATGTGCAATGCCTCCCTGATAATATATTTACAAGTTTAATCCAAAATAAGCAAGCTCTTTAATGCAGGAGTCCCCAACCCCTGGTCCCTCGAACAACACCAGTCTGTGGAATGCCAGAAACCAGGCTGCACAAACAAGCGAAGCCCCATTCATGGGATGCAGACAAAAACCACGTCCTGTCTGGTCCCCGGAAAAAGCTCTCTCCAGAGAACCGGTCCCTAGTGCCTTAAAGGTTGGAGGGGAGGAGGGGGGCACTGCTTTAATTTAACAGTATATAGTTCCCAGCATATGGCTCAGAACACAACCTGATTTTTAAATGTATCCTACTTACATGTGTTCTTCCCTCTGGAAGGCACAGCATGGAGGCTTCGGAAACCAATTGCATTTGAACATCTCCTTTGATGCCTATTAGGTTTGAATCTTTTTATTTGAGAAAATTAATGAGCAATTGCCATAGGTTGGCTTAGGAGATAAAAAATGGTAGCCATCTATAGTCCCATGCATTAAAAGAACATGCAAAGTAAGCTGAACTGAGGCTGAAGCAGGTCATAAAAAACAATATCAAAACTGGTTTTGAAACTGGCATGATCACCATTTTGTGAGAGCACCCTAACATGACCCAGTATGCTCACCAATTCACAGAGTTTGACTATTCATCTTACCTAATTGCTGACAAAACCCATACATTTTACATTGGATCAGAACAGAAATATTCATTTCACTGTGCCTACATACTTCCATGCTAGATTCCTTGGTTGGCAATTTTTTAACAAGTAGGGAACTTTGTTAAAGTTTGTTTTAAGGTTTATTTCTTTAGAACAGAGACTGTCTGGCAATTATGCATACATATATCTGTTCCTCTTGATGTGAAGAGGACTATGACTAAGTAGCATTTTCTTTTTCACAGTATAACTTCAGCAACAGAGGAAGTTTGACGTTTGAACCATTGACCCTTGTCCCAATCCAAACAAAAATGATACATGTTCACCTACTGACTCAAAAAGAGGTAAGATGGGTACTAAAATGCATTATGGTTTATTTGGAAGCTTTTATTCTGAACTTTGAAATCAAATCAAAATGACAATATTTATTTCTTATTTACAGCCAACTTATCTCAGTCAGTTCTGTTATAAAACGATGATAAAATAAATAACACCAGAGGTATTTGGAGAAGGAGTTCAAGATGTTTGGATAGGAGAATCTCCTAATTCACCAAGATTTCAAAATATAATGTATCACATTTATTGTACAAGAAGACAGCCCTGACCTTAAACTGGCCAACTCAAAGATGATTAGATAAATACTCCATTATCTGTTCTCAGTGAATTTAAGGTGGTTTTAAACATGCGTAGTTGCGCACGCATACATACAAACTCTTTCAATCATCTTACGTTACTGGTATCACATGATATATTTTCCCTGCCTTTCTACACTTTTCAAGCACCCAAAACAAACACAAGATATACAAATTTAAAACAAATTTAAAACAAAGATTAAAATTATTTATTAAATTTATATACAAGTTATACGAGGTACTTTTAGTTACTATCCTTTATTGTATAGTAGTGGCTTCCAGATACTTTATCCAAACTCCGATTCAAGTTATAAAACTTACCAAACATAATTTAACTATCATGCAATATGCACACTTGTTGAACTACCAAGGCGGTGCTAGACAACTGCAAAGATGCTGTTAATACCGGTACCTACTAAAGGCCAGGAAAAAGTTGGAAATGTTAATAAGGAACTGCAGAGCCATATTTGGGGAGGGCTTATGCAATGTGAGTAGATTTATTTATGGAAAACAGCCACAGAAAGTTTGCCACTAGCCCTGAGACTTTAGCAAGGTGAAAGCTATGAACTGTAACACAGTAGAAAAGAATGCAATTCCTTGATAGAGTTAACATTGTTATTGCTCCATTTATATCTTATTATAATGACCTGGATTTTCTAAGCATGTAATCAGGACATTCTTTAAAGATAGAGATTATAAGCTTCTTCCAGAAGTATAAAAACCTTTAATAATGAAATATATCTTGATCCATCTCCCTAAAAGCCTATTATTACTACTACTACTGGGAGCATTGGGCACCCAGTGAACAAAACAACAACAAATTGTGCAGATGATTGGAGAGTTTATTAATATTCCCCAGCAGTTTCCCTCACCTGGCCCCAGAACTGTCCCAAATAAATCCAGCCACAAGTACACCAAGATTAATTCAGCAGGAAATGGCCAATAGTCTATAAACAATGGAAAGTTGTTCCAACAAGTAAGTCCACCAAACAAACTTTAACCCACTAGGCCAAATCTAAAGTACATACATGAGACCTCACTTGGCAAGAGAAGTTCAGAGTGTCCAAGGCACCAAGTCAAGCTGGAAGCATGACAAATACACAACCAAATAGGTTCCCAGCAACGCCTCTCTCTGCCTGCCGTGATAGTTTTCTGGGGCAACCCATCAAGAGGGGCGGGGCTTTCTCCCAATCTGGCAGATCTCCTTTCGTCTTGTCTTTTCTCTGTCCTGTGTGCTCTCGGATCAACAACAGAAGGCAGTTCCTCCTACTCCTCTTTACTGACCTGCAAACTGTCCCCAGCTAAAGCCCACTGTAAATCTCTGTCGGCCGGCAGTGCAGAGTCATTAATTAACCTTGTTCCTTACGTGCCAGGAATGAGTTCATGCTCCCTCAAGCCAGCCTCTAAGGAAGAGTCAGAGGAGGCATCCAAGAGGGACATCACAGGAGCAGATAAAAGAAATCTAACAAATGCATACATACATCTTTGGACAAATAGATTGCAAAATCATGAGTCATGCAATGAAGTCTCACATTTCTGTCAAATTTCTTAACATTATATCCTACCCCCACAATTCCCTATCCAGTTGTTCCTGTCCTCTGATACCAGGTTGCCTCCTAGATCTGTATGGTCCCCCTCTACCATTGTTTAGAAGGGCTGTGGAGAGTTGGTTTTTCACCCAAATCTTTGATGAAGCAGAAGTCCCTTCCCTTTACCTTGCTTGCCATTTTTTAATCTTTCCTTTAGACAGTTCCTTTCTTTTTCTCTCCTTTTAGTGTGACTGGCTGAATGTCTACCACAGAAAATGCAGAGAAGTGATCGGACCAGAACTTGAACGACAAGGAAGGCATGAAGCCCTTCAGTGGCTCCTTAGAGAAACAGAGCCAATCTCTCAAACACACTAATGGCGTATTTCTATTTTTGGATGTAATTCCTTTTAAAAAAATACATGTTCAGGACTGCTTTGGCTTTACGATAATGATTTGGGGAAAGGCATGAATTTTTTAAAAGAATAATAATCAAGACAAATAGAAGAGGAATAATGGGAAAGATAGAGGGTGAAAATTTTTATTCCCCTGTGATGTTCTCTCTGTTTTTCTTTTCTTTTTGATAATGAACAAAATTAAATTCAGAGCTGTGAAATCTGTGTCTTAAAACAATGGTTTTAGTGGGAAAGAACACATGGCGGTGAAACTAATCTCTGGATCAGATTGATCAATCTGCTTGTATAAACAATGAAAGTAAGAAAACTTGCCATAATGTGAATGGCAATTTTGGTGGCAATTTTCTCAAATGTTAAGGAGGAATGGTATTGCATCAGAGGTACACGTATCTGCTAAAATTAGTGCCTGCTTTAGGTTTCTTGAAAAATAGAATTTCTCATAACTGTTCCTGAGATATTTTAGCATCTGGCTTTGCTGTATCTCACACTTCAGAAAGGCAACTAGTCACTGCATATTTATCCTTCAGTACAGGAAGTGCCAAACAATACACTGCATTTCTGGAGCATTGATCACAGATCATAAACCATCCAGTGCATGCAGGCTGTATCCCTATGCCTGTCTTCTCTGAACTAAGCCCATTGCATTCAGGTTTTTTTAAAAGTGCAAGACTCTTAGGACTGTAGCCTCAGCAGAATATGTCTTGATAGCCTCATGCCATCTAAACTAACTCACCAATTTATTTTCAGCAGATACAAATAATAAATGGAGCAATCTGCAATTGATTAATGCCAATTGGGAATAGGGTGATATTTCCAACCCCCCCTTTTTTTCTTAGTACATTAAAAATTCTAATACTCTTTTTGAACACAGATAACAATATCCACCTTGCTGAAGCATGCAATATAACACAACAGAATTTTCTCATGACTATGTATTTGGGTTCTAAGTGTGTGTAATAAGTAAACATAGTATAAAGCCAATGTAAGGATCTTTTGAATGTTTGAACGAATTCTTTATGGGTGTTATTTTTTAGTCTGCAAAATGCTCCAAGGATTTACAGGTGTTGACTCTTTATTGAAAAGTTTAGTCCAACATTTTTGTGCTCACCTGGAGTCCATAGAATATTGAATCCCTTTGATTAAAGTAGATGATACTTTTCTTGAGGTATTTCAAAGCATGAGAAAGGTGCTGGGCAAAACCTAGTACATGTTATTTTGGGCTACTATATATGCAATTCTGTGCACTAAGAGCATCCTGGATCTGCAGAAATAGTTCCAGAGAGAAACCTCAGATTGTCTATTTCTATTGGGTATACTGGAAATGATAAAAGTTATCACTTTTTATGTGTCCTAGATCGGGGAAGGGTCACTAGTACAATTTGTGCATGTTTTAAAGCACACTTTTCTGTGGAGGACTGTGTTAACATTCAAGTGTATCAATTAATTAAAAACAAATTCTAAATAGTACGAGTTTGTTAATGTGGTGACTTATAGGATGACTTATAGAATACTAACATGAAGTATTTGAATTTTAAGAGACATCTAAGGGACTATTGTAAGAAAAATAGTTGCTTTACTTCAATCTGCACTCCTATACCCCACCTCAAAATAATTGGGCCAGTTTTAGGCATCACACTTTTGAAAATGATTCAGAAAAACTGGGGCAGGTTTAGAAAAGGACGATTAGGGCATTAAAAGTTTTTAAACCAAATTCTATCGAAAGGGTTCGCTTCGAATAGGACACCATAATATTCTAGAAATACTTGAAAAATATTATACAGAAGAAAAAGAAATGTTCTCTATCCATCAAGGATGTAGAATATGAATAATGGAGAACATGACTTGATTTTCTTCTGCATAATATTTTTCAAGTATTTCTATGTAGGTTACTAGACTCCATTTTAACCCATAGGAAAAATTTCCTAACATGTAGTGGTACTAATTCTTAGAAATGACAAATTCCCCTTCACTAGATCTTTACTAAGTTCCCTTCACTAACCAATCCTTAGTCAAGGATTCCTTTACTGAGGAAGGAATAATTTAGATTCCTTTACTGAGCAGTGGTTTGGCTTCAATGGCCAAAATGACCTTCCCTGATCTGATTCCAATCGCGATGCATTCAAAGCAAAGCATGAATTGCTGTGCAGTGAGATGAGTGGCAAACTAATTTAACAAACAAATAATAAAAAATGAGGTAAGCCAACAAAGAGCAATATAAATTTTAAAATTCACAAAAGAGTTTGTATCCCTGTATCTCTTTATCTTAATATATCAAAAACATATGCTGTTGCAAAAAAGGATGGTGAAAAATCTGGCACACATTAACAGTAGAAAAGCACCATTAAAAGGTGATTTCATTTATTTCTTGTGCTGCTTTCCTACTTTTCTCAAAATAATTCATGTTGTTGGGAAAATTCTTCCACATTTTCTTCACTGTTCCACTAAAAAAGGTAAGCTGTAAAAAGCACATGTCTAATGAAGCTCAGAGAGATCTTCACAGCTTGATGCACTAATCACCAAGCATTTTGTGTAGTTGGCAGTAGTTTCTTTAAAAAAGCATCTTGCATCACTGAAGCAATGCGACTAGTAAGCATGGAGGGAATGCATGAACGTGAATGTGTTGTTGACTTGTTTTACATCATCTGACAGCCTGATAGCATTAGCGATGGACAAATAGTCTTTTTTGCACATAGTCTGAATATACACACAAGCTTCTTCCATTGCTTCTGCTATTTCCACTTGAAAAAAATGGCATCTGTGTATGCACAGCACATGTGCAAAAACTGCTTATTAGAGGTATCAGTCAAGGCTGTGAAAAACACAACCCAAGAGGGCATATTGTTCCAGTGGGACAGCTTCAAAGGGATACTTTGCAGAAATCCTTGAAGCAAAGTCCCTCTTTGCAGGTTTTCATGGGCCTGCTGATGACAACATCATATCTTCACCTGCTGTAAGCCTACATGTTTGGTCTCATGCCACTGAGTCAACCCTTCTTTCACCAGGCAATATGACAATATACCTGAACAAAGCAAGCATTGTCTTAAAGCAAGGCTACAGACGAAGAGTATGAAGGCAAATGCTTGAGTCACAATTAAACAAAACCAGAAGTCGGACTAATCTACCTGTTGGTTCTGCTTTATCTTGTCCCAGCCCTGTTCTGGGTGATCTTAATGTTCCCAGAGGATCATTAAATACATATGAATGATTTTAAGCAGAAAGGAATTATAGTGGTTTTGAAAGGGACTACATAGATTTATTAAGTATCTCTTTTCAAGACAAAAGAATGATAGAATCTGAAGTTGGTTTTAGAGTATGAAAGCAATGAATGTTATCTGAGTAAATATATCTTGATAAGAGGAGTTCAATCATATTGCATGAAAAATATAATTGGACTCATAACAATAATTTTTATTGGAAACATCTCCCTTGAAGGAAACAAGTGAACAAAATGCAGGGCGTTTCAAGCCAGGGTTTGGTTGGAGGTAAAAGTTATCCCCACCTTACTGGATCTGTAAATCATTCTTTTAATGTAAAAAATAAGGTGACCCCCATGTCAGAAGAATTGGTTATTCCGCAGTGGCAATACCTTACATGTACTGTATCTCAGAGACCAGAAACAGCCACTCATTTTGATAAGCAGAAAAGAGTTTTAAATAAGTACAACATGTTTGGGAGATTTCAGGTTATAATTGAAATTACAATAGCTGTAAGAGGGAAATGCATTAGAAAATTTCAAAGGAATTGAACTGTTTGACATTTTAATTAACTTGCTATTTTAATGACTTAGAAACAAATTTAATACAAGAATTAAAATAAGCCTCCTTCAAGTTGCTAAGATTGAAAAAGCACTTTTGTTTTCTTCTTTTGTTCCAAATTAACATTATTACATCTGATCCATGCTAAGATAACAATGCATAAATTGATAACAAGTTGAGATGAAAATCCATTTGCCTGATTGTTTCTTTTAGGGGGACTTTCAAAACTCTGAAAAGACCTGACAAATTCTGAATTTCTCTTGAATGAAGAGTGTTCTGTATGTATATAGAAATCATACTATTCTCTTTTGGCGTAAGCAATATTATACAAAGAAAAAAAGAAGAGAAATAAATTTTAAGCGATAAAAATTAAAGTTAAGAGATAAAAAAGAAAAAAGGAACATAACTAAATATAGCTAATAAAACATTCATAATACTTCTTTGTAATCTTTTATGCTCACAAACTATCTTTGTTTCTAATAAATACTTGACACATTGCCTTTGTTACCATATTGAAACTTTCAGCTTTTTCTTTTTTCTCATTTTAGGATATCTTCAACTCCAACCAACCATAATTTTCTCAGTATTTGTCTTCTGCTTGACCCTTCATTATTATTTTATGTATTTGTTTTGCAATACAATCTTCATTCTTGCTCTCTCTCTCATTTTTAGGTTTTGTTGAATTTTACAAAAATATTACAATTCAAAGCACATAAGGCCAAACCTAAAAAACTAACTGAAAAAAGGGGGAAAAAAGAAAAAGAAAATGAAAAATAAAGCAGAACATTAGAAAAGGAGTTTTAAAATGTTTTGATAGGAATAAACTGTCAGTCTTATTAAAGGCTTCACAAATATGCCCAATTCTGCCAATATCATAGAGATCAGTGCCAAAGGCTCTTAATAATAATAATACAAATTCCAATTTAAAATTTAGCTTTATTAAGTTATACCCATTAATAATGGTTCAAATATTTTAAAGGTGTCATGATTTAAAACTTGACTAAGATTACTAGTCCTATATTTCAGTCCTCACCCCAAGTTTTCCAACTTTTTTAAAAAATATCAAGATTATTCCTTAGCATCAATTGTTCATGTGTGTTAAATTCAAAGACTAATTTTCCTTTTAATGTGCTTTAGATATGTCAACTTGTGTTCAGTGCCAGAAAAATAAAGGTTGCTATAGTAAATTATAGTAGTAAATTCCTACTATATTTGGAACAAAAAACTTGCCAGTACTTTAAGGATACCAAATAATAACTCTTCAGTTGAACTCATAATGGTAAGTTATGTCTTTTCATTTTAATACATCACTGAAATTAACACATGATATTCTTTACAATCAGGAAAATTAAACCTAACGTTGTCTTCTGAAAGCCATAGGTTTGAAAGCGAAATCATGTATCATTTCCATTAAAAAAAGACAGCCTATCAATGTATTTTAAAAAACTAAATGGTACTGTAATTAATTTTGGGGTCAAAATACCTATTAATTTTGATGCAATATTCATTTGCATCACTAATTGTTTATTTTTCACCACAAACTTAGGGTTATTTTCATCCATCTCTTAATGTTCCTTTAATTTTGGCGCATAGCTTAATGAGCAGAATGTTTTTTAGGAATTGGAATCATATATTTTGGACACCAAATATCCTGATAATTATCTGCATCCTTAGATATGGTTTTTCCAATGGACATAATATTAAGACTTATTTCAGTAAACGCTATACCAAGTATATACCCTTTGAAGCTGTACAGTCTCAATGAATTTAGAGAATCTGTTCTGAGAATTATTTAAATAATGTAATTATATTATAGAAGTATATTACATAGAAACAAGGTAATATACTATTGTTACATACTAACAATAGCAACAATGTCCATGTATTCCTAGGATATTATCAGAGTTCCAGAATGAATGAAATGAAATAATAAAAGAAATGAAATGAAATAATAAAAGAAATCAGATACCTGCTTGTGTGTTCCATGCTGCATTTTAATTCCAGGAGAAATAGTCCCTTTCCAAATTACACAAACAGAGGGATTGTAATAATAAATTTCAATCCAAGAAATAAAATTCTATAGGTTCTTTATCATTTTCACCAGAAACTTGATTCATACCATCTGCTTCTAATGATTTTTCTGCATCTAATGATGCCAAAACAGCTGTGTTATGTGTGTCAGCATATAACGCTAATATCGCCATTAAAAGTTTAATGGTGCCTGAGGCTTGAAACACTTTCATGAAACCCAATTGTGAAGGATGAATTACTGATTTAGTACTTTCTGTAATGGTCTAGTCAGAGTGCCTGTTTAAATCTTAACATCGCACATTGAGTGGTAACTGGTGCATTTAAAACAATATCCCATTAAAATCTTTGGCAGTTCATCCTGAAAAATAGAGATAATTGTATACAGGAATTTCAGCAGCCAACATTCTTAAATAGTTATAGTGGATCAGGGATTGTGTGTGAAGCATCACCCTAGGCAGTTATATTAACAATAACAATAATAACCCATTGTATATGGAGTACTGTAACAGTCCAGTGAACATATTCATTCGCCAATGAGTTTTATTCCAATGGTATACACACAGTAAGGAATCACTATAGCTATGTCTACAATTCTTTTCCTCCTGGAAATAAACTGAACCACAAAGTTGGAGGGCAGATTTGCCAGGTGTCATTGAAATCTAGGTAGTTGAGAAGGGGCAAATATATTTTATGGAAATTTGTCCAGACAAGTTTTGTCATGTATCAGTCATGATCATAACTGATCATGATCCCTTACTTGAACATTTTCATAGGGATAAATTCACCCAGAGTGTTGGTACTGAGTGATTTTATCTTCCAGTCTCTAGGATTGGAGGCAGTCCAAGATTTCATGGTCACCATGACAATCACAATCTAGTACCAGCTCAACATTTGTGTGAGTTATATTGCTGGCTTACGCTACTAGATCGTGTATTTTACCTTAGAATAGATGAAATATCTAGTTCTGGGGATATCTCAATTGGTACATACATTTTAATAAACATATCACTTTCTTGTGACAAAACGGTTAACAACTCATAATTGGTCCAAAGAGCTAATAATGTTGGGTTACTAATGGATCCAGAGGGTTTCCAGAGATTGCTTTTGATTTTTTGCTGCTATCTGATTGCAGTTATGTTTTGGGTGCCTTGTTAGCCTCTGAGACAGAGAAGCAATTAGGGCACTAAACAGGATTCACCCAAGTGACTCTCTCCATGCACGTGAAGCAGGTAAAGGAAAAAAAAACTGAAATAGTATTGGCTGAAATGAGCTACATTATGCCAACTCAATTCATAAAATGGGCCAATTCAAAATATCTCGTTCAGCTCTGAGCTATTCTATTAAAATTTGCACTCCATCTATAAGGACATAATGAAAAGGGTAAAAGTCAGTGGTGGGATTCAATTTTTTTTTTACTACCGGTTCTGTGGCCGTTACTTGGTGGGCATGGCATTGCTTGGTGGGTGTTGCTTGGTGGGCATGGCAGGGGAAGGATACTGTAAAATCTCCATTCCCTTCACACTTTAGGGGAAAATTACAGCAAAATCCCCATTTCTTCCCGATCAGCTGGGACTCAGGAAGCAGAGAATAGATGCAGATGAGGCCAGTCAGAGGTGGCATTTACTGGCTCTCCAAACTACTAAAAATTTCCACTACCAGTTCTCTAGAATTGTTCAGAACCTGCTGAATAGCCCCTCTGATAGAAGTATATCATTTTACAAATTAATTGCAGTTGATTACAAGGTATTAAAAAGAGTATATTCATGTTATCAGGATAATAGTCTGATTCAGAGGTAGTATTCTAATGGTTTGGACAGGTTCACCTGAAATGATAGCCCACCCACCCACCCTGGCTCTATGGCATCTATTTAGACTCCTTTTTTTAAAGTCAAAGTATATGCATGCGGTCACTGTTAGGGATGTAACCCTAGGCTTGGCTTGGCAATGTATATAAGCTATGATTGCTTTACTGTTACTTTAAATGCTTAAGAGATGTAATTGGTTTTTTACTTCAAGCAGCCATAAGAGGGAGCCAGAATGGCTGTTAGCTCTCTGTTTTGTTAGAAGCTGATCGGTGTATTTTGAGGTATTGTGGTTTGCTACTGTTTAGCTATACTTTGTGTGTTAGTCCGACTATTTTGATAACTGAATTACTGAACCGTGTATGACTTGGACTGTTAACTGGACTCTGAATACCTCTATATTTCTACATAGTAAACTACTATATTTTTATACTATTCAGTGTCTCTGTATGCTGGTTTGTGCGTGTTATTCCATATCACTCTCATTACGCTTCTCTGCATACTCGCTCTTCTAACGGGGAGCTTAATTACTTAACAGTCACATTTGCGAACCAGAAGGGAAAGGAAGTAAATACCACTCCCGGTCTGATTGTTAAGGGGAAAATAACAATGAACTGAAGCTAACTTCTTTTTTGAGTGAAGAAGTGTACGGTTACTTCCATTTCTCTAACTATAAATGCCACCATATGTGGAAGCTTGCTATAATATGGTCCAAAGCAATTAGAGTTTGTTTGGGCGACTGTTTTCACAGATGCTAAGCCTCTCATGTTTGAAGAAGCAGAGAATGTAGTTCCAATGAAAATGCTAAATGCCAAGTAGAAACATTAGAACCAACCTTTCCTTTGGAAAGTCTAGTTAACTGCTGTGACATCTGCAGAGACTGTGGGGTAATTGATATAATGAATATGCAAATGATGTGGATTCTGTACCGTATATCATGTGTCATGACACAGTACCATGACTGATGTCGTAAATCATATAAAACTGTGTTGTTTGTGTAATGGTATGATACATATAACACCATTATGTTATAATGATATTACATATTTAATACCATATTGATGCTATTAAAAGACAGAAACTTGATGATTTTATTATGGAAGAAGTACAAAAAAGGCAGACCATTTTATCACTATGATTTTTCCAGTTCTTCTTTTCCCAATATAGATTGCCCTAAATTAATATAATTTATATTTATGGCCAAAAGATCTGAATAGCAAAGTGTTAATCAAGGCTAGAATACAGAAAGTTATGTTTAGTTATCACATATTTGTCCCTCATTTTAATATCAGTGAAATCACATATTCAGGTTATACATTATATTGACATTGCAGTTGTTTAATAACACTATTGCAATTATTTCAACCAAGGACATTTTTTTATTTCTCACATGTAACCAGCTCAAAACTGAAACCTGTTGAACATTTCATAGTTCTGTTTGTATGGCTCTCTTCTTAGTCTCATCTTAAGTGCAGGCAACATTAAGTATTTTTAGAAATGAATTAAAAACATACCCATACTTTTAACTACATTTAGCATAATAATCATGTTAATAATAGGCTGCTGTTTCTACTCTAAAGATATTGTTCACTCTAGGAGCAACATACAATATCTGCTTCAATTCATTTCTTTCTTGATAACCACAAGGTGTCCCTCTTCTACCAGTGACTGATTCACTGTTTTCTAGCTATCTGTATTCCATGAGAGTATTTTAAGATGTCAACTGCTGGCTATACTTACAAAAGAAGATCTCTCATTCCTTGTTTTTCCCCTTTTCCCATGCCTATTTATCTATAGGGCAGTGGTGGGTTTCAAATTTTTTTAGAACCTCTTCTGTAGGTGTGGCCTGCTTTGTGGGAGTGGCTTGCTGGCCATGTGACTGGGTGGGAGTGGTTTGCCAGCCTTGTGATTAAGTGGGAATGGCTTGGCAGTTATGTGACTGGGTGGGTATGGCCAAATTGTAAAATGTGGTGAAACACACTAAACAACGCTCCTGCTTAGCAACCAAAATGTTGGCTCAGAAACACTGGCATTTGAAGCACGCAAGTCTTAAAGCTGTCAAGTTACAAGACCCTTGCACCCCTAACCCTTTAGAAAAAATCCCCCAGGGGTGTTCAAACTTGACAGTTTTAAGACTTGTGGACTTCAACTCCCAGAATTCCTCCTCTCGCTCTTCATCTTGATGATGTGTGGATGGGTGTGGGGAGGGAGCTGGAACTGGTTCTAAACGGCACTGTAGATTTGTGGAACCTCTTCTATAGAACTGGCAGGAACCCACCCCTGCTATAGGGGTATTTATCCTAGCCCCATAAATTCTGGATGACTTGTTTTTTTCTCCCAAAGAACCTTCCATTTTGCCACATTCTTCATGTATTGGAAATAATTTCTCTTCTATCCGACAGTCTTAAGGACATGTTTCTTTTCCATTGTCTTGTCTCTTGTGATTTCCCAGCTCATGCCAGACAGACAGCAACCATCACACTTTGCAACCATCCTTCAATATTGTTCATTTATACTGAAGGGGAGATCAATTGAGGTCTTTTTTTACAGCAGTCCCACCCATCACGTTGTAAATGAAGGAGGGCTTGTAGCATTGGGTAGCTTCTGGAGTGATCACTATGAAATGCAATGAGAAGATAACTATTGCACAAATGATGCTTTCAACTGAGAGAAGGTATAGTTGGTAGCTGCATAGAATGGTTGTATTTGAGACTTGAGATGGGATAAACAATACACCATGAAAGAGACCCAATTGGACTTGGTTATATGTTATATTTTGGTTATATTGGTTATATTCTATTTAAAATCAGAGAAAAAGAAATAAAGGACCACCAAAGTATTCAACTTGTAGCTTGTTCATGAGATTTTGTTAATATATTATTTTTTTTGAAATAGCAATAGCACCTAGACTTATATACTGCCTTCACAGCACTCTCTGGGTGGTTTACAATGTCGGCATATTGTTCCCAACAATCTGGGTCCTGTGAAGCACTTTTGACCTTGGAAGGATGGAAAGCTGAATCGACCTTAAGCCTGCCAGGTTCAAACTCTTGGCTGTGGACAGAGTTAGCTTGCGATACTGTGTTCTAATCTCTGTGCCACAAGGATTTTACTCTGCCACAGATGAAGCACAACTAGATCTGCTACACTGCTCATTCTCCGCATCCAGGTAGATCTAGATTGTTATCATCCCAATGTAAACAAAGTAGCAGGTCTTGGCAAGGAATTCTAAGGAATTCACATAATCCTGCTGTAACTGCTTCCATGGCAACCAATCTTGCCTTTTTCTTTCATATCCTCTGGGTCTCTTCCAGTGATTGAAATTGAGAAACTAAGGTTATGGTCTACTCCAGCAAGAGATGACCAATATTGTCTTGTCCTTTCTTGCTTTTTCTGAACTTGTTACCTTATTTAAGTCCTCTGAGTAGGAATAGGAGGATGAAACACCACTGTGGCCAATCAAAGTACAGTAGAGTAGAGTCACCAAGCAAGCTACAAGTTGTCAGAAAGAAGTACTATTATGGTCAAGATGTGTTTCTACCAAGATCTCCGTGAAATGTAAAAATTAGTATCAGCCATGATCATCTGCCAACCAAATCACTTTGAAGATGAAGAATTGCCACAAGGAAATCACACATAGTCAATGACTAAGCAAAATATGCCAAAACCAAGAAGCAAATACATTGTACAGATGTTCTAATACTATCTTTTAAAATAAGGCACATTATATATTCATAAAGCTAATTTAGTATTTTGCTATTTTGTATATGCTTCAAAGCAATAAAACAAAAGGCTAAAACCAAGGATATACAAACATCTTCACAGTATAATGAGGTTATGTATATATCTGTTTGTCAACTACAGATACATGGAACCATGTATCAAGGGGACCACTTTATTGACATGACACAATCTTTTTTCCCTGCTTAATAAAATAGCAATTGCTCTCCAGCTTTGCCCCAGGAGCCGGAAAGCGTAGGGGTGCGCGGAATGCCACCGCGCGCTTTCGCCAAACGGAGCCTGGAAGGAAATGACCAATTTGAAAGTTACAGCTGAAGTGCGGTGAGGTGAGAAGTCTCGCCAGGTCTTTTACTGTTTTACTCTATTGACTGATTTGCAGGTTTTTTTTGAGACTCTGTTTCAACCTTTGGAAGAGTTAAGATTGGAGGGGGGGGGGAAATTTCCACCCCCCTTGGAAAAGCGGCACTTGGAAAATCTCTCCCTTTTATGGTAGAAATAGAAAGTTTAAAATCTACTTTCACTTCCCTTAAATAATGGGAAAAAATTTTCTTTTCTGACCACAACTGCGAGAGAAAGGATGGTTGAACTGATTCTTCTCTAAACTATGTATGGGAACTTTGAGCTTGTTGTTTCCTGACCACCTGTACTGGCTGAGCCAAGATGGCCAACTTCCTCTTTCTTTTTTGTCTTTATGAATGAGACTCCTCCCTTGGGAAACTTTATGGCTCTGAACTAATTTCCACCCCAGAGATCTCCAGGAGCCTCTTCAAATATGTTTTCCCCCTGGATTTGGAATATTTTGACCCACCTATCTGTTCTAGTTTTGTATCAGAGGATTTACTCTCTTTTGGATTTGCTTGCCTGGTGATCTCTACCGGCTGTGCTCTCCTACAGACACCATTTCTTTGTATAGACCAATAAGTATCTCTGAGCTTCATGATGGGTCCAAAGAAGTTACCGCCTGGCAAGGCCTCATCGGCCCCGACATCTTCCACGTCAAGCCCAATTGCTCACCAGTCACAGCTGGGGTCTTTTTTACAACCTAAAGCCCCTGAAGAGAGTGCAAAGGACTTGTCTATTCAACAGATGCTTCAATCTATCTTGAAGGGACAGGATGAAATGAAAAAACAACTGCAAGACTTAAATGATCAGCTCAGAGAGACGAAACAACAAACCATACGGAATGAACAGAGGATAGGTGTATTGGAGGAGGGTGCGGTTGGGATGAGACACGAGGTGAAGATAATCCAAAGGGGGAATGTAGAATTTGAAAATCACATGATAAAAATGGAATTTGAAAGGATGTCTTTTTTCCTTAGGTTCCAAAATTTGCCAGAAGTTGAGAACGAAGATCTTAAGGAGATTATGACCACAATACTAGCAGAATACATTAATAGAGATAAACAACAGCTTTGGTGGGATATTGACCTGATCTATAGGATTAATTCAGCCTATGCAAGAACACACAAAGTTCCA
The DNA here is from genome assembly GCF_964273705.1 of Natrix helvetica. NCBI lineage: Eukaryota > Metazoa > Chordata > Lepidosauria > Squamata > Natricidae > Natrix > Natrix helvetica. Next base: position 55,637,756 of record NC_138551.1, on the reverse strand, counting down.
AGGGAAGTTCATGTTAAATTTCTTAGAAAGACCACAAGAGATGAGGTTCTAGGAGCTCAAAGGGGAGGACCACTAAAATATAAGGATAAAGAAATAACCATTCTTAAACAGATCCCAAAGAAAGTAAGAGATAAGAGGAGGAAATATTCCTTATTAGCAAAAAAATTATATAATAATGGGGTCTGGTTTAGGTGGTTGTTACCAGAAGGCATGTTGATTTTCTGGGAGAGCAGTAGAATTAGAATCAACACAGTTTTGGAAGCGGAAGCTTTCACTAAAAAACACAGTGCTCTCTTAGGTGAAATGGGGGATGTTACACAAGAAACAAGGGAGGGAGGGGCTGAGGCTCTGCCAGTGGACGGGGGGGGGGGGGAGGATGCAGCAACTAGAAGACTCAGATCACAGAAGTGATTTGAAACATTATTGCAATTGTTGTTATAATGTACCTTTATGGAAGTGATACAAAACAAAATGATTGAAACACACTGATGATTTAGTGTTAAACTCAAAACTGCTAATACTTATGCAAATGTTGATATTTTTCTATTCTTGTTTGTAAAAGTTGTGAGACTTGGGTGCTCCCCCCCGCACAATATAGCTGTCAAAATGTTCTATAACCTTTTAACCCCTTTTCCCTGTAAAATTTGTAAAATCAATAAAATTTGAAAAATAAAATAAAATAAAATAGCAATTGCATACCCATTCAGAATGGGTTTTTTGGATTTGTTTTCATGCTTTGATTTAAGGGAAACTATAACATACAGTGGTGTGTCTCATACAGAACATCAATATAGGGTCTAAAACTGATATATAATGGATAAATTCACACATAACACTGAACCAGAAACAAATAACAGAACTATAGCTTAAATATGAACTAAGCTGTGAATTTAAAAGAAATGTTCAAATTATATTTTTTGTATCATTTAGTAGACAAAGTAACTTACTTGAGTTTACATGTAGAAACTTAATACATAAAATTTTGCCATACTTTGATAAACATATGTATCAATGAATATGTATTTGGGGAGATACAGAAGCAAATAATACCCCACTTTAGGGATGCAGAAGCTTACTCAATTTCATGTTCAGATAAGACAGCCAAATTGAAAGCTGACTTTCACTCTACAATTGCCAGTCCTCAAGTTCCCTATACAGAGGAAATACCTCTTATTTATTCAAAGTATATCTAAACTATCTTTACCCTTACAGAAAGCATGGTGCAAAAAATCCTCTACAATCCAAGAATGCATGAATATAAAAAACAATAGTATAATTTTAAAAGAGAGAATCAAAATGTAGAACTAGTGTTGTCAAGATGAAATCCTAAGCAATCCATTTCCAGAATGAGATGGAATAAGAATAACACTGTACAGAATAAGTGTCAGTGAATACATTGTCATTTTTTCATTGATAGAGTTGTACTGCACACTATGTATTTACATTTTCCCTTGGACTCCTTTCTTTCTTAGCAGCAGGCTATCCAGATGATAGTGTCAGGACATTTTATAACCCTAAGGTGCCTCTCAAAATGTTCAAGGATTCAGATGCATGAGATAGTTGTGTTTTGTATTTGTTGTGACTGCTGAACCCAGCTTTTCCCCACTAGGTGCATTTCCAGTTGTACTGGAACTACAATTCCCATAATTATACCTGAAGAATTATTATATATCTGACATTTGTGATAATTGTACATGTGGAGCAAAGTTGATGGTGGGTTCTATCAAAACTGAATGCTAGCTTGTAGTATAAAATCACATAAAAATCCAATTTTAAAATAATTCTCAGTATAACTTTATTCAGAAATTTAGGAGACATTTCATTTTGAAGAAACAATGAGATATGAAATGAGTGGGATTTGAGTTCAGTTCAGTTTATCCTTACTTTTGATAGAACTTATCAAGTTAATTGTTTGCTGATGTTTGTATAATAAGGCTTTTGCTAAATGAGCCTCCTGCAAAAGTCTTTTAATCAAAGATAGCACTGGAAAAGACTGAGACATGGTTATCATTCTTTTTTCCCTCTCATTTAAAGAATGAGCAAAAATAAAAATTATTGTCCGTTTCATTTCTTTGCTGTAAATTCAGTACTTTTTCTACAGCATTACATGCAATGCCCATCAAATATGTTTGAAAATCTGCTAGTGTGCTCAGCATGGTGCCTGTAATGAGACATCCCCACCAGTTGTGAGACCAGCTCAGCCTCAATAAAACAAAACAAAATAATAAATAAAATAAAATAAATTATTCTTTTCCTTTTTAGAGTTCTAAGTATTCCTTTCTATCTTTATCTCTTCAGTGCCTATGAGCAGTCTTACATTCCTTATAAGAGCCTTTTTGTGCTCTTACAGGGAGGGATGTAATGATTAGAAGTGAAACCCAAGTTTGCAGTAAATAAATCCTAAACAGTTATATCAAAAAGATAACAACAGGGAAGAAACAAATCCAAACTCAGTCAAATGGACAATTTCAATCAAATAAGCACCATATTTATGTAATTACATCCCTGTGCCTCTTTTGCTATTAATTACTTATTAGTAACACACATTAGTTGGTATACAAGTTAGTTTTAGTATTATTTTCCTATTAATACTCATTTCCAAGCCAATGGAAAAAATCTCATTTACGGTAATGATCTTAAGAAAAGAGTTAGGCTATACCTATGAACTGTTTTAATACCCTCTTACCTCATAAAATGGGAATATCTAAATGACAACTTGCTTTGTCTGATTTGCAAATCCAACTCCCTATAAATAGTGATAATGCAAAGGAAGATAAGGAGATAGCCTTTAGTAATTTAGTTTGTAATAGGCATTGTTTTCAACATGGTGAAATTTTCTCTTTTATCAAGTGTTAATTGTTAAGACAGTACTTTTCCTTTTTTATTTCACCCCCATAGAACTGAATATGGTATTGCTTAGGAACATTGCTAGGATAATGTAAAGTACTACCTCACCAGAAACTTACATAGCAAATTACTAGAAATTATAAAATTTGATAACAATGGCAAAAGGAAGTAATAAACTAGGGTTATACAGTCCTGCAAAGCCATAATATGGTTTGTTCAATTTTGGCTTGCAATAATGTATGCATTTTGACCAATAATGGTACACTCAATAAACCATATCATGGTGAACAATGATTTAAAATGATATGCAACCCTAACCCTTCCATTTGTCTGTGTTTAAAAAAAGAATGTAGTACCAAAACAATACATTAATGAAAATGGTAAGAAACTTCTGTTAAAAATCCCTTTGCTCAGTTAAGTCAGGTTCTCAGATGTTCCTAGGAAAAGAAATACCTTAATTACTAATGGAGTTCATAGTATCACACAGTTGAATGGGCCTTGTATGTAATCTAATCCAACTCATTTTCAGTATGAATAATCTATTTCCTAATATCCCCAACAGAAGATTACAACAGAAGATTAATGAAAGTGTCCATTAATTTCATTATTGAACTACTGTATTCTCACTCTGGAAATACTGTGTCTAATATTCATTGAAATCTACTAATAATTAAACTGCAGGACATAGCCTGATATCTGGTGCACCAATGATTAAGTCTTTGCTCCTTTTATGTGATAGTATCAGATGTTAAAGTATTAGAATTATGCTATTATTACTGTTAATAGGTGTTAGAAATAGTTACCTAACTTCAAACACAAAAGTAGATAACTTCTGCCTATTTTGGGATTGGTATTCCAACCCATATGGAGGTTAGCAAATTGGGGAAGGTAGGAAAATGATAGGAAAATCTTTTATTGGTGGAACTTTGCAATATATATTTTGGGGAGGGTTGAGCTGGGTAAAAAAAATGATACCACATGGTTCTCAAATAGCATAAGAGAGTAGTTACTCAAAATCTGAAATACTTTACATTTCTGTACATCATTCAGAATGAAAATATAGAAAGTAAAGAAGAAATGCACAACATTAACTTTTTTTCTTAACTTTTGAATTTACCAGGACATTTTGGATTTTGCATCTACTTTTGGATATCTGGATGAAGTAGCTTCTTTTAGTTGCTTATAATGAAATCATTGACTGGCATCATTATTGAACTATTATTATTATCATTCTGAAAGGATGGATAATAGTCTCCTGTACATCTTTGCTGATTATCAAGATTGCGGGAAAAATAACTAATTCATCCAGAATCATGGTAATATTGGATTCATTTTCTAAAAGTTATAGATAATAGAACAATTTTGATACTCTCTCCCCAACATAAGAATTAAAGAAAAACTTTCCCTATCTCATATACATTTATCCAAGTTTTCATTTCCTTTAAAACTGGGTCGTGTAAAAAAAATTCTAAGTGTGTGTGGAGAAAATCAAAATTCAGATCTTTTAATTTTAAATCTTTTTTTTAAAGCAAACCTCTTCATTTTGAAATCTTTAAAAAGAACGCATCCCCTCCCCATTAACACTATCTCCTAGCTGTGGTTTGAACTATTTCCATCATCTACAAAACATGTTAAAGCTTAATTTGGTGAGACAGCTTGGATTTCCCCTCAGTATTTTACTTCAGTGGAGACTGCCGTCTGTCAGAGGATCAGTTGCCATGACTTTTCAAGTATCTGCTTAAAAAAACAAAAGCCGTTGAGGCAAAAATAATCTAAATTCATCTTCATCCCCCACCCCCTACCACATTGTACATTAAAGCTTTATAACAAGATCTCTTTCATATTTGGCATGAATATGTATGCTTTCAGATTCAACCACAAGTAATGGAATTCATTTAGGGATGACTGAGGCTAAGATAATTTCACAGGGATAACCTCTAGGTCTGCCTAATCTTGATTGAGATTTGCTGGTCAAAAGTGGAAACACATACACACACATACAGGCAAACACAAACATATGTGTAACATATGATATGTGCATATGCTACATTTATTTCACCCAATAGAATAATATCTGAATTTTAAGCATATGCAAAGGAAGCAGTGCAGGGGCATTGAGTGTGTATGCAATTAAGCTATATGCAAGAAGGAAAAACTTAATTAGCCATTCAGAGTCACTTAGACAGTGAAATGAGTGAGATACAAATTTGATAAATGAATTTAAAAACGTGTTTTGTTGAGGTGTCAAAAAACACGTTCCTTTTCAAACAGTGAAATATATATTCAGACGTTGCTCCATATCTATGATTATAAATCATAGGAACAATCTGTTATAAAGGTCACAATTGACAAAACAAAACAAAACTTTCCTCATCTTTGATGTTGGTAACTATTTATAGCTCTTCTAGATCCATCGTACTGTCTGCACACCTGTTATCTATGAAACTCAGTAGTTCTTTGTTACTGGGGTAATAATGATAGTTCAGATTTGCTCTAAATAGGCAGCTGTCTGATCCATTTTCAGTTGTTGGGCCTGACAAGAAGACCACACTATTTATGTCTAGGCTACATGTGGCGACCTTGAATTAAAACTGGACCAAGCAGGGCTCAACTCTGTACAAGAGTAAGAATACCAATGATTTGATAATAAATATTGTGGAATCATTTTTTAAAAATATCTTCTTGGACCCTATTGTTTTGAACAATTACTTCTTGGTAGATAGCATCTGTCTTTTTTATGACAAAATGTGGAATTAATAGTGACATAAAATATTTGGATAACTCAGATTGCTTAGATCCATTTTAACTGGCTTTATCCTGCCACTTTAGTTACTTATAAAGTAATAAAGGAAGGATAAAAACCTAATAAATAAATAAATGAATTTCAAAACTGCCATGGTTATTGATTATCTTATTTGGGAAATATGGAGTGTGACCTTGATAATTGTCATGAATCTCTCAGCAGCTTTTAAGGCACTCAGCTAAAGTCTCTCTCTCTCGCTCTCAATCCTGTCATGCAATCAAAACAGATTGTAGACATAGCTCATAATAAAAACAAAACATAATAATACAAATATGTCAGGTTCCAAAAGCCTTCCAGATAAGCTATATTTTAAACTTTTCCCACAATGCAGATAATTTTGGAAACAAACTGTAGTAGGAGAACTAGTACCACAGAAAACCTCGCCCCACTCTTTTGGTCATCGTTCTTCTCCACCCAATTTTCCCAAAAATAGGGAATGCCAGCTGAGTCACCTGGCATTATCAACGTGGTTGGGCTACTTTGGATATGGGCTGCTACAAATTATTTGGCACCATAAAGGGTTTTGTCCCCCTTTTTTTGACTATTTTGACTTGACTAGAATTATTCCTATTCTACTTTTTACAATAATGTTTTTTATAGATTGGACTATTTTTTTCTCTTTTGCATAACGACAGATGCAAAGAATGAACTAAGCAATTCTGCTTTCTCCCTGGAAATTCTGCTACTGGTCATCTTCTTACCATCTTCTCCCATTAGTGGACCAATAGTTTCCTTGATTTTTTTCTTGTTTTTTTTTTCATGGTGAAAGAAAAATGTAAAATTATTTTTGACAAGTTTTAGTTCATTCTGAGTATTAACTTTCTTGACTCAGTCTTTGCAGATTCTGGTTACTTGCTGGTATTCTGTTTTAGTGTTGTTGGAAGAAATATCCTTCTGGGTTCGCCCCCAAGTGGGGAAAAATACACTGGAGGCATGGAGGCTGCTTACAAAGATGGTTTAATGGAGGACAGGACCGCGTGGCTGGAGGTCCTGGGGAAAAAGGTGATCACATGCTTCCAGGTGTTGGGTGATGAAGAAGAAAAGGGAAGAAGAAGGGTCGAAGAAGGGCTTGCAGGGCTTTTTATAATCTGTTCGGTCCCACCTCTCTGTTTCCTGTTCCTGTGTAAGAAATGTATTCTGATTGGTTTTAGACTCATATGGGCCCATGCAGGGGCAATCCTCTAGGCTGTTTTGAATCCAGGTTTGGTTAAGTTCAGATGCCATGTGGTCAGTTGAGTAAAGGCTTATATTACCATGCCTTCATTCCCTGGAGCTGAAGGGGAGAAGTCTTTTATTATGTAACGTGGACTAGCTCGGGCTTTAATGGCTCATGAACAAAAGGTGGGGGCAGGAAGCTGCAGGGAGAGTTACCTTGTCTTTTTGAAACATGTTTCTTTTCACATCCAGAAAAATATTCTGCCTTTTCAATATTTCCTAGGATATTTCATTTTCCTGGGAGAGGGCTGGGTGATATCTTCCTGCAGTGTCTTGTTCTTTTTTTAAATATATATACTTGCCTTTTTGTCCTTCTGTTTATCAGAAAATTACTGCAAGCATTGCAAGAATAGAACTCAAACAGTTAAAACTTTCCTTTAAAAACATTCAATTGAATAATTTGGAGGACTACTATATTAGAGCAGGAATACCTGCACAAATCTCATCATTTCTATTATACGTATGTTTTTATTATATTCCAACAGTATCTTTAAAGAAGCAGAGTTATTTTGTACATAAAAATCACAAACAATATCAATAATATTCCACTGGCATTTTATCTATTATTTTGTTCTGTGGTGCTGAGCAACATATTTTCTTAAGTGAGTATGTATATTTTCCCTTTAAAAAATGAGAGTGTCCAATAGATAGAATATTTTGCAATGTCTTAAGTTTATTCTGATGGCAACTTATCAGCTTAGTTGGGCAAAGAAGTGAAGTGACTTTCAGCTCTAAAATGAAATAAAATTTAGACAGTTCTTTGGAAAAACAGCTCATGTAGACCCATAGAAGAGAAAGAGGTAGGTCAAATGACTCATAAAGGTTCATAGAAAAGAAATATTATTCTGTGGACTCATAACAATGATTAGAATAAGCTAAATATGATAATTGTTAAAAGTAAAAATGAAATGTTCTGCTATGATTTAGTGTATATTGCAATAACCTTGCATTATTTAAAGTTTAGTAGATCCTTTACATTTTCCACCCATCATGTACTTGGCACTGAAAAGTATCTAAGTTGGAAGACAGTGCTATTTCAGGATTGCTCACAGTTGTGATCATCACTATTGAAAAACATTTTATCCATGACTATAATTTCATTTGATGGAATCACCTTTATTTTGTTTTATTGCAAAATAGGATAAAGGAAAAAGAAGGAAAAGCCTGCTTTATTTCAGAAAGAGGAAGAGCCTCATTTTTTGCTTTGTTTTTGCTATATATCTGTTTCTACTTTCATTTTTCAAAACACCAAAAGCTGAAATTTATTATCATGTCATAAGATTTGCGATTCATACAAGTCCAGATTCTTGTTATCTTTTTCAGCCTGGGGTAAATATGTCATGTCAGTTGTTCACCACAGTTAGAATATATTACTTTGTATGATGCATAAATCACTTAAATGCTAAGACCAATAGACAGAGGTGAAACTAGAATTTTAAACTCTAATTGAACAGTTTTATGTCTATTTTGGCATTAGGAAGTATATTGCTTCAGAAGGCAACTAATAAAAAAAACCAATAATTTTTTAAAATTAAAAAAGTAGAAAAAAGAATATTCTGCCCTTTGCTTTTTACAATTGTACATGCTAAAACATTTTAAACTGCTTTAAATTAGACGACCCCAAAGTCTATCAGAATAAAATTGAATCTGCTTATCTTGGCTTTAAGTTAAATGTATTCATTATTCTATAAAATAATTTTACTTTGTGAAAGGATCCTAAAAGTTTCCTAATCAAATGAGTGTACCTGGCATGGATGACACAGGTCATGAGATATCATTTTGAGGACATCCAGTAGCCAAAATGGTGACAAGCTGCTGCAATGAATTAGGTTCTCTGGATGGCAGATTGGAAAGAAATGCTGAGGGATTGTTGATTCTAATTTGCCACATCCAATGCATTCCTCAAGGCTCCTTCTTCAATGTAATAGTAGGATCAGAACTAAGTAATGGCATTCTATTTCCTAAGCCAACTACCATTAATAACTGTTTTTTGTTACACAATTATATTACTTGATTTCTGTTTAGACTGAATAGGTAGCTGACAAACTGCATAGAAACATACTTTGTTATGACTGTCCCAAATGAAGCTTTATTTGAATATGTGGTAATGGTCGATTGACACATAGAAAATTTGATTTGATGAAAGTCCAATGAATGTCTCTTCTTAAGCATTTCCTTGGGAATTTGTCTCCAATATTACAAAGGAAGTGGTGGTGAGGGAAGTGGGGTTTTATGAGTTTTATGTTGTGGATTTTTAAGTCACTGTGTGGGAGTTGTGCAGCCATATAAATTTGCTTAGCAAATGAATCAATGAAACAAACCATGGATTCTAAAAACAACTCATTCATCCTTGACAATTAACACATTTGGTGATACAACCAAGACATTATGAAGAGGACCATCAATTTCATAGCAGGGCTTTGCTGTTTTTGACTCTTTTGCTTTTTTTCGGCCCTTGGTTGAAAAGCATTTTTTTTAAAAAAAATCTGGGCAAATCTTTGATGCAATCTTGGTATTAATTCTTTCATCTTCTGTGACCTCAGCTGCGGAATTGTCACCATTCTGCATTAGCTTTTAATAGTTTTGTTACAATCTTTCACTGACTGAAGGCAGGTATGTTGATGAAGATAAGTGTGGAGAAATGTGTTTTTTAAGAGATAAGTATAGCTGTCTGTGGGATAAAAGATGATTGAACTGAAAGGGCAGGAGAATTGATTCATCCGCTGTTGGTTTCTCTGTGATTTTAAGGACATCAATGGAATGACATGGGGGGGGGGGGAAATAGAAAAAATAAAACATAACTCATAAAGTAAGAAAGATTCATCATCAAACAGTAATGCTCCATGACCTATCCTTCCTAACATTTATGGCAAATTATAATGCTATATGAGAGTATGTTCCATTTTTATAAGAAACTCAGAAAGATTCTTTCTGAAGAAATTCTATAAACGTATAGGGATTGAAACTAGATATAAGCAACTAGCTATAAGCAGTTATAATTAGTATCTGTTTCTAAGAGAATGAATGAATTTTGCCTTAAGCATAAAGCTGTAGCAAATTTGATATCATTATAATCCTTACCATTGTAGAAGAGAAACTTTGTTGGTGGTGTTTTTTCCTTCGAAGAGAGACTTTGTGCATTGGGGAAGATATAATACCGGTATTAATTTCATGGACTATCCTCTTTAATATTTGGGGCGATACAGTTTTGTGTAGTGCTGAAGGCATCAGACTAGGAATCAGCAGACTGGGAGTTCTAGTCCCACTTTAGGCATGAAAGCCAGTTGGTGAATTTGGGCCAATTCATTTCACAGGGTTGCTGTTGTGGGGAAAATAGGAGGAGGAAAGAGTATTAAGAATGTTTGCTGCTTTGAGTTATTTATAAAAACAATAAAGGTAGGATTAAAATAATCTTTAAAAAATGAATATATTGTAATATCTGTTAATTAAAGCATTCCTCTAGACCTGTATTTTTTCAAACTTGGCAACTTTAAGAGTGTGAATTCGGGTCCAGAATTTCCAAACCATCATGTTGGTGGGGAATTCTGGGAATTAAAGTCCACACTTCTTCAAATTACCAAGTTTTAAAAACACTGGTTTAGCCTTTCCATTTTACCTAGTGTGTCTGAAAATCAGGCGAAGGCACAATAGCATACAGATTGTATTGTTTATGAGAAGTCATGTTCATACATTTTAAACATGTTCACTATTTAATTAAGGATTCTGGGACTAAAGATGAAAATCTATCTTTTCTCATTTTATAACTAATCCAATCAAACACACACACGCACAACTAGCTGAAGTATATTGTAGAATGTCAACTGCTTAAAAAGATTAAAATATGAGTGTGAAAGGGGAACTGCAACACATTTTTCTGTTTTGAGGCTATAGTCAGTATAAGTTATTTAATCACACAGAAGAGGCTCAGAATATATCAGCATGATTTCACAAAAGCCTTTGGATTTAGAAGTTTCCTTTGGCAATAAAACATCTTTTTTCATAAACATGGATGAATGCAACTCATGGGGTGCAACAAGATATTGTGATACTATTTACTAAGGACGTAGTTAAGAACAAGGACAGAGTATAATGAAGATGTCTACAATAATTTTTTTACTCAGGTTTAGAAGTGACAACCATATTGCTGTGTAAAAGGCGTAATATTTCTAATAAAAGTCTTTTGTGTCTGCTTCTTGAGGGGTCAATTAAAGCTTTCTTGCTGTTTCTGCAGTACAGACAAAAATATGCTTTAGTTTTTCGGGTTTTGATTTAATATATTGCTGTAAACAGATGATACAGCACAAGAGAGAGAATCTAATCTGCTTTCTTCTTTGTCATCATTGAGGCCTTTGCAAATGAGTTAATTAATTTGTACCACTGCAGTCTTTTCATGAAAAGGTGCAAAGCTGGCACATAATTTGAAATCTTATTGAATTCTCAAGGGAAAAGGGGAAGCAGACATATACAAAGCTGCAAGGCTGGCAAAGTCTTTGAGCATCCTATAGGGCTTCATTATTATTATTTCCATTTAAGAGATTTCCTTAGCCACTTTCCGGCTCCCACCCATGTAAAAGATGCCACAGACTAGGCATTAAAAATTTTATGAAGTGCCTGCTTTATTGCCTTAATAAATCTTACTTTGGTTTGCAGAACGCAGTCCCACTGATGTTAAAGAGTTTATATGAAAATTAAGCTGCCAATCGATCTCTTTAATTAGACAAATGCCTAGATTAAAAATAAAACAAATGTCAGATAGAAATGAAGGGCAAGCGTGTTTGCCCCAGAGGGAGATTCTCCCTTCCATATCTGTTTGCAAAGGTTAATGGACTCATATCTTATGATTAGGAGGAGCAAAAGGACAGGTCTCTCACTCCTGAATCGTGCCTTTCAGCCCCACTGAATTATTTACACCTGAAAATGAGTTACATAATTATGAACATGGTTAAAGTTAAGTTGAGTTCATTTTTCAGGAGGGTATTGCTGCATTTGGCCTGCAGTGGGTTTTTTTTCTTTATGGTATATAGCAAGCGAATGAAAAATTTGTCAACTGTCGTAATGAATAATTAGTTCCTTATCCAGAATGTCATTTCTTTGTCCAAAGCAAGATGGCATATATACACACAGATGTAAACATCTTTCCATTTCCCCTTTCTTTGATAAAGTCTCAGAAACAAGTCTGATCTTTATATGTTCTAAAAGTTCTAAAAGAATATTAAAATTGTTACCAGAAATATCAGAAATCCAGGTTCCACCAAGATGTTTAAATGGTTAGTTGAAAGATAAAAATTTTAAGAGGTTAGGAACCCTTCAGTATTTTCTTTTTCTCTCATTATCCAAATACATATTTAAAGATGATGGACAGTCATATTGCAGTGATGGTGTAGTGGATTCCACAGTGTAGAGGGAGTTGGGCTTTATGACTTCTTTGGTCTCTTTCAACTCTACGTTTTTATGATGCTTGATCCATAATGATATCTGCGTCCTTCAGAATACTAGTATTTGACCTTCTTTGTTTAGCACTGCCTAGTTGGATTTTATCTCTTAAAGGAATAGCACTTAGACTTATGTAGCAATAGCTATAGGTTCTTATACGATTATCTTGGTCCATATGCCAAAAATTATGGAAGAATTCTTTGTATGGTGACTGGGTTTACATGCCTGAAATGCTTCTCCTCTATTAATTCATAAAAACAGCAGAATGCAAAACCAATGGTACATTTCAGTAGTGTAGGGCTGTGCATACTTCAAAAATTATTTAGTAAATATGCTTCAGAGTGCGTAGGCACCTGAGAGCAACATCTCAAGCTAGATATCTTTTTATAGTTTCCATTTGAATGACAAAGTTGCTGCTTCTCAGGTTTATGCTGACACTTTTAAAATACCACCAATAAATAATAACACAGGGATTATATGACAGAAGCCCTCCTACAAGGAGTTGGGAAAATACTCTCTGCTACTTCCTGAATTCCAATAGTATATTTATAGCTTTCTCTCATTCCGTCCATTCCCATGGCAATATGTTATTGCTCAATCAAACTAGTGCTCCTTATCCCACTGGTGCAAGCAAATTGCCCACTTAGGACACATTGAGATGCATTAAACAATATTAACTTTATTATCCAAGGCCCTGACATTCACAATAATTAGGCCAATCGAATTTACCAACTCAACTGGGATTTTGGAATCCATAGAGTGAATCCTGGATTCTGATTGTTCCATCCAAAACTATGCAACAATCTGCTCAGCCCTGCTAAGATTCAGGGAACTGAAGATAAAATAAATGTAAATTTGTTTTGGTTTTGCTGTAACAAAAGGAATAATACAGTTGATATGCTCAAGATTCGGTCCATTTAATTATCTGCCAAATTTGATACACAGTTGATCTCCAGGCATCTGGATTATCTAATAAATTTCAGATATTTATGACCAGAGAATTTGTTCTCTCCAGCTATGTTAACTAGCATTTATAGATGAATATTAGTGGAATCAATCAGTTTTTCCTGCCCAGTCTTTGATGTGGCAACATAGGCCTAGATTATTACTTGCCTGGATTTAACTGTCAAGAGATTAATGGAATCAGTAATACTGGGGTCCAACATGACAAAATCCTGAAAATGACTGATAACTTAATTGAAACTTTCATGGTGATCTGAGCTTTCACCAAGAAGGGAGCTGTTTGAAAGTACAAGTGTTCATTGAAAAATGTCTTCCTAAACAATGAAGACCTTGGGAGATGCTTTTAAAAATTATGCTGGGATTTTCTTATTTTTATTTTTTACAGTATGGATATACTACATCTTTCTTTTTTAAGTAGCAAACACAAAAAAGTGTTTGCCTGCAATTTCCAAGGAAAACATCAATTTAAAAAACACTCCAAGTATGATGAGTGAGTCCTTGTAACAAGAGACAAGTCTAAAATCTGAGGAACAAATGAGACAAAGCAAGATGAAGAGCTTTAATATTTTCTCCCAGAAAGGCTCATACTTGTACATAGGATTTGTTATTTTCTGTAGTGCTTAAAGCATATTTGGAAACAAAGACTGTTTGAAAGCTTTTGACAGGACTCCTCTATTCATTTTTTTGGAATTAATTTTTGGTTGGAAGCGATGGACTATACAGTGTCTTTTCCTCCAAGGGAATCAATGAGCTGCTAATGGCAGTAAGCAGTAATGAGGAAAACGTGTTAAGAAAAAATATATATCATACACTTGCACACTGGCAATGACTGGCAATTTGTATAATATGATGACTTCTGTAAGAAGGAGACCTCTGACAGCCTTTGAATGGCTTTCTATTTATTTGTTCGGTTTATATCTATACATTCCTCAGAAGGTTGAAGTGTATATACATAGCACTCCCTTTTTCCATTTTTTTCCCTGTAGGTTGGATTGAGAAACAATGATTGGAAAAACATGGGCTACCACATGACTGGTGGTAGTCCTGAACATGGGTTTTCAATACTACAGAACACTGACGTTTCTCCCAGACTTTGAAAAAGTGGCAAATACTTTAAAAAATTCATTGCATTCTTATTGCACATTCAGGATTGATTTTTTCCAGGATTGGTTAGAAGCAAGAGCTGCATTGTGGAACAACAGAGAGAGGCTGTACATACACAAGAGTCAAAACGGTCTTACAAATAATGTTACACAACCAAAAGACTAAAGATACAAAGATAGGAAAGTAAGAGGAAAAGAGAGAGGTCAGAGCCCGAATATCTGTGTAGCATGAAAAAGCTCTAGAATTATTCTGCAATACCTAAAGCAAATGTTACAAAACCCTGCTTTAATGCCTGTAAATCTATTGTGTCAGAATTCTTCAACTCAGTGTCAACTTGTAGATTTTCCAGCCAGTTGCAAGTTTGTTTTGAACTTTCTGAATGACAAAGAAACAAAAAGTGAACTAAACACACAAAACTCTCCCCCCACCTCTCTCTCGTAGTTTTTCTATTTCTACAGAGGTTATGATCATGTTGTATATCTGGGAATGCTATCAAGTTGAGGACTCTTTCTAAACTTTCATACTTTTCATCTTCCAACCAATCTACTTTAAAATACAACCAAGATTGAGCTTGGTTACCTTGACAATTTGCAAATCTGTGCATATATTAAGAATCAAGCATGTTGTTACAATATGAACCAGGGAGCAGGAGGTGAGACAAAGCAAAATTACTCTTCAATGCAAAGTCTATACCATGAAGCATAAGGCTGCAGTATGCTACTTTTTCTGAAACAGGATTTGTTGGACTCAAAAGTTTTCTTATTACAGATAAAATAGAACAGAGATACATTGTGATTGAAAAAGTCCAGGATAACATCTTGCAACGAGAGGAATGGGGGTGGGTCAGGTCAATCTAGTGTCTTATAATCAATTCTAGATGGACAGGCTGAATCAATATGTGGGCCAGTATGAAGAAATATAATAAACTATCAAAATGGAGGCGAGTAGGTCAGTCCTACTGCAAACCTGCTATAGATGTCTTGTTATAGACTCAGAAACATTTGAGTAATCATTTAGAGGAAATCCAATGCTGTATTTTCATAAGTCTAATATTACTTATGAATAATGGCTGCAGGAACTTGATAGGTCTAATTTAATGAAAAGAAGGACTAGGGGAGACATGATTGCAGTGTTCCAATATCTTAGGGGTACACCTGAGGGTAGGACAAGAAGCAATGGGTGGAAATTAATCAAGGAGAGAAGCAACCTAGACCTAAGGAGAAATTTCCTGACAGTTTGAACAATTAATCAGTGGAACAAGTTGCCTCCAGAAATTGTGAATGCCCCAACACTGGAAGGTTTTAAGAAGATTTTTTAAGAAGGTACAGTATAGATGATACCTTGCTCAGTAGTAGTAACTGTGAAAGGGATCTTGGAGTCCTAGTGGACAACCATTTAAATATGAGCCAGCAGTGTGCAGCAGCTGCCAAAAAAGCCAACACAGTTCTAGGCTGCATCAACAGAGGGATAGAATCAAGATCACGTGAAGTGTTAATACCACTTTATAATGCCTTGGTAAGGCCACACCTGGAATACAGTTCTGGTCGCCACGATGTAAAAAAGATGTGGAGACTCTAGAAAGAGTGCAGAGAAGAGCAACAAAGATGATTAGGGGACTGGAGACTAAAACACATGAAGAACGGTTGCAGGAACTGGGTATGTCTAGTTTAAGGGAAAGAAGGACGAGGGGAGACATGATAGCAGTGTTCCAATATCTCAGGGGTTGCCACAAAGAAGAGGGAGTCAAACTATTCTCCAAGGCACCTGAGGGTAGAACAAGAAGCAATGGGTGGAAACTAATCAAGGAGAGAAGCAACTTAGAACTGAGGAGAAATTTCCTGACAGTTAGAACAATTAATCAGTGGAACAGCTTGCCTCCAGAAGTTGTGAATGCCCCAACACTGGAAGTCTTTAAGAAGATGTTGGATAGCTATTTCTCTGAACGGTACAGGGTTTCCTGCCTAGGCAGGGGGTTGGACTAGAAGACCTCCAAAGTCCCTTCCAACTCTACTATTGTATTGTATTGTATTGTATTGTATTGTATTGTATTGTATTGTATTGTATTGTATTGTATTGTATTGTATTGTATTGTATTGTAAGATAGTGGATATCCATTTGTCTGAGGTGCCCGTAGGGTTTCCTGTCTGTAGGGGGTTGGACTATAAGACCTCCAAGTCCCTTCCAACTTTGTTATTCTGTTTTCTGTTAGAATTTAGTTTGATCATCCATAGACCCTTAACAGTTTATAGCGCTACTGTGGTAATGGAGAGTTCTGATATTCATGGTCCTCTATTGGAATCTTTTTTGACTCAGCAAAAGTGAGGGCTCTGATGATGAAAACTGTCATAGCTGGGAAAGAAAAACTAAAAGAAAGACTAAAAGAAACTTGAAACAGTATTCTGAATGGGGCAAATCAGAATAAAGCTGGAGTGTGTCCAGAAATAGAAAAAAGAGAACAAATATTGGGTAGAAAGAAGACTAGAAATATCAAAACAGGAGGTCAAGATATGGTATGTTTAAGCCTATACACTTGCTTTGTTCCTCATTTTTGTCCTTTCCAAGATCATATGGAAACAACACAATTCCATATGCAGCCAATCAGCCAACTAAGGGAGATTTCATTAATTAACAGACTGAAAGACAAGTGTGAATAGACTGATGTAACGGAAAGGAAGTGAGCATCATTAAAACTTCAGGGAAGATATGTTGCTGATACTGTGAATTAATTGTATAAAACAAGTTTTCATTTCACAGACTAGAAGTTGCCACTCATAGATGCAAGGGGGAAAAGCTCTTTTTAAACATTTGTTGTTATAAAAGTATGCCAGCACAAAAACACTCCAGTATGTTTTCAAATCTAAGCTGCTATAAATCAACATTTTAAATCAACATTTGTGGCTTCAACTTCAATCTTGCTACAGTAATAAAAGCTTTAGAAAGTCAATGTTATAGGTTACATGTATAGCAATTTTGTAATTTACAGCACTTTGTTTTGCATATTTATATTGATATTTCTTACAATGCTATGTGGGTAGTAGGAAAATAAATGACAGAATGAGTTGCTTTCGTATCATACAGAGAAGCTTGTGGTTTTTTATCTACAGTAAAATACATATCAATCATGTAGCACTAGTATTAGCACTTAGACTTATATACAGCTTCACAGTGCTTTTACAGCCCTCTCTAAGCAGGTTCACAGAGTCAGCATATTGCCCCCAAAAATCTGGGTCCTCAGTTTACCCATTTTGGAAGGATGGAAGGCTGAGTCAACCTTGAGCCTGTTGAGAATCGAACTGCCGAACTGCAGGCAGCCAGCAGTCAGGAGAAGTAACCTGCAGTACTGCATTCTAACCACTGTGCCACTGCAACTCTTGTATGATGTGTAAAATACATATCAATGATGGCTCCCTGGTCACAGTTCCACCTCATCACCAAACAAACTTCTTGTTTTTCATAGGAAGATGTTCTCATGGGAGGAAAAGGGGATGTTGGGCTGACATCAAAGATGGGGTCTTGTAAAGCAAAAAAGAACCCCAAAGAAGATCTGGAAGGTGTGCTTGGATGGAAGGGACACAGTCCTTGACATAAAGAAGGATGGTTTTAAATAATGCTTATGCTGTTGAAAGATTTGTTCTTGGTTTCACTAAACAGCAATAGATGGATTTAAATTGAACTGGGCAATATTATATTGACGATGGTGCATTAATTAAATAACAGCTGAAGAAAAGATTGCTGAAGAAAATATTATTTGTCAAATTTTTAAGACTTCCCATTCATAGGAAATGATTCTGGGCAGCATACAATACAAGCAATAATTAAAACACTATGCAAAATCAATTAAAACCATAAATATGGTTAAAACTAGACCATGAGCTGGAAGATATTACACATAATGCAGTCAGCATGTGAACTTCCTATTACCAGGGGATCTCCTGGCTTTCTGAAAAAAGGACTTTCTAGAAGGTCATGAGGATTGGAGCTAACTTGGCAGGAATGATCTTCCAGAAAGCAAGAACTGCAGCAGAAAAAGCATCACCTCCTTCAGACAGAACTCTTTTGCACATGGGTCTGTAACATGCCTCTTCTAGCAGACCACATGGGGCTGATAGATGTAGCTGGGAAAAAGCAGTCCCTCAGACAACCTAGCCCCAAGCCATGTGCAGTTTTAAAGTTCAAAATATTATGCAATGTGAAACAACCTTGAGGGATCAGGAGAAGAGATGTTGTCTAGGAAACAATCATAGAAGTGGGTGGAAGAGCCCCAGCAGCCCCTCAAGATATGCCTTAATAGTGGCTTTCTCCTATGTTTCAGGTTCATCCTTTGCTGATCTCCAGAAGTGCTCTAAACGTCTTCTCTACCATTTCATTTTCTCATCTCTTCTGTAAACCATGAAGCATAATGGGATTTACAATAAAGGAAAGGCAGCATCTGGATCAATCTGTCATTGGACATGGACTGATCTAACAGGTTCTTCCTCTGTGCAGTGGGAGATGGTATCAACTTAACTTAATCATAACCCAAGGAACCTGAACACCCAGTTTCTTGCCATACACACTTTTGGACTGTAGTCTTCAGTATGTCATGAACATCCAAGTGTGGCTCTGAAACTGGTGGCACTAATCATTTTCTGCCCTGAGAGCAGCTTTGTTAAAATGAAATGCACAGATCTTCTGTGTGCATGCCACAAAATCTGGAAATGCTGCATTTGTTCAAGAAAACATTGAACAAATATGTTAGATATCCCCAGACTTCGATTTTACATATGACATGAGGCATCTAATTCTCCTGCTTTGATTCTTTAATAACCATTTAGGTAATTAGGAAAGGATTTCTAATTACATTGATTGATCATATTTATTTTTTCCAGAAGTTTAATAACTAGTAATTATGATTCATTCATATTTTCAGATGCATTAGTAAAAAGTAAACATGACAAAAGGGGATTTTTAAGCATAGCAAAAGTCACTATGATCTCATTATATCGTTGAATACCAAAGATTTAAACTGTATAATCAGATCAGAGTGACTTTTGCAATGCATTTTCCAGTGAATTGTCACTGGAGTATGCTGCAGCAAGATCATGTCAGCACTGTAGTTCTTTCCCCTTATTAGTCAGTAATTCAAGACAAAAAGACTGATTGGTAAAGGTCTTATTGTACTAGTATTGTATTTCTAAAGAAATACAGAGAAACAAAGAAAAAATAAGTATTCCAATGACTCACTTTGTTTAGACAGGAAAAAAAACCGATGGTAATAAGAATGTTATTGTGTTTGCTTTGCATTGTTGGGTTTGCTTGCAACAAACCGTGCATTGCTCCAATTTAATACGTAGGTATTTAATTACCTCTGAGATGATCCCTCTTTCCAAATTTTCTAATGCAGATATCGTCACAAATATGAGTTTGAAGAGTCCTGCCAAATGCACATATGAGCAATACCATTTCAAGCTGCAGGTGGCTTAAGCACTACCTTCTTTCCTGCACTTTCACTGCTGATTACTCCTGCTGATGGGAGATTACAAGGCAGAAGCAATTTCTGAAGTCATGTAGCGTGTTTAGTTTGACAGTAAGCAGACCTATTCACCTTCTAGCAGACATTTCAATCTGAGAGGAGCATTCATGTGTGATAGGTGTGTTGTCTGTCTGTATATGAACATGAGATTCAAAAGAGAAACATCATACTAGAGAATTGGCTGGATTCATAATATGTTTTGGAGTGACTTCATGTTATGAAAGAGACCAAAACCTGAAACTGAATGTTGGAAGTAATTTATAAGGTGTAATAAGAGTAGATGTGATATAATAGATTTTTCTTTCTTTTTCCTTATTGTTTGCAACATATTTCATTTCAGGTATTTCTTATTCAATGGAAACTATTAAATAGTAGAAAGCTCAGCTATAACATGTTTAATCTCCTGATTAATCTCCTGTTTGGATTACTTGATAGAGCCTGGGACATCCCTCCCCCCCAAAAAAAAAATTACCACAGAAGTTGGTATTACAATTTCTGGATGAAGAATTCCAAGCAAAAAATCCTGGGCTGGGTAAATTGATATTTCATATTTTTCCTTCTCCCTCTATATGAAAAGTGTGCTCTGGACAAAATTCAAACATAAAGCCAGCCTGTTTTCCAGCTAAATCTTGGACTTAAATCAAAATTCTGTTGTTCAGGTCCCAAAATTTCAAGCAAAGACTTCAAACAGTTTGGGATTAAAAAAAAATTAGATTAGAGCTCCTAAAACCTCAAATGACCCCTAAAAGACATAAAAAAATATTGAAAACTAACATTATTTAGTGCTTATCCAGAGTTTTGCAGCCCAGCAACAATAACCCTAATTTAGGTGCAGCTCTAAAGCAGTGTTTGTCAACCTTGGCGACTTTAAGTCCTGTGGACTTCAACTCCCAAAATTCCCCAGCCAGCTGTGCTGGCTGGGGGATTCTGGGAGTTGAAGTCCATAGGACTTAAAGTCGCCAAGGTTGACAAACACTGCTCTAAAGTATTGTAATGAAGTGACCGTATGCCTCCTACATTTAGATATAAGGTAAACAGTATTAATATTAGTCGACCATTTAGCCTTCTAGTTTTAATGGTAACAGTATGTGCCCTCAGCTCTGCATGCTCTCTTGAGTACAGGCTTCAACAATTAAGTGCCTGTGAGGATAATTTTGCTCACTAAAGATAAAAGGAGGTCATGTAATAATGAAGAGTTTGGAGAGTTCAAAACTGCATTTTTACAGCTGTTTGGGTCCTTTAATTTCCCTGAGCCAGTTAAGTACATCTGAGATGCTTTCTTTAAATTGCAGAAACAGCAATAAGAGCTTTGACAATGTGTTCCCCCCTCTGACTGCACAATGCCTTAGTTCAAATCTTGTATCTATTTCAGAGTATTGATCCTATGAAGTCATTTCTTTAGACAGTTCTATAGTATGCCATGATATAAGAACTGCTGTCTTATCAGGAATCAATGCTTTTAGATGCTTTGTTTCATCTGTTGAAATGAGGCTATTTGACCTGTGTTGGTAAGACACTGGGCTTCAAGTCCATCAGATTTAATCAGTCAAGCAGAAGTGAATTTGTATGGTAAAGAGGGAAGTTTCAGATTTAGAAAGAAAAGGAACTAGTAAACTGGGATTGCAGCTTGGCCAGATAGCCATCAGAAGGGCACAGTTACAGTGTGAGGACAGTGTATTTTATTAACAATGTTTCCCTCCGTCTTTTAATTAAAAGAATTCTAAAAGTGAAGTTGATTTGCTGCAACTAATAAAAAAGTGTGTATCCTTACAAACACTGATTGTTGAGGGGTTTTTATTTTCTTTTTCTCATAATATCCTAGAATTCTGTTTTAACCAAGGACACATCCAAAGGAGGATTCTACTCCAGATTTCTCTGTCCTTAGAGCATCATGTGCTTTGGTAGGTGAATTTAGCTTTCTTTCATTAACACAAGAGGCATCACAAAACTTATTGTCTTCTTTGATAAAGTGACTAAATTAGTGGATCAGGGAAATTATGTAGATAGAGAATACTTTGACTTCAATAAAGCATTTGACAAAGTAGACCACAGCCTTTTTCTCGTTAAGCTAGAACAATGTCTACCACAATGTGTTCACAGTTGGCTGACCAGCCACAATAACTGAAGATATATTTATACAGAGGGAAGCATACAATGAGGTACCTTAAGGTTCTTTCTTGGGCCTGGTGTTCTTCCACAACTATATAATGTAGATGAGGGGACTAGATGAGGGAATAGAAGAGGAACTCATCAGATTTTCAGATGACACCAGGCTGGGGGAATTGCCAACACTTAGGAAGATAGACTCAAGATTGAGAAGGATATTGGCAGACTTGACCATTGGACTCCATCCAGCAAGATGCCGTTCAGTCATGAGAAAATGTAGGCAGGAAAAACAAAACGCATAAGAACACAATAGGAGGTACCTGGCTTATAATAATAACTGTGAGAGGATCTAGTGGATCACCTCTTATGTATAAGTAAGCAGTGTACTGCAGCTGTGGAAAAAAGCAACATAGTTCTAGGCTGCATCAACAGAGGGCTAGGATCAAGATCATGGAAAGTGATAGTACCATTTTGTACTACAGTGGTGAGAGCACACTTGGCATACTGCATCCAGTTCTGCTAACCAGGATTTAAAAAAAGATGTTGAAGCCCCAGACTGAGTACAAAGAAAAACAACAAAAATTATAGGTTTGGAGGCTAAATCATGATGAATGGCTAAGGGAATTATGTATGCTTAGCCTAATGAGGAGAAGGCTTGGAGGGAAATGATAGCAGTTTTCCAATATTTGAAAGTCTGTCACAGGGAAGAGAGCACCTACATATTCTCCATAACAGCTGAGTGAAGGACAAGAAGCAATGGATGGAAGCTTGTCAGAGGGAGATTCAGCCTGGGAATAAGGACAAATTTCTTAACATAAAGAATGATAAATCAATGAAACAATTTGCCTCTAAAAGTTGTGGGTGCTCCATCGCTGGAGGTTTTCAAGAAAAGATTAGACAACCACTTGCCTGGCTCCTGCCTTGGCAGGGTGTTGGACTAGAAGACCTCAAAGGTCCCTTGCAGAACTTTGGTTCTATGATGTTCATAGATCTTTGTTACAATAATGATCCTTAAAATAATATTTATTTTAATTTAATCTACCTACCTAGACATTCCTGAACTACTTAGAGACCATAGCCATACTTTGATAGAAAATACAATATCCTAAAATTGCCACATAAGAATGAATGAAAAGAAGATGCGGTTCTTAACAGAAGCTCAAACTTGTGGACAGAAATGAAGGACAATACAAGTTAGAATATGTGTATCTCCTCCATTCTCAGAATGGCATCTGCAATCCAGTTTAATTGTGTCTTGTTTAGTTTATTAATAATCTACTAGAAAGTATTCCCAGCCAAAATGAAATGAAGGAGAAATTTTATTGAGTGAGAAGTTTTATTGGGAGGTTTGCTCACAATCCTGGTTTCATGTGCTCTTGAACCATCTCAATTAAATGGCATAGAGATGTGATTTTTTAATATTATACTATACAATATTATAACAGCATTTCAAACTGTCTTGTTTGCATCCATTGTTGCAATTGTTATTTATTATTTTGTTATTTATTTGAAGCCTGATGCTTGATGGAATGCTTACCTTGCACATTAGATTTATGAAAAAGACCCTGATTTCTGACAATCCTTTGTCTCATGGTCAGCATTCTTCATCAACTCTAACAAATAATTTGACTGCATTCTTTATAACCTACGAAAGATCTAGTAGAACATCAAAGCAAAATGCCATATGCTACAGTAATATAAACAATACCATCTTAATACGGCCACTAATCAATGCCAGATTAATGTATTGAAAGCAAAGTATAAACTATGGAAACTATAAATGCAAATATAGCAACAGCTAGTGGTATTTGGGGGTCATTGTTTGCCAAGGGTAGCTACACATAAAATACATGTAGGGATTAGTCTAATGAAGGGTATTAGAAGTTTGCTGGGATGGGATGGTCGTCCTCTTCCACCAAGCGCATAGCTTCGGGAGGGACGCACATGGAGTGGTGAGGGAGGAAAGGGACACCCACCTAGCCAGCCAGATCAGCCAAATCAACCCTGGCAATCAATGGGGAGACAGATGTCGCAGCCAGATCACCCTCACATCCAAGCAGTTTGCTCCAAGTATCTCTAGAGGAATTACAATAGAGTAAAATGTGGGTCAGTAACTCAATGTTCTGTACTGACAGGGATAAATGTTTTCTGCATAAAGGGTTGTTTGGAGCTTACCCTTCCATGTGGCTAATGGCAAAATATCAGACTGCAGTAATGTGAAATCCCTAAGGAATTTATTAACTGTAAAATGTTCAAGACACAGGGCTGGTTCAAAACAGATCTAAATATTCCCCAGTTATATTTTGAATGGTAGTTGCTATGTAATAAATTTCAAACATGACTTTGATTTTTGATTTTTCTTACTGATGCAGTAGGAGGTTTATTCCATAATTCTTCCTTTATTCCTTCAGATTTTGATATAAATTATGCTTTGTTGTAATTTTAGCTTTCTGATTATGTAAAGAAAATTCACTTTTTAATAAATCTGTTTCTGCAGTCAAGATTCACGCTGTGTCCCCCCTGCCCCCCGGGTTCTGAAAATGTCAGAACTTCTTCTAGTTAATATCCCCCTTCATGTTTAATGGCTTTCAAATCCAACCTGTTTTATGGAGACCTGAAAATATTTCAGTTGAGAAAATGTTAAATTAATCAACTTATAAGTAACAAACTGAAGGTCTCCTCAGGCACCAAAGTTGGAAACAATGTTAAATGCTGATTCCAGTTGAATCTGTAGTTGATAAAACTTTAGCGAATGCTCTCATTTATAAACTAGAGTGACTTTAGGGCCGTTGGATTACGACTTTCAGATTTTTCAGTCAACATGTGTGAGCTGGAAACTGGTCTAACAGATGTAAAGGCAATAGGTGAGAAATGGATTATGAACCACCAACTATTTAAAGACAAACCTTGATAGTTAGGAAGCATTTTTATCCTTGGGTTGATGATAAATTTTAATATCAAGACCTTAAACTGTACCTGGTAATTTGAATGTATTCAAAGACCTCCATGTTCCTTCAAAATTAGAATATAATTCATGTGTTTTCATCTCCCCTGTATGCACCAGAAGAATCAAATGAAGTCTGAAAATGAAAACCTTAGTTTCTCAGACAGCTATGTTTCTTGTTGAACGTGGAAAATAATCCACATTTGTAAGTACAGCTTGTATGCATGCAGAATGATATGCTTTTAACTCAAATACACCACATGAAGTATATTTTTCAGAAAATACATTTTGCATTCAAATGCAGGTCTGAATATCGCTGCACTATTGTTTCAAGCTGTTAGATTATAGCAAAAAATATGAATAGGAAATAAATATGTACAGAATTTATCAGCTATTCGTATATATCTAGTTACCTCTCCTTGCCCCTAAAGAAGCCTATTTATGAATTTGATTGTAAATAAACTATTTAACTTGCTATGTAAATATGGACTTGGTTGTGAAAATGAACTCTTAACATATTAACTGTTATCAGTAATGAAATTAAGATTTTCTTATAAATATTTCCATTTTCCTTCATTCCCTATTTTACAATGAAAGCTGTATTGTCAGAATGTATTGTGTGAAGCATTTTAATAATTAGGGAAATGCAGCACATGGTTTTATAAATACACCAGTAACTACACATTCATTGGCAGCATGCCTGTGTTGGATGGAACTCTGTGGCCTGGGATTGGTGATTGCAGGAAAAGCAAGTTCTGAAAGCATGCGGTCTCTTATCTTTGAAAGAATTAATAAGCAACTTGTTTAGAGAAGAATTAGTGTTTATTTAACTTGACAAATGAAATATACGAGAGCAGCTGTAAGTATAAAAATATGTATGGCAATAAAGTCTAAGAATTCAAAGACCATAGTTCTCTGGCTGTATTTTAGAAGCGATTGTCAGTTCACCTTGGAGAAACCGATGTTTGACAATTGTAGGAGAACGTTCTATAGCCTGGAGCCACAGAAGAAAGGTCTTATGCTAGACAGATGAGGTTCTTCAATTGGCGAGTTTTGAGCCTTAGCTTTCATTAATATGACCTTCCTGTGAATGACTGAAAAGCATGTAATCTAACACTACCCTCCCCCGTGTAGAAAGGTTTGATTGGGTTCTTATTTATTCATGCAGGACTAAGACCACTTTCTTTGGTCCTCTGAAATGCTTTGATGTTGTTTTATA
Organism: Natrix helvetica; assembly: GCF_964273705.1. Classification (NCBI taxonomy): domain Eukaryota; kingdom Metazoa; phylum Chordata; class Lepidosauria; order Squamata; family Natricidae; genus Natrix; species Natrix helvetica. The sequence goes on along the minus strand of NC_138551.1, from coordinate 55,611,610 downwards.
AAATATGGCATCACTATTGTGTGAACATTAATTAATGACAAAAGGAATGATAAACTGGATGCATAAATTGTTGTGAATTATTTTTCATTTGAGGATGTGGCTGAAATTTACATATAGATTGAACTCCTAAATATACCAAATGCCACTTTTTTGCTTACTAACAGCCCCCTCCTCCCTAATTATGAGGCATGCTTGAAAATGTTCATTGTAGGTTCATTGTATTTGCTTTTGGGAATCAAAACAAAAAAGTTATTGCATAATGTATTCCAAAGCAGTACAGGTTAAAACAAAAACATGCAAAATAGAGGGTGATAGGGCATTTATTTTAATTTCTTGAATTGAAACTGAACTGAGTAGTACTGGCTGAGCAACAAATGGAAGGTGGAGCTGTGGTATCTATAAAAGAGAATAATTATGGACCAATTTAGTAGATCTACTAAAGAACAGAGTAGATAATTGCTAGAAAGAAAGATAAGGTGTTAGATTAGAAAACATGAAACTCTGAGTTCTAGTCCTTTTTTAGGCATCAAAACTGAGACTTTGTGACAATCTCTCAATCCAACCCACCTCACAAAATTGTTGTGGGTAAAATATGGCGTAGGATTATTACGTATATGATCTTGATTAAACAAAAAGATGAAATGCATATCTAATAATAATGTTAATACATTCATCCTATCTTTTGAAAGGCATAGAGACACACTAGTTTGGGTATGCCACTAGCTCTCTTTTACATGATTAGCAGAAGATGAGAAGTTGCATCATTCATGAATCCATAGTTAACAATAGCAATAGTAAAATGCATTAGGAAATTTAGGATGTAAGCTATTAAAATCACTGCTGTATTGTAAATTTATACGTTTAGGCTGTTCTAGTAGAAGGCTTTAGGGATATGATAGAAAATTCATGGCACCATGAACCTACTTCCATGGAACATGCTTAAGAGTTTGAAGGATTTGATTGAAAGACAGTGTCACACATCATTGTAGTATTTTTCCTAATGTTTATTCAACCTGGTTATAAAACATAGCAAAAGCAGTTTCATTTACTCAGCATTAAGCTTTCAATGTACAATTTGTGGGTCCTAATTGCTCAGCATATCAATAAAGATAATCTTCTTCCGAGTGGTGTGTTTCAAAATTTTTTAGAACCTCTTCTGTAGGTGTGGCCTCCTTTGTGGGAGTGGTTTGCAGGTCATTGACTGGATGGGCGTGGCCAACTTGTAAAATGTGGTGAAACTCACTTAACAACGCTCTTGCTTAGCAACCAAAATGTTGGCTCAGAAACTCTGGCATTTGAAGCACGCAAGTCTTAAAGCTGTCAAAAAACCCCAGGGGTGTTCAAACTTGACAGCTTTAAGACTTGTGGACTTCAACTCCCAGAATTCCTCCTCTCGCTCTTCATCTTGATGATGTGCAGACATGCGGGTGGACGGAGCTGGAACTGGTTCTAAATGGCACTGTAGATTTGTGGAACCTCTTCTATAGAAGAGGTTAGAACTGGCAGGAACCCACCCCTGCTTCTTCCTTTCTTTTGATGTTTTAAAAAGCATTTTCCCTTGAACTCAGCTCTACTGAATTCTAAGCATGTATATATGTACAGAATTGATACAAAAGTAACATACATGCCCATTATTTTAATTTCCAAATTCCAAACCAATCTTTCTAGTTATCTGTAGGTATAAAATCTTTAACAGTATGAATATTACCAAGTTCATTTTAGGCTCACTAGTCATCCTTTCTTGGATTGAAGCCAATAGGCCATCTTCAACTGCCAATCAAGCTAAGTCAATTTTCATTATTGTAGCTGCCAGACATCACCTCATTTTCAAACTTTGACCTTTTTCAGGCTTCCTGTTTCCATGGTCGTCCTAGACTGTATAAAAGAGGAGGTGGAGTTGCATTGTATGTAAAGGACCACTATATTGCTACAGAATTGCATGAAACCAAAGACGAAAACCTCCTAGAATGCATATGGGTCAACATAAAAGAAAAAAAGAATGATATGGCCATAGGTGTCATGGGCCACCCAATCAAGCAGAAAAAATAGACATCCTTTTCGCCAACCAACTAACAAACATATGAAGGAAACACACTGCAATAGCAATAGGGGACTTCAATTAACCTGATATCAATTGGAAAACTAATTCTGCACAAAGTGAGAAATCAAATAGGTTCCTAACCAACCTAGCGGACAACTTTGTTGTCCAAAGGGTAGAGGAGGGAACTAGAGGGGCAGCCATACTGAACTTAATACTCACAGAGAAGAAGTGACAGAGGGAATTGAAACGGCAGGAACCTGAGGTGAGAGTGACCATGTCATACTAGAATTTAATATAACGCAAATACAAGCAATAGAACATAATGATACCAGAGTCTTCGATTTTAAAAGAGCTGATTTTAATAAACTCAGAAAGAACTTGTGAAAGATTCCTTGGATGAAAATCCTAAAGGGGAAAACAACTCAAGAATCTTGGGAAACTCTGAAAAATATGATAATAAAAGCATAGACCAGCACAATAACGCTGAGAAAGAAAAACAAGAAATCCAAGAAGAAACCAGCATGGTTGCACAAAGATCTCTCTGACAAATTGAAAGACAAAAAGGATGAGTACAACAAATGGAAAGAGAGACACATACCTAAGGCAGGATATCAGCAGATAGTCAGAATCTGCAAAGACAGTCAGAAAAGCAAAGGCTCAGAATGAACAAAGACTTGCAAGAAAAGTCAAAGATAAAAAAAAAAGTTTCTTCCGACTTCCGGTTCCGGCGGCTGACGGTGACGGGCAAGTCCTTTGCCCGCTCCGGCTCCCCGGTGGGCTTCCCCACTCCTTGGGGGGCACAGGATGCCCCGGAGAGGCGTCCTGCCAGAGGAGCGGCTTGGCGGGAGGTCCCTGCATTGGCGGCGGCTGGTGGGGGCCCCCCGCTTCGCTCTAGGCATCGGGGAGCAGTATCGGAGGGCGTGCAGCGTCTTTGCAACAGGCTGATCGGACGATGAAAAAATAGAAGGAAGCAGCGGCGGTGTGGTGAGGCGCTTCCCCCCTTCACTCCCTTTCTTGAATTGAAAGACCTTTCAGCATTTTAAAACTTGAACTTTCGGATTTCTTCGGAGGCGCGGCTGGAGGGAGGGGGATTTCCCCCCCCTTGGACAAGTGGCTTGGAACAATTTTGCTCTCAGCCCCAGGGGAAGGAGGAGGGGGGAGAGCCAACCAATGATGCCTCACCCCTGCAAAAGTGATTTTTTATTGAATTTAGCTCCATAACTCATTGATGATCTGAGGACTTTGGAAACTTTTAAAACTTTTAAACTTTGTTATGCCTCTGAGCCCAAAGCTGGCAGGGCAAGATGGCACACTTCCGTTGTCTTCATGAACTCTGAAACCTGACTCCACCTTTAAAATTCAGGCTTCTGGTCTTTGTCTCCGTGCCACCCAGAAGAATCTCTTGTGGATTGTTATTTCTAGAACTCTTTGGGGGAAAATTTTTTCTCTATTGCCAGATTGACTAGAGAAACTGTCTTCTGCTTGGATCTTCTGCCTCCTGGACTCATCTGGCTGCTCTGCTTCTCCAGCTGTCCATTCTCTATACTGACTGATTTCTCTACCTTATAAACTATGTCTCCTAAAAGACCACCCCCTGGAAAACCTGGCTTTGCTACTTCTGCCCCGACATCTGCAACATCCAGTCCTGCCACACAATCAAAGATCACAGACCTGATGCAACCTAAGAGTACAGAGATGGATTTGCAACAAATGCTTCAGCAACTTATACAGGGCCAGGAAGAAATAAAGCAACAATTAAAGGAAATGAAGGAAGAAATTAAAGAGAACCAAGTCCAAATTTATAAGAACTCACAGAGACTGGACCTTGTGGAGGGTGGGGTGGTGGAGGTGAGGGGTGGGTGTAGAGGCGGTGCAGAAGGGAAACAAAGAACTTGATACCCAGCAAATGAAAACAGAATTTGAGAGAATGTCCTTTTATCTTAGATTTCAAAATGTCATAGAAGCAGATGGGGAAAATATAAGGGACATTATGACTAACATTTTGGCTGAATACATACACAAAGAAAAACAACAGATGGAATGGGAGATAGATCTGGTTTACAGAGTGAACTCAGCTTATGCTAGAACACATAATGTACCCAGGGAGGTTCATATTAAATTCCTTAGAAAAAGCACAAGAGATGAAATTCTGGGTGTGCAAAGGGGGCAGACACTGACATACCACGACAGGGAAATAACCATCTTGAAGCAGATCCCCAAGAAAATTAGGGAGAAAAGGAAAAACTATTTGCAATTGGCGAATAAATTATACCAGAAGGGGGTGTGGTTTAGATGGTTGATGCCTGAAGGTATGCTGATATTCTGGGAGGAGACAAGAATTAGAATTAACACACCCATAGAGGCACAGGCCTTTATGGAAAAAAATAAAACACACCTAGAAAAAACAGAAGATCTTACAACGGATATGCAAGACACGGGAGGGGCCGGAGCTCTGCCAGCGGGGGGAGAAGGGGCAATACCAAGAAAGCTCAGATCACAAAAATGAATAAGAAAATCTCATTGCTATAAACTGACCGAAAGTAGTAATGGAATTATATGTGGATTATATACTACAATGTATAAACTGATTGAAAATATCAATAGAATTAACATGCTGTTTATATATGATTATGTATTAATGTTTTACACTCAGATGTATACTATGAGTTTGGAGGGAGGGGGCGCCTGCCACACTTTGCAACTGCCAAAATTTGTATACCTTTCCATTTACCTTTTCCCTTATAAATGTTAAAAAAACCAATAAAATTTTTTGAAAAAAAAAAGTTTCTTCCAACATATAAATCAGAAGAAAAAAAAATCAAGGAAACAGTTGGTCTACTAAAGAGAGAAGATAGCAAGGAAGTAACAGGCAACAGAGAGAAAGCAGAACTGCTCAATTCATTCTTTGCATTGGTCTTCATGCAAAAAGAAAATATAGCCCAACCTACCAGAAATATAACTGTAAAAAACAGACTGGAAATAAAAGTTAAAATAAGCAAAAAAATATTAAAAGAACACCTGTCTGATTTTGATGAATACAAATCACCAGGACCTGATGGATTACATCCCAGAGTTCTAAAGGAGCTGGTACTGGTCATCTCAGAACCACTGAACCACATCTTTCAAAAACCCTGGAACACCAGGGAACTACCAGAGGACTGGAAAAGAGCTGATGTCATTCCCATCTTCAAAAAAGGAAAAAAACGGACCCAGGAAACTACAGACCAATCAGCCTAACATCAGTACTCAATAATATACTGGAAAAGATAATAAAAAAACATATCTTCCAACATCTAGAAATGAGTAAAGTAATAACTAGCAGCCAGCATGGCTTCGTTAAAAACAGATCATGCCAAATCAATCTTATTTCATTGTTCAACATAGTGACTAAATTAGTAGACAAGTGAAATACTGTGGACATAATATACTTAGACTTCAGCAAGGCATTCAACAAAGTAGATCACAACCTACTTCTTCATAAGCTAGAAAAAAGTGGGATAGATAGCTTCACCACCAAATGGATTAGTAACTGGCTGACAAACCATACTGAACAAGTAGTCCTTAATGGGTCTAAGTCTACTTGGAGAGAAGTAAGCAGTGGGGTACCACAAGGTTCCATTTTAGGCCCAGTACTTTTCAATATCTTCATAACCAACTTAGATGAGAGAATAGAAAGGGAACTTACCAAATTTGCAAATGATACTAAGCTGGCAGGAATAGCTAACACCCTAGAAAATAGCTCAGATGGATCTTGACAGATTTGAACACTGGGACCTATCTAACAAAAAAAAATTCAATGTAGAGAAAAGTAAAGTCCTATATTTAGGTAAGAAAAACCAAAACTACACATATAAAATGGATGAAACCAGGCTTAATAGCAGTGACTGTGAGAGGATCTTGAAGTCTTAGTGGACAACCAGCTAAATACGAGCCAGGAGTCTGTAGCGGCAGCCAAAAAAGCCAATGCAATCCTAAATTGCATTAACAGAGGGATACAATCAAGATCAAGTGAGGTACTAATACTATTCTATAAAGCCTTAATAAGACCACACCTAGAGTACTGCATCCAGTTTTGGTCACTACACTATAAAAAAGATGTTGAGATTCTAGAAAAAGCACAGAGGAGAGTAACTAGGATGATTAGGGGACTGGAAACTAAAACTTATGAAGAACAGTTACAGGAACTGGGCATGGCTAGTCTAGTGGAGAAAGACCAGGGGAGACATGATAGCTGTGTTACAATATTTGAGGGGCCACCACAGAGAGGAGCGGATCAAGCTATTTTCCAAAGCACCTGGAGGCCAGACAAGGAATAATGGATGGAAACTGACCAAGGAGAGATTCAACCTAGAAATAAGGAGGAATTTTCTGATAGTGAGAACAATCAACCAATGGAACAACTTGCCTTTGGAAGTTGTGAGAGCTTCATCACTTGAGACTTTCAAGAAGAGATTGGACTGCCATTTGTCAGAAATGGTGTAGGGTCTTCTGCTTGAGCAGTGGAGGGGGGTTTGGACTAGATGACCTATAAGGTCCCTTTCAACTCTGTTAATCTGTTAAAAGTCCATCTTTCAGGTCTAGGGTAGCATCTGATAATGATACCTGCCTATTTTTATATCAAACAATGTAGGACAATAGAAAATAAAAATTCCTCTTAGTTCCTTATAAACAAAATTAATCCAAACTCTTTAGCCTGCATGAATACATGAACAGAGAGCAAGAGAGCATCATCGTAACTCCAATTTGATTTTGGTCTTATCCTTCAATACAGTACAGTATTTGGCACCTGAATTCAATTAGCTAAATGTTGAAGTAGATACTTGCAACTTTAATCTCTTCATGTTTAGATTTAACATTTAGCCAAATATGTAGCTATAGCCATAATCTGGCACACAATAAAAGCTAAAGTATGTAGATGAATGGTTCATATTAAGGAACTTTAATGAGATGTACTCAGTTCCCTTAATTCATCTATTCTTTTACTTGTGAAGAATTCTCAGAGATGCAACACAATTAAATGAATTAAGAAAATAGATTAGAGAGTTAGAGTTTGTATCAGGACTACACCAGAATTATTGTGTGACAGATGCAACAATCAACTTTCAAAGAAAGTAAGGAAAGGTTTCTTTAATAGGACCCAGCTAGAATGATACGAAATTTCAAGTAAATTTTAAGTCTTCATGTACTCTCATTCTCTTTTAAAAATTCATTTGACTCATTTGAAACTATGCTGCCATCTTTATATTATACAATATTAAGAAATTAATTGTGCAGTACTATACATTTTCTTGGGTAACACATTAGACTAAGGCAAAATGTAGCTTGCTTACTTTTTAGTTACGTCCAGTCACTGGAGTGTCTAAATCATAATTCATGGCTTAATAATGTGAACATCTTACCACTGATGCTTATTCTGACCCATTATTTGAAATGATGATTTCATTTCATAAACCCAATCTCTGAGTTAGACTTAGATTTTGTTTTTAATAGAGGCTATTTGGACAGGCCTTCTAAATGGACGAGGCAGTCTTGAACATAGTCAGATACCAAGTTTTATAGAATTTACAGGTTAAGACCAGCATTTTCAGTTGCACTTAGAAACCTATTGGCAATCCATGCAATTACTGGCAAACAAATGTCATATGGCAATAATCACTCTGCTTTGCCATTGCATAGGTTGCTGCAGTTTGGACCAACTGCAGTTCCTAGTTAGTCATTAGCGGTAGAAAGTATGAACTCATACTGGGCTTAATCAGACTCACATTTTGTCTATCTTCATCGGTGCCCCAGGGACCACTTCTGCTCCTTCTGCTAACAGTCCTCAATAAACCAGACAATGCCCTTAACTTTGGCTAATAGTAGGAAAATGTATGAGAGTTATTATGTCAAGCAACCTGCTGCTTCCCAATTCCAGCCAGATGCTCAATAAGTTGCCTGTCAGGATCATTTGGAAACTTTCCAAGCAGCCTTCAGAAACAATTTAATGCCTTTCTAATAGCTCCTGCACTCTGGACTGTCCTAATAGGTTGTTCCAAACTGGGGTGGGAATAGCAGTAACAAATTTAGTCAGGATCAGGAAATAATCTGACACAACAAAGGAATCAGTCTAATGTCTTCGATATCCAGATCATACATTATCTACTCCAAAGTAAAGGCTAGGCCTAAATGTGTCTTATTGTGTGTCTCAGATCAGATATTTAATTGGGATAATCCTATGATTGTCATGGAGGTAATGAACTCCTGAACTTTCCCAGAATTCAGAGCATGGAGATTAAAGTTTTGCAGTACAAGTAACTGGGGGGGGGGGGGGGTGTAATATGTAGGCATCAGATTGATTTCATATAAAACAATGATTTTTCCTTTTGCTTCACTCTGCTTATTTTAATTCTGCCTACTAAGTGGGTCTCGTCAAATTACGTTTGAGGAAAAGTGGCCTTCAACAGAAGACATCTTACCTACTCTTGCTATAGTACTTTTCTTCCAAGATAAAAATAAATAGGTTAAACAAGTTTGTCTATATTATTTTGGGCAGTGGTTTTTATCCTACATATGATATTAAATATACATTCTAGGATGTAACTATCTTCCAGCTTCTCACCACTTGATAATAGTGTAGCTATGTGGCAAAGCTGATAAGAATCTCATTCTCTTCCATTGTACTAAGTAATAGCAAAATCTTCTAAAAATCCACTCTGTATTCTGTTTTAGATAAGCTTGTCAGGCCCCATTTGTCCCTTCCACATCCTATCTTATTTTACAGCTTTCAGATGCTTCACTTGAGGAAAGTTCTGTGTTATTTTTCTATTTTTCCCACTCAACAATTTAATTTCTTTTCTTCTTCCTTTCTCTATCTTGTGTAAGCTCCTTTAGGAAAGGAGCAACTGAATGGGAAGACAAGATAACAATTCTAAAATAAGGTTGCAACAAATGTTTATTTGTTACTCCATTTCATTCTATATAAAGGGATTAAAATGCTAGAGTAAAACCTACAGAATGCCACTGTTTTAAGGCTGCAATCATCAAGGAGTTAATGATAATGAACAATTGATTTTTGAGTAGACATGCAGGACTTTGTTGTCAGTTTTGAAAATAGAACGCCATGAAGACCCAATCATCTAATCAAGGAAAAATAAGCAGACATATGGAATCTAAGATTGTTGTAACCAATAGAAAGAGAAAGAGAAGCAGATCACAAAGTATGTCTAACATCAATACCTGGGAACATTACAGAATGAATAATAAAGAGATTTGTATGTAAGAAAACAATTCATTTATTAGACTTGCATTTTGTCCATCATGCCTAAAAGTGACTCTATGCCGCTTATGAACAATGCAAACCAATGGAGCAATGACCAATTTTAGCATAGATTGTTAAGAATAAATTTGTCACATGATTCTTATTTAATGTTATGATCAGTGCATTTCCTTCATAAACAACGGGAATGCTGAAGACCTCATGTACCTGGATTTCAGCAAGGCATCTGACTAAAAATCTCATGACCTGCTATTTAGCAAACTATTTAACTGAGGGCTTAATTAAGTGGGTGCATAGTTGGCTCAAAAATCATACTGGAAGAGTGATAATCAATGGTTACTCATTACACTGAAGAGCTGCATCAAGTGGGATGCTGCAAGGATTAGTCCTAGTTTCCCTACTTTGCATATTTTCATTAATGATTTAGAAGAAGAGGCTGAGGGAACATTTAACAATTCTGCAGACAATATAAAATAGAGACAACCGAAACTGTGAAAAGCAAAAATAAAATTCAAAACAATCTCAGTGGAATAGAGACATGGAATGAAAGTCAGAGAATGAAATTTGAAACAGTGACAAGGGCAAAGTTAGTAATTTAGGAGCAAACATCAAATAGGAGATATAAATTAAATAAATTTAACATAAAAAAGTAAGAGACACCTGACTTGGTAATTTTACTTGTGAAAAATATCTTGAAACACTATTTGATTCAAAAATAATTATAGCCTGACATCTAATGTCTGAAAAAATAAATACGCAAAGGCAGTATTAGGCTTCATCAATATAACATATAGTAATTGTTATACTCTATTTTTAAACCAGACAACACTTTGAGTACTGTGTTCATTTTTCAGTTCTATATTTTAAGAAGGATTCATAAAATTACAATAGGTTCAAATAATTGCAACAAAAATAATCAGGAGACTAAAACCGGAGTCCTACAATTAGTAATTGAAAGAGCTAGATATTGTATGTTTAATTTTTTTTTTAAAGTTGGAGGGGATATGATAGCATTCTTCAAATACCTGAAAATACATTATATGGAGAAAAAGTATAAACCTATTTTTCTTGCTTTGGATTGCAGGAAACAGAATAATGAATTTAAATTATAGGAAGGCAGATGTTAAAAAAATGTCTCAACAATTAGCCAATTACCCAGAGTGATCATGGGTTCCCCTTTATTTGATATCTTCCAACAGAGCTAAAGAGTCATTTGTCTGGGATCCTTAATTGAGATTCTTACACTGTGCAGAAGATTGAATTCTATGAACTCCATGAGTCTAATTCACATTTCATTTACTGAGAATTAAAACTAATGAATTATAGCTAATACAATTATTCTCCATGTATAATATATAATAATGTACTCCCTCTTTCACAATAAAAATTACAATACATCATACATTTTTGGATAGGCTCTGATGAGACCAGATACAGCATTGAGGTCATATGTTTTGTATCCCCAGTGCACAGATTAAATAGTTAAATAATATTTTTAAATGGATTTGATGTACTGTATTTCAGAGTCCTTGGTGCTCTCTGAGCTTGGTTGTTTTCTTGCAAATGTTTCATTGCCAAACTACCTATGAAAATGATAACGGTATCATATATCAAAAACATCTCACAAACCACCAACAGACTATTACAACCATGTGGTATCCCCGTTGCACATAAACCATCTAGAGCAGTGTGTCTCAACCTTCCTAATGCCACGACCCTTTAATACAGTTCCTCATGTTGTGGTAACCCCCAACCATAAAATTATTTTATGTTTTCTGTATTTTTTCAAAAATATGTATTTTCCGATGGTCCTAGGTGACCCCTGTGAAAGAGCCGTTCGACCCCCAAAGGGGTCCCGACCCACAGATTGTGAGCCACTGATCTACAGCCATCTAGAAAAATATGCTACATGAACCAAAAGACCAGCGGCTTCCCCTAAAAAACAAAACAAAACAGGAATCATGTACGTACAACAGGTGTCACCAAGCTATTGGACCTCCAGGACCACTAAATTCATAATTTTAAATCCATGGACCACTAATATGAATTTTTAAATGGTAAATAGTGTTTAGTGCAATATAAAATGCACATATTTTTCTCGCGGACCATCAGTGGTCCACTGGCTACCAGTTGGTGATTGCTGATCTACAACATACAGTGTAAAGACAACCATTATGTAGGATAAACAGAAATAAAACTAGCAGAGGGCATCCATGAACACCAACCAATACCATGAAGACATAAAAAATACAGAAGAACAAAATTGGAAGGGGCCTTGATGGTCTTTTACTCCAACCCACTATTGAAGCAGGAGATCCTATAATATTCTGGACAAATGCCTGTCCAATCTCTTCTCAAAAACCTCCAGACATGTTTTTGTTTTTGACATAGCCTTAATGAGAACAGATTCAGCATTTTCTCTAAGTATTTTCTCTGAAAAACATTTAGCACAACTGTCCAATCAAGGAGTGTTCAAGATCATGCCTACCAACACTGACATGGCACACCACTAGTATATAACATGAGAACAAATCCCTATTAACATTGATGATGTTACCTAGTTTGGTAATGTCTGCAAGAAAACAACCAAGCTCAGAGAACGCCAAAGACTCCACATTTCAACTCTGAGTTACAAATATTCTCTTTTATCGATGCTGCACTTCATATGTTCTACCATATTAAAGTATAGGTATCTGTTGAGGGTTAAAATCGGCATTTAAAGTTTTTTTAAACCCTTTTCCTTGAGAATTAATTGTTCTTTCCAGATGGCTGAATCTGAAATGCACGGTTACTTTTATACTTTTCCATTGTGGAGGATGACCTGATGCTCTAGGGCTTCACTCCTTCATTTAACCAAGCATAAGCTACAAAACAAGCCAATGGACCATTAGCTGAAATCAATTAGTCAGACCACACCAAGCATTTAGTGAGAGAGACTCTTGGAGGCTAAATGTTTCTCAGAGAAAATACTTGGACAAAATGTTGAATCTGTTCTCATTAAGGCTATGCCAAAAACAAAAAGCAAAGCAAAACAACAACAGCAACAGCAATTATAACAACAAAACAACAACAAAAGTTTAAGAGGGCTTTAACCAAAATGTTTTCAAACTGCTGCTTAAAGTAACATAAAGATAAAGCATAGATGGCTACTTCTTCAGCTCTTTTTATTGTTTTGAGTAGAAGTGAGATTATTAATAATAAAACAAATATGCAGTAATATTAAAATTCATTAGATACTTTGCTTAAATAGCTGATCAGGCCATTTGTTGCAGAGACCGACGAGTTCAAAAGTTGCTTTTCTGCATTTCAGTTCAAGGATAAAAGTTTGCCCCCAAAGGGAAAAAAAATCTAAATAACTAAATAGCTCAACTAAATAACAGATTCCTATCGAAGATTAGTGAGAAGGTCATTCTGAGATGCTACAGCTGTAATAACATAGATGATAACTTAGACCTGTCAAGAAAGCATTGCCAAGACAAGAAGTGTGAATAATTTTGATAAGCTTTCTTTCAGCTTCTCAGCAGCTAAGTAGATATCCAGCCAAAGAAACATGTGGAATTATGATCATCACTTATCTACAAAAATTGAGGTGGGGGGGATGGAAAAAGTTCACAGACAAAATAAAATATACAGTATATAATACCTTTAGACTTTACTTATAAAGACAAACATGGCTTCTAATTTCTTATGGGGACTCAGCAGTGCCAGAATCTTATGAAGGGAAAAATACCAGTGTTTACAGATAGTCCTCAATTTATGACCATATTAAGCCCAACATTTCTGTTGCTAAGTGATGCAATTGTTATGTGACTTTTGTTCAAATTCTTGCTGCAGTTGTTAAGCAAATTACTACAGTTATAAAATTGGTAATACAGTTACCAGTTATCTGATTTTAAATCTTCATGGCAACTACGAAGCAGGAAAATATGGCTTCAGCCAGGTCAGCTTCAGAGTTGACATTCTGATCATGAAATTATTTATCCACATATCTTATGGCTGCACACATTACAGCTATATTTCATGAGTTGCATTGGTTACCAGTCAGTTTCTGGCTTCAGTTCAAAGTACGGTTACAACCTTTAAAACCATACAAAACTAAGTTATTTGTTGGTCCAGCTTTCCTTGGTTATCCCATCCCATCCCATCAGGGTTGATGGGAGGGGCATTTCATGGGTTCTATCTGCTACAGAGTTCTATCTGATATAAACTAGGAGTAAAGCTTTCTCTGTGACACATGCTCTTTGAAACATCATTGAGGTGAAATTGACCCCAATCCTATTGACCTTCCAGAAGTCCCTTCAAACTTGGTTCTTTCAGTGAAACTGTGAATCCCATGGAAATGAGAGAGCCTGCAAAATACATATAATGTATGTAGAATTCCGAATGTACTCGTGGTTTTTTTTAATATTTATAGTTTTAATTGTTTAATAGTTTAAATTGTTCTAATTGATTTTAATAGTTTTAATTGTTCTGATTATTCCTACTTTTTAAAATCCATGTATGTTCCACAGAAACACAGATGTGAGATCAATGGCTATAAGAATTTAACGAACAAGTAGTATCATGAAATGCTCTGAAACTTATTTTTTAAATTAGGGCTATTTTTGTTTTTTGTTTAATGTTTCTGGTAAATCATAAATGAATCTCTTACAAAATTTATTTTACAAAATAAATTAAAGTAATTTACGCTGTCTTGAAGGAAGTCCTTCTAAGACTTGTTTTAGTTCTTCAATTGAACCAAAGTCACTTTACCAGAAAGCATAGAAAATGTACATCACAATGGGATAGTATGCTTACAGGAATGTGGATAGTTAGGGAACATGTGGAAGGGTCTGGCTTTGCCTTGAAGTGCTTCAAGCTGTGAAAGTCTTATGAGGTGCTGTGTTTCTCCTCCATGAAATACTTTATGAAGTTTTGAAGCCCCTGTGTGAGTTCCACTAGCATCTGTTGCTCATATGTAGAAATTTCTTCTGGCTGTTACAATGTCAGAGGAGTCATTAAAATGAAGAAACAATGCTGCTTTATTGTTAGAAGTACTTGAGTACTCTTTTATGAAACAACCTCAAAAGTTTTTACAAAGTTTCACTGGAGTTAAACACTCCTTTGAAGCTTTGCACAGTTCTAATTTATAATTCATAAAAATCTAAACCATTACAATAAAATATAATATCTAGCCATTCATCCTGTGTTATATGATTTATGTCAAGAAGAAATAGAATAAATGGATAAAAGTACAAATGGATGTGAGTCTAAAGCATGAGTTCTTTGCTTCATAATCTCTTAGTTCAGTACCATTTACATTATATTTACACAACTATTTTGCAATATTTTAAATGGAGACACTTTATTGAAGATTGAATTTTGTGTGAAAAAATGTCTAAATGTCTAGGATAAATAGCCATGGTCACCTTCAGATGTCCTCCTGAAATTCCAACTTGTTGATTTGTTCTGCAGGTTGTGGATTGCACAAAGGTCATCCTAGCCACAACTGCTACTTAATCATTGAACAGGAGTCATGAGTACAGGAGGAACCCCGATTGTACATTGGGGTACTGCAATTCCAGTCAACACTAACACCAACACCAAAGATGTCTTAGTCCTGACAATAGTAGCCTCCAAAATCCAAAAGAAATTCAAAATTAAGGAAGGTTGTTTTATTTTTCTTAATGTAATCTACTTAACTTTGTTTTGTACTTAACTGCTTACTTGATAAAAATCTCACATCACCAAGCTGCTAAATTGATTGGATATGAGCCTATAACACAAAATTATTAAGTAGCTCTTAATTCCTACCTTAATGTTAATTGCGTTACCATACAGTGCATTCCTTGGGCCAGAATTATATCAAAAGATGAGCATTAAGTAACTAAGTAACAATCTGGTAGAAGATTAAAGACTGGTAGAAGATTAAAGACTCAGGCAATTAGCTTCTCAACACAGATTTCATTGCTCTTACATTTTACAATACATTTTCTTCAGATGTCGTCTCAACCTATAGGAGATGACAAATAGAAAAAAATGATATACACATTCTGTTATTAAATGAAGAATATATATATTTTAACTACACACACACACACACACCTTTATTATTGTCTTTATTATTTCTCTTCTCAGGTATTGATGCTTGTGAATAATAGAGTGTCCTTTATAGCCTTCTCAATATTATTTCTGACACCTCAGTACTAGATACTTATGACTCCTAAATCATCATATTCAAAACAAAATCTAATCCGAAATACAGTCTTTCCATCATTTGATTGGGGAGGACATGCTCAGACTCAACTCTGGTACGATTTAGTAGCTCTAGATTTGGTGCACTTTGGATTCAAAAGTTTTGATCTTTGATTTTGAAAAATGACCTCAAAGAGGCCTGATGCACAAATTGGGAGTCCTCTTGAAATCAGGATTCCTGATTGAAGAGGAGATTATGACTGTCTTTCAGAAGGCCTTTTCACAAATCACATCTTTTCACATCTTGTGAGCCAATTTCACACATTTCTGGGATGGGAGGCCCATGTCATGCGTCTGGATTACTGCAATACCCTGTACAGAGGATTGCCTTGAAGACTATTCAAAGGTTAAAGTCAGTCCACAACTAGTTTTGGACACAGCTCAGTATTCCTCCCATTATATGTACAATTATTGCTTCATGAGCTATACTGGTTACCAGCAGATTCTGGGCATAATCTATGGAGCTAGTTATTATCTCTAATGCTTTGCAGGGCACAAAGCTCAGTTATTTGAAGAGCTCTCTGTCTCATATTATTTTTCTCCATCTACTAGGATTGGACAGAATAGACATGCTCATCATTCATCATTTAAGTATTGTCATTTGGTGGGGCTCAGGAGATGCATCTTCTCTATCATTGTGCCTAAAGTATGGAACAGAATTCCTCCCAATAGCCAATTTTGATTATTTTCTTGTGTGAGAAATTTGTATGTCTTCTTTGATGGTCCTTGATTATTTTTGTTTGTATGGAGTTACTTCTATTTTATTATGCTTTAACATTTTAAAATATTATGTTGATTTAATTTTGCACACTGTCCAGTCACACATAGATATGGCAGCAACATAATTAATTGACTGAATGAGTGAAGAAACAAAGACATTTAGATTAAATGATGTCATTGGAGGGGCAGCTCCTCCTTCAAAATGTCTCACTTCTTTAAGCAAACACAAGAAGGAAACTATCTCTGAGTTCTCCTAAATAAAATATCTTAAGAGGTTTCTGGGATTAGGAGAACTCTATTGTGCCTTTGTTGACAATATCTGGCCATATACAAAATCTGAATACATAAAATTATAAAAGATGAAACAAAATCAAAGAAAATAATTTCTTTCTTATTACATCTTCCTTTTGATAATTAAGTTGCTACTCAACAGCTCTTGTATTCTTCCTTACAGGCCATTTCAGCACACATCTAAACTACTTTTAATAATGTAGAGAATTATATGTTAAATCAATGCCTCATGCAGTCTGCTTATGATAAAGAGAATAACAATCATTTTTGGTCACTGTGGAATAAGACCAGTTTTACTCTGAGTATTCTCACATTAAGCTCAGTTCTTAAATTTAATGATTAGCTTTTTGCTACATCAAACTTATTGTTTTTAGTCTACCAACCTGCAAGGATACAGAATACACACATACTCAGGGAAATGAGGAACACTAGAAATTTGTGCACTTTAATGTTAATATTAAAGACAATGTGCATAAAATGATTCCTTTGAGTTTATGTCCATGGTTATTTTCTGAAAAGAATGCCTATAAATTTTGCAATACTCTCTCAGAACTATTTTTCCTTGGCAGGGGTTCTCACAAATCACACTTTGCAGTGAAGAAAGAAATTTTTGCAATCTGTTACTTCCTAGGCTATATCTGCAGAAGTGCAATTCCATGAATCAGTTTCTCATCAAATGTTTAAATGACCCATATCATCTGCACCCAGCAAAGTAGATAGATGCAATCATCAAAATGTCTATCAAAATGTACTTGATTACTGGATTGTCCATGACCTGAATCATATTCTTTTCTTTTCATATTGAACCTAACACGATGTCACTAAAAGTAAGCTGAGACAAAATTAATAGACAACAGAGTTATTATATTAGTTTGAAGCACTGCAGATTCAGGTTTTCCAGTTGCTTCAACCTTCAGTTATTCCTAGTAGTGTTTTTGGCTGAAATTAGGAAATGCACGCATGATTGTTTTCCTGTATTGAGAACAGTGTCTTTTGGGCATGAAGAAAACTCCACTTATGTGGTTCCTTTTTTGGAGCATGATTCAGTATAAGTGTTAGTCATTTGATCTGAAACATAAATGTTACTTCAATTTTATTAGCTGTTCTAATTACTTACCAGGAATTTGGTTGGGAAAATAGCATAAGTTTCTAAGTTTCAGTGGAATAAATATCCCAAAGGTGTAGTGTAAAGCAAAGGAAATCTATGAAGTGAACTAGTTAAGCAGTTCATATAGAAAGGGTGGGTACACTATGTCATTAGTGCACATAAAGACCCTGAGTTACCTACTCATCTAATAAATACCACAATTCAGTTAAGTGGTTTATCAGGTTGCCAGCAGATTATAGAAGACTCTTTTTGTTGGCATGTTTGCCCAATGGGGAAAGCTAACAGTTCTATTCTTACAATGAATTACCAGGGATCATACAACTGTTATCTCCTTCATAGTTTTCCCACCAAAAATGTAAAGATAATACTTTGCATTATCTACAGAAAAAACTATTTTGGGTGGATGTATGTGTATAAGTGTGTATTTGCTGGGATTTGTGAGTCTATTTTGTGGGAAACCTAAACATTGTTTCAATACACTGTCCTTCCTGAAGTATGTTGTTGGCTCCAAGGGTTGCCTGAGTCAAGAGGGCTAACTGTGGCAGTTTTCATTTCTAGCCAACTATTTTGGTGATAGCGTGAAACAGAAAGCTTAATCTCTTTAAAAAAGACAGATATTTTCTTTTGCACATTATGAATGGCACAACTAAAACTTCTCCTGAAATGTACTCATTTCATTTCACTTGTAGGCTAACTACTACTTATCCTTTTTACTCAATCTGGTTGAAAAGAATACACCCCCCCCCCTTAACAAGCTAAAGATTGATGGTAAGGAAGTTTTTAAAACATCCAACCCTTCACATTGATCTACTTATTATTGTTGGACAAATAAGAACCTGATTATCCAACTCTAAAGCACATAAAGACAGCTGGCTCCTGCTAGGATATACAAAAAAGGAGAGCAGTGTTCTTTACTTCTGTGCAATAGTCTTGGGCAGTTTGACTGCTGACTGGTTGCTGCTGACTGCAATGTCACAGAGGCCAATCTATCAAAGGTCTGTTGTCAGAAAAACCTTAGCTCTGAAGACAGCTTTAATCTAGTTTAAGTTACCAAAGGGTAAATTAAATTTGGATGGGATGAAAGTGATCTTATGGGTGGCAAAATGATGATGAAGCTGCCTGTGACTCTAGTGATGGAGGAAAAGCTGTGGTCCTGCAGCTATCAGGTTTGTGATAAAGTTGCCCTTGGTTTCCCACTGGAGCTGCTGTCTACAAAGCCATCTCATTCTATATTCTCTGTGAAAATTAAAGTGAAGTAAAGGCTCCAGCCAGTGGTGGGTTTCAAATTTTTTTAGAACCTCTTCTGTAGGTGTGGCCTGCTTTGTGGGAGTGGCTTGCTGGCCATGTGATCGGGTGGGAGTGGCTTGCTGGCCATGTGACTGGGTGGGCGTTGCCAACTTGTAAAATGTGGTGAAACTCACTTAACAATGCTCTTGCTTAGCAACCAAAATGTTGGCTCAGAAACTCTAGCATTTGATGCACGCAAGTTTTAAAGCTGTCAAGTTACAAGACCCTTGTACTCCTAACCCTTTAGAAACCCTCCCCCCCAGAGGTGTTCAAACTTGACAGTTTTAAGACTTGTGGACTTCAATTCTCAGAATTCTTCCTCCAGTCATGTTGGCTCAGGAACTCTGGCATTAAAGTGTGCAAGTCTTAAAGCTGTCAAGTTACAAGACCCTTGCGCCCCTAACCCTTTAGAAAAAAAACCCAAGGGTGTTCAAACTTGACAGCTTTAAGACTTGTGGACTTCAACTCCCAGAATTCCTCCTCTCACTCTTCATCTTGATGATGTGCAGACGGGCGGGGGGGGGGGGAGGGAGATGGAACCGGTTCTAAATCGCACTGTTGATTTGTGGAACCTCTTCTATAGCAGAGGCTAGAACTGGCAGGAAACCAGCCCTGGCTCCAGCTGTGAGGAAAAGCAGGGTTTGCATGTCAAGAGAACTGCTATGAAAATTACCCCCCCTTCTCCTTCTCTGCTTCACAAGAATGGGAAGAATGGCAGTTTTGGTGCCAGCCTTCCAATCTTGCTTCCATCATTCTCTCCATATCTCTTTTGCCTTAGGTGGCAAGAGAAGGAGTAAGGAAGAAATAATGGGGCAGAGAAATGGCAGAGAATGTCTTATTTGGGACCAGTCCTACTGATTGTTCTGCAACAGTAGCGAACAGTCAGAAGACCCAAAAGAGATGTTCTCCATCTAATTCTCTCCTGCTTCTTGTGTAAATAGAATCCCTATTATACTCCATTGCCAAGGAAAAATAGTGGTTGTATGTATGGGCAGTATTTTGTTAACCAGGCAGTTTTTCTTCCAGTTTCTGCACTGTGCAAGAGCATCTTCATGTAGTGGTGAGGAAGCCCATTTTTTTTTCCTGAAATTGGATAGTGAAAACTGAAAATGCTGAAACAGCCCCATATATTGAATGTCTATAGAGATTCTCAGTCATTCAGGTCATGGTTGTCCCAAATGTGCTATTTAAAAAGGCAATTGGACTTTCTGGTTTTTCTTTGAAGATGTTTTGCTTCTCATCTAAGAAGCTCCTTCAGCTCAGAGCTGAAGAAGCTTCTTTGATGAGAAACAAAACCTCTTCAAAGAAAAATCAGAAAGTCTAATTGCCTCTTGAAAAAGGATCTTTTGGAGAACGCTATATATTATTACATTCCTGACACAAAGATGAATCCCCCCCAATTAATGGCTTTTTCAGCTAATAACTACTACTGGCATTTGATTAGCATTGTGATTTGTTATTAGAATATCAACAATAGTTTTTCAGTATGAAGTTGGCATTTTGTGCCAATGGATAAAGTCAGAATCCAATGAACTTGTTTTAGAAATGCATTGGCCTTTAATTTTTTTCTCCTTCTCAAACATGAATCTTGCCAAAGATTTTAATGAAAAATAAACATTAAAGCTGGCTAGTGTTTATTCTTCTTTAGAAATTCTTATCCCATCTTGCCCTTCCTCTCTCTTTCCCTTCCTTCCTCCCTCCCTCTCTCTCTTGCTTTATCTGGAAAATCCTCCTTATTGGTTCATACCAGCACAGTTCTCTGAAATGATTAATTCATCTTTGTAGAACTTTCTGGAAAGACAAAAGGAGGTCTCTATATGCTATAAGTACAGTATATGAGGAAATTTTTATCATGGAATGAAAGAAAAAAAGTACAATATTCTTGGCTACATCATACGTTTTCAAAAGTAAGCCTATATTTCAGTTTGTAAATAGAGTAGTGAATTATGTTTGGATATTCAATAAATTGTAGGCATAAATCTGACAGAGTGCAAATATCCTCTGTATATTAGAAAGTAGAGATTTTATTTACACCGATCTGTATATTCATAGATATAGCAAACTGGCTTGAAATGGAGGATAGTTTCAAAATCAGTCAATGTTAGATCAAGGCACATGGCTCCAAGAAAGAAGAGAAAGTTTAAATACACATAACTTCCACATAAGTTCTGAGTATAGCCAACTGATGGTTAACTGATTAAATCTCTATTTGCTTCCTTTTCTATCTCAGTGTTCTCTGGTTGCTGAGCCTGGCCAAAGATGACTTAATTTGCTGGACTCTAGAAGTGCAAATTCTGTAATATCTAGCAAAAAGATGCTATATGGAAGTAATGTAGGAACACTAAGATGTTTAAGGAAGACAGCTTGAAATGACAAGCTCCATGATATTAATTTTATACAGCAGTTCTAATTAGTTATGTTATTTCTTATGAGGCCAACTCCTTCAGTCTGGTCCTGATCTCTTTGGCAATTCTTAAACTTGTTTACAATTACAAAAAGAATACAACAGCCAGTATTTTTCATATATATCACAATACAACCCTTGAAATTGACCATCCCGTGCCTGACATGTTAACATGTTGCTGAAAATGTAATTGAAAGGACTAGGAATTGTATTTCTTTAGCCACTCTGACAAGGACCTTTCTTCTCAATGATATCTGCTCACAAGGAAAGGACTTTTTATTCTTTGTCTTTCACACAATTATCACAACTAAATCTTTTTCTCAAATTCCTTATTTCCAAACAGGAATTATCTTAGTTGCATGACTACAAATAGCACTCAGGAGATAAAAAGTCTTTTTGCTATCACCTACTTATTTGAAGGAATTTAAAAAATCAATTAGTTGATGATACAATGGAAAAGAAAAAAAAATACAGCGCATGGAATTACCAATGTTCTGCATGACAACTGGAAAAGGCTTTTCATGTGCTGAATGATGTTGGATGGGGCTGCAATTTGAGTTAGAGGAACAACCAATCACACTCCTTAGAATGTTGCCATTAAAACTGTATGGGGAGATCAGTTCTGAATGTTTGGTAACTGTGGGAGTAGTAATATTTACAATGGCATGATTTCATCTTTCGGTGCCAAGATGAGAGAATGCATAGTAAAGCAGATGTGTGAATATGACCAAAGTCACAAATTCCACAGGGTTAGTTTAAGTTCTTTTTTTGATCCCGTGCTTTGGAACCCAGCTACTATAACTAAATATTTTTCCTGCTCCTAAATAATATAATGAATATACAAAGTATGTTTACACTTAATACTTATGAACAAACTAAGCATAAGTAATGAACACACTAAGAATGAGTTATCTGGTGAAGGAAAATAAGCTCTTTTAACTAGGAATACATTTTCTTTACCATATATTCATTCAGAAAGGAGTTCCAGCAAAGCAGATGGATGTGCTCCATCATTATATCCACAATACCTGGTACACAGTGATATGACAAAAGATGGCAATTTGTTCCTGCTGTTTTCTACACCACTGCTCATTCTGTTCCAGCAATTAAAACTATGTGCAAGGAAAGAGCTGCTGTAGATAGATAGCAGAGCTGGTTTCCTCTATCAAGAGCAAAAGTCAGTTCAGAAAGCTGTTGACAGATTGGGCTTCCATTTATCATGGAATGGCATATTGACTGCACAGGCAGGGTATCACTGCTAATTCATGCTCTCCTTTTGGGAACAGAATAACATGTCTCCTTCCATATGCTCATGCTCTTTTTCACCTTGAGAAAGCACCAGTTCATTATAACTGGAGGAAATCCATATTAAAGTGTTTAGTCAGTAGCTTACAAGTAAGTCTCCATCATGAGTTAAGAGCTGTGAACTTTGACATGAGAAACATTCATTTGGAAGCATGATTGTGATAATATCTTTCTTGCTTTATTTATCATTTAGAGTTGTTAAAAATTAACAATACCCATTAATTGGGATGTGTTTTATTCTTTGTTTAATTGGCAGCATTCAAAACTTGAATATCATAGTCAAATATTAAAAAAAACTTAAATTCTAGCTTTGATTTAAGATTCAGATCAAACTTTTCTTTCATCGTCAAAAGAAAACCGTGTCTTTCAGTGCATGCAGTGCAAATCTACATGTTAAGAAGCATGTAGATTTGGGATATTCTAATTTTTGTGAATTTATATTTTGATGATGGCTATAATACATTTTGTATAAATAGCAAGTGTTTTACATGTTCTAAAAACGCATCTATTTTTCTTTTATATTAGGTTTATTAATTTATGTTACGTATTTTATCCAATCAGTGAATATCTGTAGTTACAGAACCTTCAGACAATCTTTTTTTGTCATATTAAACATAGATGGAAAATGATTTTTTTAATGTGGTTGAGTTGGTCCTTGGTACTCCGCCAATGCCTTCCTGCTGTCCAGTTGATCAATTTGAAGCTGAATAGTGGAAAAAACAGTACCACCCTCTAAAGGATATATTGGTGTATGTAGAACATGACATCATACAGAATTAGGTACTTCTTGACTTTCCTGGCATATCTATGTTTTCTGCAATTAATGTCGAAATTGGCTCTCAGACTGAGGGAATAAATATGAGAAGGATGAACTTTTTTTTGAACAATGATCTCTTGATAATAAATGAAGGTGAACTTCTGCATGTTTACCAACTACACAAATTGCTCAGCACTTCAATTTGTACATCTGTTTCCATTACATTTTTAAAAATATTCATAGCTCAATAAGACTGAATATGGTGATGCCCTAAATTAATTTGGGAACTGTTTTTGCTTCTAATATATACATCACAATGTTAATCACTTAGCCACTGGGATACAAACATAAAATATTCTATCCATGTTGAGGTCAAATAACAGAATACCTAAAAAATAGGTAAAAGCAAACCAAGAAATGCTCTTTGGATCAATTTATGTTAACAGTGCAAAATTTTCCAAGCAGTTTCTGTAGTTTCCATCTCTTTGCCTCCTACAGTTTTGTACTCTAAAAAGGCATAACACAGAAGAAAAAGAACAGGAGGATGGAAAAGGAAAAGAAAATGATTTAGAAATCAGAGTGTAATGCTTTATTATTCTTATCATGGCTGCAAAACAATTGAGCATTATGGAAGCTTTAAAGTTTCTCTTTATCTCCAAAGTGGATTATTCTTTTATTCTTTTTCACAAGCAAATTGATCTCAATATGTAGAAAGAGTAGTATAACAGAATAAGAGAGGGAGAAGGGACCTTGGAGGTCTTCTAGTGCAACCCCCTCTTCAAGCAGGAGACCCTATACCATTCCAGAAAGTGGATTTCCAGTCTCTT
Organism: Natrix helvetica; assembly: GCF_964273705.1. Taxonomy (NCBI): domain Eukaryota; kingdom Metazoa; phylum Chordata; class Lepidosauria; order Squamata; family Natricidae; genus Natrix; species Natrix helvetica. The sequence goes on along the minus strand of NC_138551.1, from coordinate 55,587,381 downwards.
CTTAAAAGCCTCCAGTGCATTTTGAAGGCAAGTCTGGTAAATTGTTCTCACTGTTACGAAGTTTCTCCTTAGTGCTAGGTGGTTCTTCTCCTTAATTAGGATGCAATAGCAGCCTGCATCCCAAGTGATCACAGAAGTCATGGAGAGATGGAATCCCAGAGAAGGTTACAGCAGATCCCTGTCTGCTGCTTCTTTTAATCATCATGATGCAGAAAGATGTAAAAATAGTAAGGTCTATGTGATGGGAAATTCCAGTATCAGTGTGCATTGTGCTGCCATGGTGCTTAGTCTTGTAAAATGGAATTATACTATAATAGCATATCCTGGAAATAGGAAAAAAGCTCCAGGGAATGGCTGCCTGGCTTCTTCTCAACCAGACATTTTTATTAGAATGGATACAAATAGTTTACATTTGGACCGAATGCAATATGTTTTAGAAACCATAATGAGCATTTCATAGCTCCAAACAGCGAGTCAGAAAAACTGGTGGAAAACGATGTGACCCTTATCTGTGTGAAATGAGAGTGACACTAATATGACTGATAGTAGAGCTGAGAAACTGTAGACCAGAAGGGAACTCAAGCCCACAATACAACTGTCAAAAGGTTATTTTTTTCAGTAACTGAAAACCTCACACTTACAGTTTTTCTAACTTAATAAAGCAAATAGTCCATCAAAAGAAAATTGGAGGGTTAGATTCCAAGATAAAGGTAACTATCAGGTTCTAGTTATATTTAAGCTCAGCTCGTGTCTGAGGTTTGCTTTCTTGAAAGCTGTTTGAAGGTTTTTTACCTATCCAAGTCTTGTATTTCATTGTGTCTCTTTACATTTGGCATCATTTCTTCCATCCCAGAAGAGAATTTGTACTCTCTTATCACGCCCATTAACTTCTGCCATCTCTACTTATCTTTGTAGCTGTTCCAGAGCAAGTGAGGGCAATTGGCAGCCAAAGGCTACGCTACTACAAATAATTCATCAGCAGGGATTCATACAGAAGATGATAATAGTGCTTTTGTATGGTTTATCTGATGTTTTCAATACAAATCTTATTAATTATATCATAATTTTTATTATTACTCTGGGTCTGACATCTGATTTATTAAAGAGGAAGAAATTTATGAACATTTTCTTAAAATAATGATGAAAACTATTATACACTGTCATCATTTCATTTGCCTTATAATTAATTTTAATGCTTTTGTAGATGCTTTATTTCAGGTTGTAAATCAATAACTGACAGACAAAAAGAGAGTTTCTCCATTGGTTAGTCATGTGTTCTGACCCCCTCTCTTCATACACCAAACACGCCGAGACAAAGATACTGCACAATGATTTATTAACACACAGACTAGACCTTGGCAGCAATCCAGCACAGACGAGATCTTGGCAGCAATCCAGCACAGACGAGACCTTGGCAGCAATCCAGCCTGCCAAGAGGACAAGACCTGATAGCTTCTCCAGCTCTGGTAAATATGTTGATTCCTTGTGGAATGTCCCTCCTTAAATACAGTCTTGAGAGGAGCCTAATTGCAACCACCTGAGTTCAATTATCTCCTGTAACTGCATAGCTGTTTATTACGTCTATTAGCCCTTCGTTGCCAGGCATCCAGAACCACCTCCCTTGTCTCCTCCCCACTGCTCCAATGCATAACGTCAGGAGCACACTCCCTTGTGTCCTCCCCACTGCTCCAAGGCATGACTTCAGGAGCACACTCCCTTTGGCTTTCACTGCTGCTCCATGCCTCAGGCGTCTCCTGGTGGCCAACCAGCCTCTCTGATCCCTGCTCGGAATCAGAACCCTGTCCAGGGTCCTCCACATCTTTCAGAGCCAACTCATAAGGCTCCTCACTGTCGGAGTCTGGTTGCAGCTCCAACATCTCCTGCTGGTCCACAACAGTCATGTCATAAGAGCAAGTATACTAATGTGCAATAAGGAAGTATACAATCCATATACTCATTAAGAAGGTCTTACTTACATTATATTTTGGATTTTAGAATACAGCAGGCAATATTAGAAATTTTGGTCAGAATTATATTAGTGAAATACTTATGCTTGAAGAAATCTGAGGAAGTAAAGCAAAAGTTGTAAGTGATGGCATTTTAGGTTATTATTAACAAGCTGAAAAACGAGTTCTAGGTGATACACATCCATCTGATTAAAATTAACATCTGAATTTGTTCATTTACTCACAATAATATGAACTTCAGAACAAAGGTCAACAACAAAGAATATTACTCTAGAAAGTCCTATTTTAACTTAGTTTAGAAAAATATTCTGGCTGGTGTATTTGAGGTTGCTGAGATAACCAAGAAAATTAACAAACTGACATTACATTCATTTGTGAGCTGTTTATCAGCCCCAACAATATTTCTGTCCAAAACCAAGGTTAAACAATGTTGGAATGAGTTTGTTGATAATGTTCAGTATAAAGGGGAACTAAAAGTCTTATCTTTTTCTAGCATCTAGATACACTTCTTGGACACTATCATTTTTGATAATTTTTACCCATGTGCCCATTAAATGAAGTTAAATGAATAGGGATCATTGAACAACTGTGGAGCACCATAGAGGTTGCAGATTATCTGAACCTTTTTTCAGGCACTGAATGGTTATCCTAGTTGAAGAACATTGCCAAGAATTTGATTGGAGTTAGTACACCCCTTAAGGTCCTTTTAGATTTTTGGGTGGCCTTTCATATTATATAGAACAGCAGACTTCTGGACTGCATTTGTATACTGGGAATGGGTGTTTTAGAAACATTCTGTTTTTTTTTAATTATCTGGATTTCCTTTATAATATGGCACTGATGTACTGGCAGGGATGCTTTCTCCAGACAGAATAAACATATTTTATCTGTGTATCCTGGGAGAAACTGCTTGAAATCCATTGCTTTCACAAATTATGGGGGCTAAGGCTCATTGGAGCTGTTCTCAGTAGCTGCACCCATGCAAAAGAATAATGTCTTCTTATAAATTAAATGTGTCCCACATTGTTTACCCTCTAAAATGTACTAAAATGAAATTATTTTACAGGGCTTAGGGAGAGTAATATAAGATATAAAATATATCTTTTAATTACATTAATTGCAAGAAAATGTGGAAAAAGCAGTCATTTGATATTTAATTTTGTAGAAATCATATACTGCTCCAAAGAAGCATTAATTACTTATGATCTCAAATGTTAAACCCAGTATTGGCAGCTGTTAGTGTCTATGAAGGACATAGATCCAAAGAACAGGTGGTGAGTCTCATCATTATTAAATTGCAAAATAGTATCATCCAAGTTGGATTGAATGTGACTGATTGTTTCTGTAAAATGCAATGTAAATTTATCAGAAGGAGACTTCAAACTTCCATTAGCTCTCTTGATGTTTCAGACAGCACATTTCACCACTCAAAAGAGCTCTTTTGGCAAGTTATAAGCATGTGCACTCACACAAATTCACTTACAGTGATTTATTTTTTATCAGCTGTCATCTAGTCATCTTTCCTTTTCTTAGAGTGCCAAAACCCAGATACAGTTTTATTGTTTTACTGAGGATATCTGTGAGTGATTATCTCAAGACTAGAGCTTTGGCAGAACTTCTGGCTACAACAACAACAATAACAACAACAACAAACTTTCTAGAGACTTCAGAACACTATCTGAATGCTTCTGTTTACAGGTGAAGAGCATTGAAATTGGTCATCCAAACTTGTTAAACTATAGTTCACATTAATTTAATGATCTGAGATAAGCACATCATGCTATACTGATATCATGCACCATAAACAAAGGCATGCAAAATAACAGATCAACTACTGGTTAAAGCCAATATGCACTTAAAAGGGATTTTTTTAACAAAGAAAAAAACATGCATGCAAGAAAAGGAAGGATTCCACTAAGTCTTTACCATCTGCAATTCTTTACGATCTGCAATTCCATTACAATAACTTCATGAGGTTTAAATGTCTTGACCTGTTGTGCTCTGTATGAGGCTTATGGTTTTGTAATTTCAACACACTTGAAAAAATATCACACAGAAATATAGAGCTTACAATAATGGATGTAAGTAATGGGAAGGCAATAATTTCTAAAAGTAGGGACATTTTGAGAGTGTAGCTAATTGCTCTATGTAACCTACAAGGGATAGTGTCATAAAATAGAGGCATAGGAATTTCTGCTGTGTACCCTATTTATTTATTTCTCTGTTTTTAGTTTATGAGATTCCAGTCTCAATCTTTTCATTCCAGTCATTATATTAAGATAATCATGCCTTAGAATACAGAAAATGTTTCTCCTACTGTGGTGTTTTTAGCCATTAAAAATGAACCTGTGCATACAGAATCTATATTAATTCTGACCTTTGTTATCCACTGAAAGACCAAATGGAAGCATTTTTGGAGACTCCCCCACCCCCAAAGTGCCCGTAAATATTGCTTTTGTTTTGACTTAGCCATATTAGACATTCTTTGATGAGTCCACCAATTGCTTATCTCAATGAGAAATCATCTTGGGAATAATCATATTTGTCAAGTAACAGCAATTGCTCAAAGAGTTGGGAAATAAAACCAGCTTAATACCTTGCAAATATATAATTAAATAAAATCACAGCTCTGCGACAATGAAAACACAACTCTGTTATACTTATTAATATCTAATTCATTCAATTACAAATGAAATTAACCTTTTAAAAAGCTAGGTTTAAAACAGCTATAATTTTAGCTCTGCAAATAAATATAGTAAAACGTTTTTGAGATCTGTAAGAATAAATGTCCCATGATAACTGTACCTGCTTAGAAGATGTTGATTGCACTTTCCAAATTAGATGATTGGCAGAGACACGTGGAATGTATGTTTGCTTCTATTAACCTTTAAGTAATGTCTCTGTAAGAAAAAATAAAATAAAACAGGATTGTAGAATAATCAGGTGTGATTTTATAATAACATAAGTTATGGTGAATTATTCTTTTTGTACATGAAATTTTGTCAACTCCACTAGGTAGTTCAGCTACATCAATTGAACAAGAAGGCTAAGTTTTCTTTTATTGAGAATAGATATAATGACAGAAACTTGTGCTTGCCTCTTTAGTTTCTTATTACCTGTATTAGGAAGGTATAAGTCAAAGCCATTCATTTTCTACCTGTTTTGCATCATGTCATTTTCTCCTTATCACTTTGGTAAAAAATCTGGCATAACTCTTTGAAGGTCGTCTTCCTTATTGCCCACAAGCCTGTGACAAGGAAGTCACTGCAACTCCATTATTGTAGAGATAAAAAAATAACCTTAAATAGTCTGGTGTTCAGATTGCTCAAGTCTTAATTTCTCTTAAATCATGCTATTATCTGTGAAATACATCTCTGAATTGTATCAGAACTACATCTTCCAGAATGATTCTGCTCTTTTAAGTCCTTGGAGGTAAAGGTCATGAACTAGAAGGTAGCCCTTGTTTGTGATGGTTCCAGACATTGCTTTAGATACTTTACTTGCCCCCTCATTATGATTTACACAGAGCTTCAAAGAATGATGGTAATTGGATAATGCTGTTTTTTTAAATGTATGTTTAGTTTTGGGGACTTTTGGGGAAAGTTATTTTACTTTGGCTTGGAGAGAATATGATGTTTTTCCCCTTATGGTATGACTTCATGTTTCTGTATACCACCCTAAATTTGGGTGATATAAAAATACTATTTGTTTACTATTTCCTTGTAAGCTTTTCATGCCAAGTTAAGGTGATTCAGGCCAGTAGTGAAATAACTGCATAATTGATTTCAAACTGTAGAAGAATCCATTCCATCTACTTTCTTGGGACTCTTGGAATCCCTACCATAACCAAAGTAATAGTAACTGATTGAAAACAATTGGGTTTTAATATAGCCAAACTTCCATAAGAAAGAAATCTATCTGTGAAATGAGATTCTACATGGATATGTTTATATAAATATTTCACACAAAATATTCCCATCACCACATGTCAAAATTCACTTATTAAAAACTGTATGAATGTATGTTTTCCTATTAGCTTTATTTTTATACTCTGTTTATGAATTAAGGCAGCTGTCCATAACTTTCTTTTATCTTTTCACTGAATTAGCCACTAAAAAAAGGAGAAGGGAAAATAGAAATGGAAAAATTGCATAGTTGAAGAATTACAGGTTATTTTTAGACATATTAATGCTGCACCACATAGAAATAGTAGTTTATGGATTATTTAACACTCTTCAAAAGAAATTCCGTTGAGTATCTATAATTCATTGTAATTGTTTAGTTAGAACTGCTGTGGCTTATCACTGTGTTATTAATAGTCTTTTGCTTTATTCTAGTGATAAAGTGAAGATAAGAGTGGATTATCAATGAGCATACTCAAAAGTCCATATGTGAGAAAGCTGCAATTATAACAATGGGCTCAATGGTAACTTACTCTTCTGAGTTTCATATTTATCTGGAAATTATGTTAACTCTTGGTATGAAGTTATTTTCTCCTTTTTCTATGAAAATAGTATTAGAAGGGACTCTGAATTCTGTGTTTTTTGTCCTTCTTATTGCATTTTTCTACATTACATCTTGAATATTTTTCCCAGCTGAAATATACTCAGTGTCACTCTGTATTGATCTTTACAGAGCAACTGCAGCTGCAAGTTCTGTCAACAGGCTTCTATTCCTTAAACATGCAGTAAGATGATCCCCCCCCCCAGATACTACAATTACCAATTTTGCTGTGTGGACAGTTGACAGATACATGTAGGCAGGACATGGATAATCCATGACTTGTGATCATTAAGTATACTTGATGAGTACTCTCAAAGTTTGGAAAATAAATACTGGATATGGAGAGAAAACCACTTATGTATACATTTATTGACAAAACTTGTAATGACAAATTACAGGTTTATATAATAATAGATTGCTGGCAATATAATAAAGCATAATTTTTAAAAGTACTATTGACAAAGAAGAGTCAGTACTTTTAACCCATTTTTAGAGGAGCTCATGCCACATTTAAGACGATTCCTTTCTTGGAAACAAAATAATTAGAATAGAGGGGACACACACACACACACACACACACACACACACACACACACACACCACTAAAAGTTTCATTGTCATGACATTTAACTGGATAAATCAGTGCATCATAGGGCAAACATTTTGGACCAAGGTAACTCAATTGGGGTAACTTACAGAATGTGTCTCAGATCCAAGACCCATCATTCCTGAGGCAATGAAATTTGGGAAAGTTGGCTGCTATGTGTTGCTGCGGTCAGGTGATCTTCATTTCAATGTTCTGTAACATTTTCCCTGCCAGTCTCCCAATACTTGGCTCCCTTCTCCTCTTAGTGTTAGCTATTTTCCTGCCTGCTGAAAGGAGAGGGAAGGGAGAAAGGAAGAAACAGGAGGAAATAAGATTTCAGATGCTCCCTGTAAGATTTCCACAATGAAACTAAATGGGAAAGCCATAAGATAGCCTGATCTCTTGCTCCTCTTGCTATTTTGCCCACCCTCACTCATTCTGTTTCGCTATTTAGGTGAGGGAATAACTCTGAAATGATGACCGAACAGGGCATGAGTTATCTAACAAATAATAGTTTTTTTTAGGACCAAAGCAAATATAAGACAATCCTCATGAGCTTGTAAGTTGCCAAGTTTACCCTCAGAGGAACATGACGACATCTCTAAAAGAAATAAAGAAGCCCAAATTAATAAAACACAGACAATGTCATAACTTGAGTGACTATGCATACACACAAAAGAGACATGTAATGCTTCAAGTGATATGAACTTTTTAGAAGCAGGAACTCTACATGTGTACTTTCTAGTGGTGTTTTGTCTTCACAAGTCCTTGAACACTAAGACTAGGAGTTCATGAAACCAGCAAAGAACCAACTATTTTTCTTTTCCCATTCTAAAGATTCCAAATCCTGAACAGTAAAATTTACAGATCCATAGAGATCATTGTCCTTGCTCACTGATGACTTACCAAAAAGGTAAGTTGGTGATAGTTTCATTCAATCTTTTTTTTTAAAGTGTTCCTATTTTAGGAAGCTGGCATTTAGTCATGAAATTGCTTACAGTGATTTTCCATTTTCTTTTTTTATATATTTGTTTTAAATGATTAGACTGCCACAAGGCAGATAAAAGCCATTAATGATAAATGATTACATTACATTTATGATTGAAAATGTTAGGAAGGATAATACAATACAATAGCAAAGTTGGAAGGGACCTTGGAGGTCTTCTAATCCAACCCCCTGCCTAGGCAGTAAACCCTATACCGTTTTAGACAAATGGCTATCCAACATCTTCTTAAAGACTTCCAGTGTTGGAGCATTCACAACTTCTGGAGGCAAGCTGTTCCACTGATTAATTGTTCTAACTGTCAGGAAGTTTCTCCTCAGTTCTAAGTTGCTTCTCTCCTTGATTAGTTTCCACCCATTGCTTCTTGTTCTACATTCAGGTGCCTTGGATCAAATATGAGTTCTCTTGGTGACATTTCCCTGAAAAAAAAAAGGAATTGTCTGATTATGGACTAATAACAAACTTGAAAAAAATGAGGAATTTGTTGGCTCAATTGATAAGCACTGAAAGAAAAAAAAATAGAACAAGAATGTTTTATAATTACAAGGTGTAAAGAAGAAAACATTTTATTTGTAGTTGGCAGGAAATTAAAACAATCCCATTGTATGAAGAATTAATTCTTGCCAAGACGGTCTTCCATAAAAGCTGTGAGAATAAATCACATTTTTACTGTTTATCAGAAGTGTTTAGTGTACATAATATTGTATTTTCACACAAATCTCTTTTCATGTGACTAACTGATGGTAGGCAAAAGCATTAAATGAAACTTCTGTCTGTACAGCAATAGATCACCGAATACTATTTTTTGAATCATCAAATTTAAAGAAGGCAGTTTTTTGGAAATCTATGGAAACCTATGGCTGATCACTATAGTTAATAGGATTTTGGACTCTTTATACCAAAATTTCTTGGTAGAAGAGCTGGATATATTGAGTTATATGCAAACATTATCCAGCAGTCTTGACAAAGACAGGTATTTTATGAGGATTGCACCTGCATTTTCTGATGAATGTGTGAATTTCTATGGGTAACATTAGTAAAGTTGGCAAAGGAAACATTAATAAGATTAAGCCAAAGTTATACTTTTTCATTTCATTGATTTTCCCTGGAAAAATATATGCACATATTGTATGTAGTTAACTAGCTTCTCTAAAATCAATGCCAAGTGAAAATGTTAATTTATCTCAATCATACCCACTGTTTTCTGATGCCATAACTGTAACTTCCCCCACCTTATTGAATTATCTGAACACCTTATCTGATTTGTTCAACCCATACTCTTCTAGTTTGATATATATATATTTGGTACATTTGAACAGACTGATTCACACTTTTCGGTCTCACATTTGATCTTTTTTTTGAAATTGATTACTTAGAATTTTCTAAGCATAGCAAGGGGGATCTTTTGCTGATTATTGCAACAAATAGAGGATAATTCTAACAGTGCTTGACAAAAGAGCCTGTATTACAGCTGCAATAATGGCAACCAATTAAGAAAGAAATTATTGAGAGTTTGCCATTTTTAAATGGCAGAAAGATGAAGATATAATTTGAAAACTTTCTTGCCAACTTTGTTTAAAAGCTGGTTTAATTCTTTTTAAATGGAAGCATCTACATTACTTATTTCTAAGTTATATCATAAGCCTAATAACAAGAAGAATTGTACAAATATTGTGGAATGGGGAAAAGAACACATTGTAGATGACAGTCAATTATAATATTACAGTTAGAATATAACTAGGATTAGGGAATCCCAAGTTTAAGTCACCTTTTGGCATGGAAATTCACTGGGTAACTTTCGATCAATCATTCTTTCATCTCAATCTACGTCAGAGGTGGGCTATTGTGGGTGGGTGGGAAATGCTATGTATACCACCCGGAAGAAAGACTGGCTATAAATGTAACAAATACATAATATATACAATATTTATTAGACATTCTTAAAGTTTTATAATTATCAAAATGCAATTTATATTGCATATGGGACAAATGTACAATGCCCATGGAAACCAAGTTGCAGAAATCTCCCTTGAGCCTGCTATTCCCTTTGGTTCATCTTAGTTTTATTTTATTTTCTAAGGTTATTTTTATTAAGAAAAGGGATAGGAAAAAGGATATTTGCTTCAGAACAAAGTGCCATCCAGTAATGTAAGTAATGTTTATTTCCAAGAATGCTTCCAAATCTTCCTAATTTAAATCACAAGGATTTTTTTGGTGGTAGTGGTGATGGATCAAGGAAGACTTCCTCTAATTTTATAAGACTAATATTGTAAAGTTGGGGCAGTACGTGTTTTCGAACAATACATCGGTTAGTTGAAGCCCAGTATTTTATTTGAAAGTCTCTTCATTTGTCCAGAAAACAGAGGATAAAGCTTGAGCTATTAGCTAGAGGGCTGAATGTTTTGCGAATATCCATAGCAGCTATTTTGTAGATAGGCAAACTTTTATCCTCTTTGCAAAGTCACTTTGTGACAAGTTATTGAAATTTTGATTATGCCCAGAAAATTCCTATAACTACCAATTCCTCTCCCCATCCATACTACTATTAAAACCTCTGAATACTTGAAATGTAAGATGGTATCTTCACCTTGGAAATAGCAATCTTGAGTTATTATGGAGGGCTGTGGAAAGAGCAGATCCTAAGAACTGCTATTGCATGATGGACTTGACAGAAGGTCTCACTCTGTGTGGTATTTTGCTGACGTTTTCAGCACAGCAGTTTGCTATATTGTAAACTGCCCACAAAGGAAAGTAATGCAGACAATGGCAATGTGGAATGTGTTATGTCAGCTTTCGACTGGAGTAGCTGTCACCCTTAAACTGTATCTATCTCTCCCCCAGGATTTCTGTTTTGCAGTCTTATGTCAATCACTTTCGCAAGTACATTGCTGATGGCTGATTTTAACACATGGAGAGAATGGAATGGGGATCTCCACTGCTATAAAGACTTCACTAGTGGAGCTCCATTCCATAAAAATATCTGTGTAGTAATAATATCTTTAAAGTTTCCTTTTTGGGGATTCAGAGGAAGGCAGAGATTATGTTTTTTTTAATATATAAAGTTTTTTATTTATGCATTTTCATAACATATAATCACATGTATACTATTACATAGCCAACATCGTATTGTATTATTAAATGTTTACATCAATTCATCTTACCATTAACTACCAAAAACAATTATTGGCTCTTCTGCTCTCCATACACCATATTTATATCTTATCCATCACTTTCTTCTCCCTCTCTCCTCACCCTCCCTACCTCCTTTCTTCCCTCTGACATCCTTTTTTTCTCTACTTCCCCTTCCTCTCCCTCTCTCCCCTTTCCACTCCTCTTTTCTCTCTTCCTCTCCCCCCTGCCCTTTCTCCTATCTCTCTATTCTTCCCTTACCTCTCTCCTCTGCTTTACACTCTTCATCTTATTTATTTCGTGTATTTCAGCTTCTGAGCGAGCTCCATTTTATGTTGATGGTATTTATAATTCCTTTTCAATATACATATTTAATTTTAACATATATCTTCCTCAGGAAGGCAGAGATTATGTTGATGAATGATGAAACCCTCTAATCAAACCATCCATCAACTATCAGATGATTAAGGGCACTTGACAAAACACAAGTGTGTAAGTTTGCATGTGTTAAGCCCAGTTCTCAATGAGAAGCTGGTAAGTGAAATAAGTGACTGATACGATATCTTCCCTGATTTCCATTGTCATATTGTAAACAAAATATGGATAACAAGCAAATATAGAGCTATCAGACTGGGTTGCAAAAGCTTAAACATCTTTTAGAAAATAGCAGTCAGACAGATTTCTCAATTTATTTGCAATGGTCAAATAAGGAGACTATTAGTTGGCCATCTACAGTAGGTGACCATCGAAATTTCTGGAGCTCAGAACTGGAAGTGCTGTGTAAGGGCAACATAAGGGAAGGTGTAGAGTAAAGAGAGACTATTGAGTAGTTGATTTAAAATGAGTTTTCATGTGATGTACACCAGAACAGACAAATGTGAAGCTTATTTTGCTTACTTATTTGTGTTCTAGAATTTGACATAGGATCTCACCCTATCTCTGTATTAAAGAAAATTTTCTTTTGTTGCTCTATATTGAGAAAATGATTGGAGCTTAGTTTACTCAAAATAGGTAGTGACTGCGAATTTGAATTTTCAAATTGTTGCTCATATAAGAATGCCTTTGATTTTTCTTTGACACTAAGAGTTCTTTTAGAGAAGGTTTCTTTTTCTTTGCAATTATTCTGTCTTACAACATTTTATCAAATGTGCAGATGATAATGGGTTCCATTTGCAATTCTCCCGAGAATTACTCTATGTTTTTCGATATTTTATATTTGTTGTTCTAAGCAGAGAAAATTGTATGACCTTCCATTTTTAGTTTTGCAATGAGTTTTATGAAGTGGTTGTATGTACATTTTTGTGTGGGGATTTAAACTTTGGTTTCCTAATTTTCCAGTATAAGACTCTAATTGTTCACCATTGGCTATCTTTTGCCTTACAATCTCTCTTTTGTTTGGAAACATCCCAAGAGCAATCTAGCAGATAAACAAGAAAATGTTCTCATTTACTTATTCAATTAAAGAAGAAGTTGAAAGAAGAAGCGAAGGTCAACTTCGGGTGGGAATGCCTGCATGTCAGAAGTAAAGGAGGAACTGTATTGTTAATTTTTTATTTCCCCTGAGGGCCTTCTTATTTTTTTTATAACTGTAAAGCAAAATGAATTGCTTCCCCCAGAATAATTACAAGGGTGAAGATAAAGCTGCTCAAAATCTAATTTTGTGCTTGGGGTATACTGTACATTATTTCAAGATATGCAAATCTGAGTTTGCAATACTAGGGTGTTAATGCACTGTGTCAATGGATCTTTTCAAGTAGCGACTGACAATGTTTCCAAATGCCTATAGCCATGCATTTAATGACACTGCCAGTAAGTGTCTTACAAGGTGTCTTCTGTTTGCATATTTTGGTTGAGTCTACTTTTATTTCTCCTACTAAAGAAAATCTGGAAGGAAAACCCCAAAACTTGGACATTCTGGTTGAATGGCAATACATCAGGGCAATACACAAATAGATTGGGATCAGAGGTGGTATTCAGCTGGTTCTCTCCGGTTTAGGCGAACCAATAGCAGTGGCTACAGGAGGCTGCGCTCAACCACCCTGATGTAATGCGTGAGCACTGTGTGCTCCCATTTGCTAACCGGTAGGAAAGGTAAGTGAATCACATCATTGATTGGGATATATTTAAAACCAATTTAATAGAATTATTCTTTGATGAGATAATGATGATGATGATGATGATGATGATGATGATGATGATGATAATGCACACTGATTTTGAATATGTAATTCTGCTATTTTTTCCACACAAGGCCTTTAAAATTCATTATAGGTTATTATACAAAAAGATAAATAAAATCTAAACATCTTTTTGTATTTGTATATACCCTTCACACTTCCAGAAGCAAGACTGCTGTAGATTATCATACCATTCTTCTGGTAAATGTTTTTGCTAACATACTGGACAATTCTGAAATTCTAAATGAGCTTCAGTAAGGAAGGTTGCTGAAATATGAAGATAACAAACCATTGATATTCATTTCATCTTGATGTAAAATTTTATTTAGAACTGCAAGGTGAACAGTGAGTAGGGTTGGATATCGTAATTAAGTTGTCTAGATACCATAATCCTGTATTAAATGTTGGCAGAAAAACGCCTGTCCCATTTGACTAATTTTATCAAAACACATGAGGTTGTTCTAAGATTTTAAAAGTGAGAATCAGATAAAAGGCAGAAGATCTTTGCAAGAAATTAAATTAGTCTAAATTAATGAAGGAAAAATAAGATGGAATACCACAAACCCAGATCTTGGTAAGTAAATCTGCTTTGATTTTATGTATACAATGCAATTTTATTGACTCTGTTTTCTTGTGATCAGAATTTTTTGTGATCAGAATTACTGGGTTTGCTGAGGTCAGATTTAACATGTTTGCTGTGGAAAAGGATAAACTCTACTAAGTACAGGCTTATAAGTTCACTAATTTTGCTGATATTCTAAAAATACAGCAGAGTCTCAATGTAAAAATGATTGGGTTGTATGATGACTTGGGATAGAAACTGCATTATGATTTAATTTCTTCTTACACTTACTGATTTCAATTTGTTATGATATTTGCAAGCATCAAAGTGCATGACTGACATTGTGGGAGATAAAAATCATGTTAGACCCCTGTACTTGCAGGAAAACACTAGAAAGAAAAGTCTACAATGGCAAAAGAACCAGAAGGCACCAGTATCTTTTCTGATTAATGCTAGCAGTCATTATCAGACACAATGTAATAAAAATAAACTCACATAGCCATGGCATATCTTACCTTTGGCTAATCTTTTAAAAAGAATATCAGTACACGACAGCCTCTGTGTCTAAGTTAGTATATAATGCCAAGACTTCCAAAAAGCACAAAAGCAATGCTGTGACAATACTAGTGACAAATTCTTATTTTTCTTTCCTAATTTTGATTTCCCCATTCAAGAAACTGTACAGAAGAATATGACAAAATCAATTCTACTTAATAATTACTTAAAAAATTCTGCAAACAAGCAGGGGGATATAAGCGAACATGTTCCATAAAAAAAAAACCACAACTAAAGACTCAAGAGAACATTGAAACACAGCACTGGTTGTCCACTGTCAACTGGTGGAGGCTTCCTAGCACTGGGATCACCAGTGGGTTCTGTCAGCAGCTGCAGGTTATACTTTCCTTGCCTGAATGTCATATTGGCATAAGACACTTTTACAGTGTTTTTGTAGTCAACTTCTGCAACTTTGAGATTTCTTCCCAGACTCCAATATAGAGGAATTAGAGAGGCATACAGTCATCTATTTTGATGACATGTCCCATCAATTTCATCTGGGCTCTGATAATCAGAGACTCAATATTTGTGGAAACATGATCAAGACCTCCAGGTTGGAGACAGACTGTTGCTAAAGAATGCCAAGGATGGAATGGAAAGTTTGCATGTGAAATGCCTCCCGTTATTTGATGCAGTTTCGGTACAAAGCCCAGGATCCATATCTATATAGGAAACAAGATTTAATCACAGGTCTGTACACTTTTTACTTTGTGTAGTTACAGATATTGTGTTGATAGAGAAGTCTAGTACATAGACATCTTAGTACTTGCCTGGCCATGTTATCCTGGAGTCAATTTTTTTGTCCGAAGATCCATTACTTGAGATGATGCTTCCCAAATATTTGAAATCGTTTTCTATGGTCAATTGGGTAGCATCAACAATGATTTTTGGTTCTAAAAGCTCAATAGTTGACATGAGTTGGTAAAGTACTTCAGTTTTGCTCAGGATCAGTGGTGGATTGCAGGCGGTATGCCCCAGAACGGGCATACCTGAGCCTGCCCGGAGCACTGGGTACCGTTCCAGTATGGTGCTCCAAAGGGCCCACCTGCCTGCTCTCTCTCCTTGTCTGTCCTTTAAGCCTTCTGTGCATGCACATGGTGTATATGGCACCTGTGTGATGCTCCGCCGAGCAGCTGGAGCATCGTGGAGGGTTGCGGAGACATCGCAGGCAAGTATGATGCATGCGTGCGCAACACACAAATCAAATTCAAATTTCAAATTTTTAATTTATTAGCCGCTCCCTCTCCACAGGGGACTCGGGGCGGTGTACAATAAAAATATACATGCATACATGCATACATATAGACATACAGGTACACACATATACATACATATACATACATGTACATACATGGAGGAGATAGTAATCAAACATATATCACATTAATAATAATAATAGAAAATTAAAAATTAGCCATTAAAATCCCATGATAAAATACAATTTAAAAGGACTGTCAGGAGGAGGATAAACTACGGTTGAGCCAGGCCAGATAATTGAAAGAGGTGGGTCTTGAGCTTTACACGGAAGGAGCGGAGATCGGAAGTAATCCTGATGTCAAGGGGGAGGTCATTCCACAGGGCTGGGCCCATCACAGAGAAGGCCCTGCTCCTGGGTGTCGCCCTCCGACACTGTTTAGCGGATGGCACCCGGAGAAGTCCCTCTCTGTGTGAGCGGATTGGTCATAGGGATGTATGGGGCAGGATACGATCCCGCAAATAACTAGGTCCTATGCCATGGAGTGCTTTAAAGATCGTGATCAAAACCTTGAAACGCACCCGGTAGACCACAGGAAGCCAGTGCAGCCCGCGCAGGAGAGGTGTTACATGGGAGAACCTAGTCCTCCCCATAATCACCCGCGCGGCCGCATTCTGAACCAACTGTAGTCTCCGAGTGCATCTCAAGGGAAGCCCCATGTAGAGAGCATTGCAGTAGTCCAGGCGAGACGTCACTAGCGCATGGGTGACTGTGCGCAAGGCATCCCGGTCCAATAAGGGGCGCAATTGGCGGACCAGGTGGACCTGGTGGAACGCCCCCCTTGCCACGGCTGTTACATGGTCATCCATGGACAGCCGGGCATCTAGGAGGACGCCCAAATTACGCGCCCGTTCCATGGGGGCCAGTTGCTCGCCCCCGATGGCCAGAGATGGAAGCAACTGGTTGAACCGGGGGGCCAGAAGCCACAGCCACTCCGTCTTGGAGGGGTTGAGTTTAAGTCGGTTGTCATCCATCCATGTGGGTGACACGGGTCCGTTCCAACTGTACCGGTTGGAATGGGATCCGGAACCCACCACTGCTCAAGATGATAGTCACACAGAAAAACATAGCAGCTTGTGATAATTTGTTCAGCATTATCTGTAAATCAATGCCTTTAACAAGATAACCAAAATCTGAAAATCTTGAGATTGACTTTTTTTTACCTTTTGTTGATTACCGCAACCAACTGTAATTTCCAGATAAAGTAGACTCTCTCATGCCATAATTATTTTAGAGCTAAACTGTTACAATTCAGATTTTATTCTTGTTTTAAATTTTGTTTTTATCTACAGTATGTCCCTTTTATATGGCTGTATGGCTTTTATTTGTAAGCCAACCATGTTTACCAAGTGAGGTCAGTGGTATATAAATTTGATTGATAAATAAATTAAAAAAACATTTTTAGAAAAGATATTTATCGATTAGTTTATTTTGTCTAGTTCCTTAGGTTCCAAGTGCTAAGAATGTTAATAAAAATTTACATGAAAAATGATAAAGAACATAAGTATGAATATAATTACCATAATGCTACAGCTCTCAATTTCCAAATGCTTATTTGAAGCATTATTTGCTGTTCTATGAAAGGAGTCTACATACATTTTATTGGTTTTGGAATTAAATCTTTCTCCTAAAAAGTTAGTATAAATGACAACATTATTTCCTGTCTATACTGGCATTAAGGAGTTCCTGGTGTACTACTTACTGTGATTATATGGTACACCCAATGGCCACTGAACTGTAGACCTTCATTGCATCTTATTCTAGAGGTTTTACAGAAAACAAAAGCAATACAAATGGTTCTCCCACCCACCACCCCCGAGGAAAGTTTCTGCCATTCTACTGTCTTCCAAAGCACAGACTTGCACAAAAGCCTAGTGATTGTACAACACAGGCGTGTTAATTTGGAAGGGTCTTTGTTATTCACTTTGTGGTACAGCAATCCAATTTGATTTGTATTTAGCTCAATATAATGCACAGTCCTACTACTTTTGTTATATTTGTATAGCTTATTTTATGTATAAGTATATTTGATTAATTGTTAAATATCATGTAATTGAACCCTGGAGGATGATGGGTTGTTCACAGCCAAACAAAATGGGTAGAAATAGAATTTTGAAGGATATCAAGGTGGTATAATTGTTATATTTGTATTTATAAATGTGCATATCATATATTAATGGATTTTTACATACGAAGTGCATATTGTGCGAAGGACATCCTCACAGCAGTCATTCGGCAGCAGAAAGTTTTACGTTAGATAATTTACTGTTTGATTTGTGAAAAATACATAGTTAATCCTGCATCAGTTTTCCTTACAAGTTACAGATGACTTACAGTTTTTTCATTTCTGAATCATCTGAGATATTTTCCTATCATGTTTTCAAAGAGATAGCACTTTTAAGTGAATCTGGCTTCCCCGTTGATTTTGCTTGTCAGAAGGTTGCAAAAGGTGATCACATGACCTTGGGACACAGTAACAGTCTTAAGTATGAACCAGTTGCCAAGCATCTGAATTGTGATCACATGATCATGGAGAACTTACAAAGGTCGTAAGTGATACAAATGGCCATAAGTCACTTATTTCAGTGCCGCTGTAACTTTGAAAGGTCACTAACTGTTGTAAACCAAGAACTACCTGTATCAATCTTTATTCATAGGAATTTCACTATCTTTTTGGTTGGAGGAAAAAGAACTGAAAGCAAATTCCGTTTTGTAAAACTGAATGCAAACTATTATGAAAATGCAGGAGATTTTTATGGCTCTAGAGATAGTATCCATTTTATTTATCAGATAAATATTCCTTTTTATTTGCTATATGAGAGAGTAATTGCCCAAAATAGCTGTTTACTGAGTAAGTGGTCCCTTGTGGTGATGTAAACATGGTCTTTAGTTAAATATGTCCTTTTCACCAGCAAAATATCTAACTCCCAAGTTACTAATATATATATATATATATATATATATATATATATATATATATATATATATATATATATATATATATATATATATATATATATATATATATATATATATATATATATATATATATTTGTCATTGAAAACTGCAAAAACCCAAATTTGTATCACATATTAATTATGGTCATTCAGAAACTTGCTTCAGAACTTCTGACAGCTATATTTAAATGTGCCACATCTATTGCTTGTTATCCCATGCACATTTATGAACATTGTGTAAGCATTCAATTCTGTAAAAAGACTATAATATTCTTTAAATGAAACTAATATTAGAGGGTCTTAAAATGAAGCTATTGTTCATAGACCCTTCAGCAGATGGCAACAGCTAGCTGTTGGGTGATTCTTAAAAATGAAAGAGGTTTGGATCTTGTTTGTTCTTGGATAAGAGTTCAACAGGAAATACTGAGAATGTAAGATGCTTAAACAAAAAACAAAATAATAGAATGTGGTAATGGAAATTATGCCCATATTATTGCAAAAGTGCTTCATGTTGTATCCATGAGGTCACTAGGGACTGACCTTGTTTCAAGGAAGAGTTTTTTTAAAGTTATAAATAATAGAACTAGGTAGATTGCTGTTGTGGTTATTATCTTCATATTCTATGCTATGGTAGAGTAGGAATCCATGTGCTACATAACATGCTGCCATCAACCTAAGTCTATTAAGAAAGATAAAGTCATTGCTGGTATAGTGTACGAGATGTGGCAATTTTGAGAGATTAGCTATATGTCAGGCCTGCAGCCAGTTCCTTTTGGGATCTTTGGCATGCCACACTAATATTCTGTTCTACTATGCTGTTTCATTAGTGGGAGTTGGGAGGGGGAATAGTAAGGAGTAGAATGTGATGTTGCCAAAATTAAATTCCTTTCTAGAATCCAAGGTCATCCTTTGTCTTTACACCTCTGCACCTGACCGGAACTGAATGGGTGGAACTGCCAGCATGGCAGTGGAAGATTGGGCCATGTGATGGACTTGTGGGTGTGGGACAAGATCATGAACTCTCAACTGGATGGGGGAAACCCATTCAGATACAGGTTTCCCCAGATATGTCAACATGACTCTCTTAATAAATTGGAACTTAGAACAATACTTTGCTTGGACTCTGATTTAATTTTGGATGTTATTTGGAATGCTGACACTATACTTACAGGTAGTCCTCAATGTCCAAGTACCTTCAGAAATTTCTATATTACAGAACAGGACAAGGATGAAAAATGATAACACTGCAGGAAAGAAACAGAACAACGAATGAAATATGTCTCTATAATCCAAAACAGATTTTCTTACGCTGTTTGCTGCTCTGGTTAACTAGAGTCAGTTCCTTTTGATTGGCCTGATGTGGTTAAGAAGCTGAATGGCAAATTACAGGGTCCTCAATTAAAATCTCAAACCTTTCTTCAATCTCTGATCTCCCATCTCATGGTCACCTGGTAATTTACTACTAGTGTAAAAGTGATTGGTAAACTACTCATGGACTGCGCTATCATGCAAATTTGCACCCAGGACAGCAGAGATATTTGGTTGTTTCTGCACATAAATACTATTGAATAAGATTATGAAATTGAGTCTACTGAAAGCTATTCTGAAGGAGAAAGATGTGCACATCATTAAGCTTTGCTGGCTCTTGAATCATTGCTAAGTTGCTATTGTTATTATTTAATCAGTAAAGATATTCTTTAAACAGCTTGATATCATCTTATCTGAAGGCAAAAATCAAACAGCAATTAAGGAACTCCACTTAAAGCTTAATTAAAATATGAACCTCTGCTTTCATGCAATTAACCTGACATTTCCCCCTCCCCCTATAATTTGCATGCTCTTATATTCTTATAAATGAAATAAAATTTTAATTTGAAAGGTAGAGCATTGCTAAGAACTTTGATTGTGTTGTAAGAACCCAAAGGAAATATCAGGCTTCTGAAAGGAATAACCAAATCCAGCCTTTAGTCCAGACGACAAGGGGATTGTATGAAGTATTCCAAGACATGTGTGGTTAATAAAAGGTTTTTTCTATGTTTACTTAATTGTAGGATAAAGATAGCTATTATAAATTATAGGGTTTTTTACCCATTTCCAATCAACATTCCAACAAAACAAAATTAACTTCTCCCAGCAAGTTAAAGAACCAGCAATTGAATGGTGCTAGTTACATAACACAAAAAACTGGATTGTTGACATCTTAAGCTCTCTCAAATTTTGAGTTACATCTAATTCAAGTGTTGGCAACCTTTACAATGCCAGTTACCATTGAGCAATCTTGTATGGTGGTATGGCTTCCAAATTATATGCATATACAATTAATTAAAAACCAGTGATTTCACTATCAGAAGTCATGCCCCAAAACTCATGAGCGTTTTTTAAACTTGCATTTTATCTTTTTTTTCTTAAACATTTTCAAGATTGGTGAGCTCATGAGATTACAGCCATTTAAAAAAAATAATAATTCTAGGATTCAGGAATATGATCTGGATATGTTACAGATTTTTTGGTTTTCAGCATGATAGTATAGGCCTCACTATGAGGCCAATATCTCATCTCAATCCACTGTGCATTGGGGCCAAAATGATGAATGGTTTGGCTAGAACATTATTGTTCCTGACAGTAGAAATAAAGCAAATTCAAACCTGATATGTCCTGCTAAAGAAACATTTTTGTCAAAGATATCCATGCCAATGTCCATATACAATAACTTCAGAATGTAATGCTCTTTATGTCCAAAACAAAAAAAAAAATTATGAATTTAATAAGCAAAATTTACAAAGCGCTAACACCTGATGTATTTCCATTTATATCAAGCTTAATTTGAAAAGAGATACAGAGATGAAACAAATTGCTCACCACTGCCCTACAAGCAATGCCAAAAGTGTGATTAGGATCAACATTTTTATACCAATGATTCCCATGCTAACAGTAGAACCACATTCAGAGATATTACCATGATTATACTATTGCACTTATGTTGATGGACAAATCATACATGCTGTGCCTCCTTAGTCATTGGTGTTGAACAGTACTTTGGCTGTCCTTTCTCCATTCTGCCACCTAATGATGGTATATTAAAAATATTATCCTAACTCTTATGCCAGCCATTAAGGAAGTGGTTTCATTACATACGTACATACATACATACATACATACATACATACATACATACATACATACATACATACCAGATAGATATACAGTATACAGTAGGTATGGATATGTTAAGTAACGATAGAAGAATTATATAGTAGTCTTGGAAAAGTTTGAGGGATGGCTTATCGTAAACTTTGAAAGGCTACATGTCACACATAGCATTTTATGTTTCAAAGGAACCTTAAAAAAACCTAGCCTTCCTCTGTCCTCATTTTCTTATCTCCTGGATGCAAATGCATAACCATCTGCCATCCTAATATTTTTTCTCTCAAATAGCCTCCAGACTAAAATAAACTGAATAACCTCCAGACTGAATTATGAATTAGCTTGCATTAGCCAAGTTTATTCCTACTGCACTTCCAATGGTTCCACTGGAGTTACTTTGCTCTGCTATTTCATTTTGACCTTCATTCAGTCTGCTGCTAATCAGTGTTCCCAATGGGCTTTTAGACTGCTCTTTCAAAGTTCATCCATTTTGAACTGTTCCTAAAGGGGTAATCTTCAACCATGGTATCAAAATTCACAGTACAACAAATATTGGGACCATCTGGGATTCTATACACATTTCTTCCCAACCTGTAGGATAATAAATTATGCTGACCCAAAGTCTTTGCATAAGCACCACTTAAATAGAAAGCAATCTTGCTAATATGTCACTTGATAGAGAGAATAGTCTTTTGGATAGCCTGTTCAGTTACTTGCCATGGAGCAAGAAAGGTGCTTGCTAGAGTCTGCTATGCAGAAGTAAGATAGTGGGAATGAAATGAGCGTACTTAAAGCAGACTTTGTACCTTAATTGAGGGAATAGCTGAATTGGTCCAAGCCTGTTATGTGAAATCCTGTCATCTGGAGGCATTTTCTACTGAAGACATGCCTGAGTAATAATATGAGATAGTAATGGTTTGTCTATTTGAATAAGATTGAGTGGGAGGCCAAATTCAGAGAGTAGCAGAAGGTAGATGCAAGACCAGTATAGTTCTTACTCTTACAGTGTCAATGTAACAGAAATAAGATGCTGTCAATTAGATCACCCATCTAAGTTGGGAAGCAAAATAACTAGTTATGCATAGCAGCATTCAAGATGCTGCTGTTATCGCCACAGTTTTAGAGGGAGTGCCCGGAATTTCCATTGATATTTATGCTAGTCTGTGACCATAATAAGGATTTGATCAATTGATATTTAAATAATTTTTTATTGAAATTGGTATTCTAGTCCCTTAAAACATTTCATTTTTCTATTCCATCACCAGGAGCTTAGCTGTGGCTATATTTGTGCTGTGACCTATTATGTGTAGTCTGTTTCATTTGGGGGGCATGTGTGAACATGTAACATCAATCTTGTGAAAGATCAAATATGAGTCTTTCATATTGATTTGGAAAATCAAAAACATCTAAAAGGTATTCCAGATTACCAGTCCCAATCACTTGAACAGACTTTTTGGGAATGTTTATGAGAGGTGAAACGCTGACCTTTCCTTACTCTGATACTGATCGCGCAGCAGGTCATTGGTTTTATGAAATGATGTTATGACTGTTCTGATCTAAGTGTCACCTAAGAACCAGTGGATAAGACATCATACCAGAAACCAGAAAATTCTGAGCACTAGTCTCACTTTAGACACAAAGCCAGTTGGATGACCTTTGGTAAGTCACATTCTGAGTTCTTGGAAGAAGGAAATAGCAAACCATTTCTGATTATTGACAACAAAATTGCGCGATTCATCTAGGTAGTTACTGAAAGATAAAACCGACTCAATGACATACATTCCACTCCATCAATAATATAGAAACCTGTTTTCTGATTTCAATTTTCAATAACCCAGATGACATCTAGATGACAGCAACTTTGAAAACACTTAATAGGATTACTACAGATTTATATTATAATACTGAGCTTCATTATTCTAATGTGTGCTGGGAGAAATATTGAAGTCATATAGAATGATAAGTAAATAGTTATGTTAAAAAAATAAGAAAAAATGGAATTATTGATGACTATAAACACTGCTCCGATCTGTGTCGTAACTGGTGATGGCTTTTACCAAGGTTTGTAATTAGAAAGGCTAGATTTTCAGTAGGAGAAAATTGCTAGGCCTAACAGTGTTGTATGGTGGCACATCATGGCTATGTTCTTGTGAACCTTAAGAAAACATGGTGGAGCAGCATGGTTTTTTTTCCACCTGCCCAGAATCTTACTTACAATCTGGTCTCCTATTAGCTAGGATACTGCATCAAATCATTAAGACAGGATTCTAATTTTTTTAATACAATCACAAAAATGGGGAGTAAACTATGATCCACAAAAAGCTATACAGTTGAGTTAATTGCTAACAGAGCTGTTACCTATGTTTATGTTATGTTAGAACTCAACATTGCTCAGCCATTGAATATTTCTGAAGCAATGTTGGGTTCTAACAGTAGTGAATACAAATAAGGACTCTGTTGGCAATTAATATAACCATTTAACTAAAAGCATTTTAGTGGGGAAAAATTCTAAAATAAAATGAAGTTCAACGAAGTGTTCCAAATGAATTGCTGGTGCTTAGAGAGGCAATCATGCAAAGTGCTTTACAAATGCATGGATGCAGACTTGAAAATAACATAATGTGTCATTGCTTCATTATCAGTTATTACCCATAGTTTCCATATAATATTGAGAAAATTGTCAATGAGCAGAAAATGCTCAAAGTGGCTGGAATGAAGGCAGTAGCCATCTAGAACTTGTTCCATCTCACCTGTGTTATGTCCCTAAGTCCAGTCAGGACACACACTATGTTTGTCTCTGTAAATTACTTCCTGAGAATTCCTAATGCACAAAATTGTTATTATTGGAAATAGGCATTGCAATTTATGCTACCAAAGTGTACAGATCAATGCAGTTAAATAAATATATTTAATTTGTGCTACCCCTACTATAAGACATAGATTCATTCATGTCTCCTATGTCAAGAAGTGTAATTCACCACTCTATTTGTTCCTTTACTGATGGGAAGCTAGATGAGCTATGGCAATTGATCTTCTCTAGCACTTGTCTTCCACAACCCACTTAAACTGCTTGCTTTGAATTCTAATGATGTAAAAACAGCATTGACAATTATTTCTAGTTAATGTAATATAAAGTCACCTTATTTTGCGCCATTTCAATTTCTCATTTTTAGAACCAATAAATTCTCACTAAAAACAGGACTCAAGTAGTAATTTAATTTTATATTTTCATATGTGGGCATTCTGAATTAGATCCCTAAGCTGTTTCATTGAAAAAAAGGAATAAAAAAGTGCTATAAAATCCTGGTTAACTCAGTATTAGATTTTTTTTGCATCCAACGTATATCATGTGACTGGCTGATTTGGTGTACAAAGAAAGAAGATGATGAAGAAAACATAATCAATCATTTCAATGTTATTAAAACTTACTAAAATAGTAAAATTACAATTAGAAATTCTCCATAATTTTATCAACTGGGGACTTTGCTCATTCCGTCCTTGAAGCCCAAGGAAAAAAAAAGCTAGGGCTTAATCACATTCGAATAGAATAGAATAAAAAGTTGGAAGGGCCTTGGAGGTCTTCTAGTCCAACCCCCAGTTTAGGCAGGAAACCCTACACCATTTCAGACAAATGGTCATTCAACCTTCCTAAATGGCTGGCAGGGTTAAGATCAAACATATATCAGAAGGTTTAACTGAATTTAACTTGAGTTTACCTTATTTTTCAGAGCATGTTGGGAGCAAAGAATGATAGAAAACTAACTTTTTGCACCATCTCGCAAAATATATGGATTTTTTGCAAAGATATAAACCTAATCTAGCTGATGCTTAAATATAAAGTTTGGTTTAAGTTCTTAGAGTTTAGAACTCTTTTCCCAAATGGTCACAGGCCTTTACCAGAACCAGATTGAAACTCTTATCTCCTGTCCAAACAATTTAATAAGTTCAGCTATTTCAGTATTCTTAGTTAAGTAGCAGATGGTTTTATTTCATCTCCTACCAATGTTATTTTTTGAATTATTGTTATAACTGGTTTTTCTTCTTTTAGTATGAAATGTTTTGTCATTCCTGTCATACAAATCTCATCTTATCCAATGTAGCTGAAAAATTAATGTAATTATGCTAAAAGGTGTCTTGATATACTCAGATCAAAATGAATAGATGACTTACCAGTTGCTTCACTTAAGCAAAGATCATAAGTAAATGTGCTTATGAGCTTCATCTTTCCTTTGCTTTTTGGTTCTGTCACGGTTGTAAATGAGCGGATTGGTCACAAAGGTACTTTTTCATCAAGGTCATAACTGCAAATGATTGCTGAATGAGGCAGTTGCTAAATGAGGACTACCTATGTAATAATAGAATCTTACAAATGTGATCTTGCTTCTCTTCCCCTCCCAATAAATCAGGAAGAAGTCATCTTGATTATCTTCGGATATCCTTTCCATAATGGTTTCTTAATACCTGCTTCAAGGTAGTTTCCTCAACTGTCTATAGCTAATTAAGGAGCATTCCCATTAAGTCATTATTTTTTTAAAATGCCAGTTTTTAAAAGACATGTTTTTTTTCCAAGGGATATTTTCTCATGAGAACAAAAATCAGATTTTATTTCCCAGTATTGTTTAAATATGTATGTCTTCAATTTTTGAAAAAAAATTCAGAATCCAGCACTTGCCATGATTCCAAAATTGTTAAATAGCGTCTCTGTGATTCAGTCCATAACTGTAGATATAATTTTTGACCAATTCAATATAACAGTTAATGAGTCTGTTTAAAGCTAAAATTCTGTGTAAAAGCATGATAAAAAAACTTTTCTAGTTTAAAGATAACAGCTTTTTCTCTACTCTTTTCAACTCTTTCTACCCATAGCTTTACTTAACAATCAATACTGAACAAAATGAAAAACAACTTGATGGGTCTTTAGAAATGTAATGCTATCTATCTTCAGAATTGGAGCAACCCCCCAAAAGCGATAGACAAAAGTTAATAGGAAGTTTTACAAAGAAGGGTGATTATTTTTTGGTCTGTTGATGCATTTCCTATTTGTCATAACTTTTAATCCAACTCTATTTTGTTGGGAGGAGGAAAGAGAAATAATTAAAGGAACACTGAGCTATAAATTATATTAACTCTCAGTATTAACAAGGTTAACATTAATAGATTATTGATCAGCGTAATGAGTTGAGGCCAAGTCATTTTTTCCCCATCAGTACTCTTACTAGAGAATTGTCTTTTGAAGTCCAATCAAGTAAAAGCATATTGCTTTGCATTACACCTGAGTATTGAGTAGAATATCCATCTGTTGATTTCAAGACCTGGCAGTTAAATCCTGGCTTCACTCCAAGTCATCTGCCTTTTGTCTGCTGCTGCTCAATACTACCTTTTGGAACTGTTGTATTTCCCCTTTTTTATGAAATTGAAAACCCATTTGCAGCAGGCCATATTAGGTTTAATAAATACTATAAGCTGGAAGCTGCATATTCTCTTACCCTTACACACTGATGCCCCCTTATGCTGAATAATTCAACTATAAGACACTCTTCAATTCCATAATCAGAAATTATATACATTTTGGGTTGCACAAAGTGTTACACAAAGTTCACACAGAGAGATGGTTAATGAACTTTGCACATTATACAAATGTGACACCCCTTTTAGGCGGCCTGCACTGGTTGCCGGTTGTTTCCCGGGTGCGATTCAAGGTGTTTATTATGATCTTTAAAGCGCTCCATGGCTTAGGCCCAGGGTACCTGCGAGACCACCTACTGCCACCAGTAGCCTCCCACCATCCAGTACGATCCCACAGAGTTGGCCTCCTCAGGGTGCCGTCGGCCAAGCAGTGTCGGCTGGTGACCCCCAGGGGGAGAGCCTTCTCTGTGGGAGCGCCTTCCCTCTGGAATGAGCTGCCCCCGGAGCTTCGCATAACCCCCGACCTCCAGTCCTTCCGATGCGCCCTAAAAAGTTGGCTTTTCCAGCAAGCCGGCCTGGCCTGTTAATGTTAATTTATTTTAAATGTACTGTTTCTTTTTTTTAAAAAAAAAATCGGTTTGGTCTTTTTGGAATTGGGTTTAATCTTTTTTTAACTTTTGTGATGTGTGTTTTTAATGTTGTACGCCACCCTGAGTCCTTTGGAGAAGGGCGGCATATAAATCCAAATAAACCTAAACCTAAACATTACACGGACATTATGGACTAACTAAAGATCATAAATCCCTTGTTGTGAAATGGGGCCCTGGGAGGCAGATGGGCCTGCTGATAGTATACCTGGCTCCCCGCCATACATCAGCGACCCTGCCCGAACTCCTCGAGCTGATCGCATCGGTGGCGGTTGAGACCCTTCTAGTGATGGGGGATTTTAACCTGCCATCGGTGGGAGAAGCATCAGAGGGGGTTCGGGAGTTCATGGCTTCCATGATAGCCATGGACCTGACTCAAATGATTCAGGGCCCGACACACGAGGGAGGTCTCTAGCCAGTGGTTGAGTCATCTGGGAGGAGTGAATTTAACCATCACTCCTCTGTCATGGTCAGATCACTCACTCCTCCGACTTGACTTCCCTGGTGCTACCCCTCGCTGCGGGGAGGCAGAACTGGAAAACACTAGATGGTTCCGCCCCAGGTGCCTGATGGAACCAGATAGGTTCCAGACGGAGCTTGGGCCACCTCCTGCAGCCCTGACCCGCCCTCGGGTAGAGGACCTAGTGGCCGCGTGGAATAATGCGACTACCGGGGCCTTGAACCGGGTGGCGCCTTTGCGGCCTCTCCGGCGGCAACGATCCACCCTGGCTCCTTGGTTTACCGAGGAGCTAAGGGTGATGAAGCGCCGCAAGAGATGCCTAGAGAGTCGTTGGAGATCCTCCCGATCCGAATTTGACCGAGCACAGGTACGAGCCCATTTAAGGACGTACCTAGTGGCATTGAGAACGGCCAAATGCCAATATTGTGCCGCTCTCATTGCATCCGCAGAGAACCGCCCTGCCGCCCTGTTTCGGGTGTCCCGCTCCCTTCTGTTTCAGAGGCCGCGGGAGGCCCCTTTGCAGGGTAGGGCAGAGGAATTTGGGAAATATCTGCAGGATAAAGTCGCTCAAATCCGGAAGGATTGGGTCCCCTTCAGTGGCCCAGTCGAGACGCCAATGGCGAGTCTTGAGAAACCTTTTTGGGATGAGTTTGACTTGGTTGTCATCGAGGATTTGGACAGATTGCGTGGACGACTGCGACCTACCACATGTTTACTGGACCCGTGTCCCTCCTGGCTTGTACTGGCATCCTGGGAGGTTACACGCGACTGGCTCCTGGGCCTAGTGAACGCTTCGTTGGGTGAGGGGTCTCTTCCGGCCACCTTGAAAGAGGCGGTGGTGAGATCCTTGCTCAAGAAGCCTTCCCTGGACCCTACGGAGCTGGCCAATTATCGTCCTGTCTCCAACCTTCCCTTTTTGGCGAAGGTTGTAGAGAGTGTGGTGGCTTCTCAGTTCCCACGACATCTGGAGGAGAATGATTATCTAGACCCGCGCCAGTCCGGCTTTCGCCCCGGGCACAGTACAGAGACGGCCTTGGTCGCGTTGGTGGATGATCTCTGGAGGGCCAGAGATAGGGGTTGTTCCTCTATCCTGGTCCTATTAGACCTCTCGGCGGCTTTTGATACCATCGACCATGGTATCCTGTTGCACCGACTGGAGGGGTTGGGGGTCCGGGGCACCGTTTTGCGGTGGTTCGGCTCCTACCTCTCTGGCCGGATGCAACGTGTGTTGGCAGGGGAGCAGAGGTCGACCCTAAGCCTCCTTACTTGTGGGGTGCCACAGGGGTCGGTCCTCTCGCCACTCCTGTTCAACACATACATGAAGCCACTGGGTGAGATCATCCGTGGTTTCGGGGTGGGATATCATCTGTACGCTGATGATACTCAGCTGTACATTTCCACCCCGAACCACCCCAACGAGGCCGTCGAAGTGATGTCCCGGTGTGTGGAAGCCGTACGGGTCTGGATGGATGACAACCAACTCAGGCTCAACCCTTCCAAGACGGAGTGGCTGTGGGTTCCGGCTCCCCGGTTCAACCAGATAATTCCATCTCTGGCCATTGGGGGCATTCAACTCGCCCCCGTGGAGCGGGCGCGCAATTTGGGCGTCCTCCTGGATGCCAGGCTGTCCATGGATGAACATGTGACAGCCGTGGCCAGGGGGGCGTTCCACCAGGTTCGCCTGGTGCGCCAATTGCGCCCCCTATTGGACCGGGATGCCCTATGCACAGTCACTCATGCGCTGGTGACGTCTCGCCTGTAACGCTCTCTACATGGGACTTCCCTTGAAATGCACTCGGAGACTGCAGTTGGTCCAGAATGCGGCCGCGCGGGTGATTATGGGGAGTACTAAGTACTCCCATGTGACACCTCTCCTGCGCGAGCTGCACTGGCTTCCTGTGGTCTATCGAGTGCGTTTCAAGGTCTTGATTACGATCTTTAAAGCGCTCCATGGCTCAGGACCTAGTTACCTGCGGGATCGTATTCTGCCCCATACATCCCTACGACCAATCCACTCGCACAGAGAGGGACTTCTCCAGGTGCCGTCCACCAGACAGTGCCATGGGGCGGCGCTTAGGAGCAGAGCCTTCTCTGTGGCGGGCCCAGCCCTGTGGAATAACCTCCCCCCGGATATTAGGACCACTACTGACCTCCGCTCCTTCCGTGTTAAGCTCAAGACCCACCTTTTCCAAATAGCTGGCCTGGCTCAACCATCACTTCGTAACGCTCCTGATGGGTTTTTTAATTTAGTAATTTTATTTAAGGGGATTTTAAATTGTGTTTTTAACTGTGTTTTTAGTTGTGTTTTTAATTGTCTTTCACTTATAAGTCAACTCTCCTCCATGCACATATGTATATGTCCCTGTTCTTTTTGTATATATGTTTGTCTTATGTGTATTTTTTATCCATTTTGATTGTACGCCGCCCCGAGTCCTTCGGGAGAGGGTTGCGGCTAATCAAATAAAATTATTATTATTATTATTATTGTAAAATTTTATTCAAAGGCATATATTTTGTGTTATGTTTTTTTTTTAAAAGGAAGACTTGTAGAGGCAGACATTTCACTACTGAGCTGTAAAGTTATACCGTCAATAGTGAGATGGATTCCCTGAGTAACAAATATAGATACACATTTGTATAGCATCATTCAGTAAGATATACTGTGAAGTTCCACACCATAAATTTCCCAGTTCTGTCACTGAAATACAGATTTCACCTAGAATTATAAAGTTGCTATCTGTCTACTCTCAAATAGCTATAATAATCACAAGAGATTTTGTAAAACTGAAATGATACAATAAAATGATAATTTTAAAAACTTGTGACTTCACATCATTTGCAATTATTAATATTATTAAGTTATTATGGAATAGTAATAATGATGTTTGAAATGACCAGTATAAACCTGGGGAAGACAATGAATATATCCTGATGTAGGCAATTTATGAAGCATACTAATTGATTAGTCTCTTCATGACTAATATGAAATTGATTTCAGAAAGAGATATCAAGTCCTTACTGTATATACTGTGGGTACTCTGTGGACTACAATACCCAACAACAGGTGCTAATTTCAGTTGAGAGTGAATGATTTTGATAATTTATTTGGATAATCTTTCTCCTTATTTAGAAGGAAATATCTCTTATGTTACGCTGTATTTCATCCTGAAAATAAAATATATTAAATCTTCTGATGTAAAGGAACTTTAAGCACTAAGTTGCTGGCCTACATGTAAACATCAAAAGATATTTTAAAAAAATATATAGTCAGTTTGACCTTTCAGTCACTTAATATTTATACTGCAATACCTCAAAAAGGAAAAAGAAAACAAATGAACAAACAAAAATGCATGACCAAGGACTAACATTAGCTTTAAAGTATATGTTTTATAATATACCTGTTACCTTAGAAAATGACAATTGCTAAAGATATAATCATTATAGATTATTCTTGATAACATAGGATAATCAGCAGTTGAACAATCACAAAGGCCAAATCACAAAGTAGAACCCAGAGAATAGTTAATTCCTAGTTTTTGGTTTGCAAAATGCAATATTGGTTGTACAATATGGTTGGTTTCTCAGAGAGAAGTTATTTCATGTATTAATTGTTTGGAACACTGATTAATTTGAATATATGTTTATGTGAATTTTATATATACATACATACAAACACACACACACACACATATATGTATTTGTGTTACAACCCCTGGTATGCCTAAATATGGGAGTAAGCTCACTACTCCCTCTTTCTGTCCTTTGGCTCATTACAAAAGACCATGCAGGCAGAAAACCATATTTTTATTTTTAATGTTGCCTTTTTATATTTGTGTTGTATTTGTACTGATAAATAAATAAAGGGAGACTAGTATAGATCTATTTCGAGCTAATTAGCTCTCATCAGCTAGCCATACCCTTACTG
This sequence comes from Natrix helvetica, assembly GCF_964273705.1. NCBI lineage: Eukaryota > Metazoa > Chordata > Lepidosauria > Squamata > Natricidae > Natrix > Natrix helvetica. The sequence goes on along the minus strand of NC_138551.1, from coordinate 55,555,103 downwards.
GGATTTGAACCTAGGCTGTATTATATATTAGGCAGGAGTCTTAGCCACTGAGCTAAAAATATGGTTTTCTGCCTGCATGGTCTTCTGTAATGAGCCGAAGGACAGAAAGAGGGAGTAGTGAGCTTCCTCCCATATTTAGGCCTACCAGGGGTTGTAACACAAATACATACCTATTTCCCTGGCTCAACTGATAAGGAGGAAAGCCTGTGGCTTAGTGGCTAAGACTCCTGCCTAATATATAATACAGCCCAGGTTCAAATCCCAGTAAGGGTATGGCTAGCTGATGAGAGCTAATTAGCTCAAAATAGATCTATACTAGTCTCCCTTTATTCATTTATCAGTACAAATACAACACACACACACACACACACACACACACACACACACACACACACACATATATATATATATATATATATATATATATATATATATATATATATATTTGTTTTCGTAGATTTTCACGGGTGTAGGTATGCTGGTTTTGTTGTATTCGGGTCTTTTCCCGTGTAAGGTTGAGATTGTCTTTGCAACGTTTCGGCAAGATCTCACCTGCCATCTTCGGGCTTGGGCTTAAAAGGTGAGATCTTGCCGAAACGTTGCAATCTCAATCCTACACGGGAAAAGAGCCGAATACAACAAAACCAGCATACCTACACCCATGAAAATCTACGACAACACACACCCACACCCACACACACACATATAATGTTGTATTTGTGCTGATAAATAAATAAAGGGAGATTAGTATAGATCTATTTCAAGCTATTTAGCTCTCATCAGCTAACCATACCCTTACTGGGATTCGAACCTGGACTGTATTACATATTAGGCAGATATATTAGCCACTAAGCCACAGGCTCTCCTCCCTATCAGCTGATAAGGAACACAAATACATACGTACATATATACATATGTGTGCAATATATTAAAAAGAAAAAAATAGAAATGGACATTGCATACTTTTATAGACACAAAGAGATATTAAAAGCAAGATAAATGCTCATTCCTTTACAAGAATTTGAGATTTTACCTTTTACATTTGAATGAATATTCTACTACTGAATTAGAAAACTTTTTAGAAATTTGGATTGAATTTCCAAGTTTATCTAATTACCTTTAATTTGTTTGATGCTTAAAGTGACTTATACAATATATATTAATATTAAGTAATATTATATACATATAATCTATTCATCAGAGTGCTGAATGTGTTCAATTTATGGATTTAAAATGCTTTCATTTATTTAACTAATGATTATAATCTGTTTTGTATTTCCTCAGCTTTTTTCAATCAGTTTGAATGAAATGCATCAATAAGTTAAATGATTTGTCACTTCCGGTTCCGGTGGCTGATGGCGACGGGCAACTCGTTTGCTCGCTCCGGCTCCCCGGTGGGCTTCCCCACTCCTTGGGGGGCACAGGACACCCCAAAGAGACGTCCTGCCGGAGGGGCGGCATCACGGGGATCCCTGCATCGGCAGCGGCCGGCGGGAGGTCCCCTGCGCGCTCAAGGCACCGGGGAGCAGTATCGGAGGGGCGCGTAAAGCGTCTTCGCAACAGGATGCACGGAGAATGAAAAAGCAGAAGGAAGCAGCTGCGGTGTGGTGAGGCGCATACCCCCCTTCACTCCCTTTGTTGATTTGAAGAACTTTTCAGCAGCTTAAAACTTTCTCTTTCGGCTAACTTGGGAGGCGCAGCTGGAGGGAGGGGGATTTCCCGCCCCCTCGGACAGGCAGCTTGTAACAATTCTGCTCTCAGCCCCAGGGGAAGGAGGAGGGGGGAGAGCCAACCAATGATGCCACACCCTTGTTTAAAGTGACTTTCATTGAATTTAACTCCATAAATTACTGATGATCTGAGGACTTTGGGAACTTTGAAAACTTTGTTATGCCTCTAAACCCGAAGCTGGCAGGGCAAGATGGCACACTTCCGTTGTCTTCATGAACTGTGAAACCTGACTCCACCTTTAAAAATTCAGGCTTCCGGTCTTTGTCTCCGTGCTACCCAGATGAATCTCTTGTGGATTGCTATTCTTTGAACTCTCTGGGGTGAAAAACTTTACTCTATTGCCAGGCTGATTAGAGAAATTCTCTCCTGCTTGGATCCTCTGCCTCCTGGACTCATCTGGCTGCTCTACCGCTCTAACTGTCCATTCTCTACACTGACTGAACTCTTTATTCTATAAACAATGTCTCCTAAAAGACCACCCCCTGGAAAGCCTGGCTTTGCTACCTCTGCCCCGACATCAGCAACGTCCAGCCCTGCTACACAATCAAAGATAACAGACCTGATGCAACCTAAAAGTACAGAGATGGATTTGCAACAATTGCTTCAGCAACTCTTACAGGGACAAGAGGAAATTAAGAAACAATTAAAGGAAATGAAAGAAGAAATTAAAGAGAACCAAGTCCAAAACTATAAGAACTCACAGAGACTGGACCTTGTGGAGGGTGGGGTGGCGGAGGTGAGGGGGGGGTAGAGGCGGTGCAGAAGGGAAACAAAGAACTTGATACCCAACAAATGAAAACAGAATTTGAGAGAATGTCCTTTTATCTTAGATTCCAAAATGTGATGGAAGCAGATGATGAAAACATAAGGGACATCATGACAAACATCTTGGCTGAATATACCCACAAAGAAAAATAACAGATGGAATGGGAGATAGATCTGGTTTATAGAGTGAATTCAGCTTATGCCAGAACACACAATGTACCCAGGGAGGTACATATTAAATTACTTAGAAAAAGCACAAGAGACGAAATACTGGGTATACAAAGGGGGCAAGCCCTGACATACCATGATAGGGAAATAACTATCTTGAAGCAGATCCCCAAGAAAATTAGGGAAAAAAGGAAAAATTATTTGCAATTAGCGAATAAATTATACCAGAAGGGGGTGTGGTTTAGATGGTTGATGCCTGAAGGTATGTTGATATTCTGGGAGGAGACAAGAATTAGAATTAACACACCCATAGAGGCACAGGCCTTTATGGAAAAAAACAAAATACACCTAGAAAAAACAGAAGATCCTACAACGGATATACAGGACACGGGAGGGGCCGGAGATCTGCCGGCGGGGGAAGAAGGGGCAATACCAAGAAAGCTCAGATCACAAAAATGAATAAGAAAATCTCGTTGATATAAACTGACCGAAAGTAATAATGGAATTAACATGTGGATTATATATTACTATGTATTAAATTGATTGAAAGTACCAATAGAATTAATATGCTGATTATATATGACTATGTATTAATGACTTATACCTAGATGTATACTATGAGTTTGGAGGGAGGGGGCGCCTACCACACTTAGCAACTGCCAAAATTTGTATATCTTTCCACTACCTTTTTCCTTGTAAATTTTAAAAAAAAACCAATAAAACTTTGTTTAAAAAAAATAAGTTAAATGATTTGTATGACGATCCTATGTAAGTAGGTGTGTCTCTCTGCTGCAGACATTCACCACTCAGTTTGTGGACTGCAATTGAAACAATGAGAGAGCCAGTTTTATACTTCTATTATCTCACTGTTGATAGAGATTGGCAATGACTATGATATAACTTTTAGCTAAAAAGGTGATATGTTAATATTATTTATGTACTGTTGGCTTTGTTATTTCAAGAATACTTCTGATATACAGCTATTTGGGAAAATGGATCAGGTTATACACAATGAGAAAGAGCTCTACTGTCACTTCCAAGCAACAGAGGAATAGTTTACCCAGACAAATGTTAATTTTCAGCTGAATTAACAAGTGTATTTTATTCACATATAATGAAATAAAGAAGCATGGAAAAGCAGTATTCAGTATATACAGCAGTTTTACCCCATAGAAACCCTAACCCATAGCCTAATTTAACTGAATGTACACAGTGGAGGCTAAATTGTTATGATCTCCGAAAGCCTTATTTTGATTAAAATAGTTAAAAGACACAATTAGTTTATTCTTGCTAGCAATAATTTATAGCAGTGACCATTAAAATCCATTCATTTCAATGCTAAAAACCTAACAATGTGTTTTCAGTCTGACCTCAAAAATTTGAAAAAAGAAGCAGCAGTAATGTCATGTGAGGAGTTGAATTGAAATTTGTTTAGAAGGTGGTTTATCAGTACTAAAAACATTTCTTTAGATAGGAAAAGAACAAAGCAGGTCAACAAAGAAATGAAATACTTGGTTTTTGGAAACAGGACTTAATGCCAGTATAAAGCAAATATTGTGCGGGTTCACAAAAGCCAAATCATTATGGTGAGAGTTTAGATAAGATAATGAGTTAGTTCCTGGCCAGGGAAAAATAACCACAAGAAATGACAAGAATAAGAATGCTGAAGAAGTCTACAGATTCAAGGTCAATTCATTGCTTTAAGACAAAGACTGAAAAATCTTTTAATGGTTCTGGGCTACACCTCGGATTACCTTGACCAATGAAAAGAAATTCAAGAATTGTTAAATATTCTTTCAATTGTGATACCATCATAGAATTCTTTATTAGCAAATGCATTCCTACCATTTAACTAGATTTAATTAGATCAGATCTCTATCTCCTCACCTTCCTTTAACTTCGTTTATTCATGACTTCATACTATTATTTTGTGCTTTGAATAACACTGAATATGTTGGAAAGGAGTAGCATTTCTGAATACTGTATGTAACATGTAGCAATTTATTTTATTCTTGCTCTGGAAAGAGTAATAAATAAAAGAATAATGCTTACCTGACTAATTTGTGATTTAGAAATTCATATGATTCATATTCTAACCAGCCCTTAATCATGCAGGCTAGAAATTAGGGGGGATGGAGCATATTTATGACTCAATGAATATCAGTTTGATAAAATGTATGCTAGCTCTTTGTAGATTTAGGGACAGCATTTTAAAGCTTTTTAAAAGTTTCCTCTATAACTTTTGATACCACAACTCCTACAGTCAATTTTATTTAAAAAAAATATATGCCAGCAACAAAATTAGACGTGCATAGAGGTAAGGAAATTAAAAAAAAAGTTTTTCCCAGAGAAATATCAAAAATTTAGTTGTTCACTATTAAGAAGGAATAAGAAGCAATAGGGCTATTGCTGCCAAAGCCAGCTTCTCTTAATTTTTTTGTTGAAATTAATAGCTGTTTCTATTATATTGAAAAAAGTCCCTTTTTATAAAGGCAACATGTGCCTGGCTAATTAGCCAGGCACTTTTCATGTTTGGAAAAGAAACAAAAATAACCCTGCTGGATTAAACCAAGATCCTTCTTAGTTTGGTAGTTTGGCTTTTACCTCTCTAGAGATTAAAGAAATGAAGACATTTTTTTTCTTTCACCTTTGTTAGTCTGCTAATATTTGGAAGCTATTTGCCAACACCTAATTTTAGCCAATATCCCTTAAGAGCTATGCAAATCAATAGCTGCTAACTACCTTAGGGAGTGCAATGCCTCAGCAGTAAAGTACACTGAGCCTGGGTTCAAGACCCAAGTTCAAGACCCAAGTTCCATGCAGTGGGGAAGGAACTGGGACATGTAAAATCCCTTTACTTTCCCCAGCTTCTGGCCTCCTAGCAATTAAAAAGCATGCAAATGCGAATAGATAAATAGGTATCACTTTGGTGACTATGCAGATATCTTTGGACAATACTAACTCCTTCAGCTAAGAAACCGAGATGAGCACTACCCCCTAGAATAAGAAATAACTGGGCAACAATCTGGGTACTCATTTTACTGACCTCAGAAGGATGGAAGGCTGAGTCAACCTTGAGCTGCTGACACTCTAACTGCTGAACTGCTGGCAGGTTGAAGTCAGCAGAAGTAGCCTGCAGTACTGCATTCTGTGCCCCATGGCTCTTATCTGCTAAATAAGTTGATACTTATTGCTTTGCTTGGTAGTAGGGTAAAAGATCCATACTGCAAAATCCAGATTACATAATAGCAAATGAGTACAGAAATATAAAACTTCCTGCTTTTACCCAGCAATCTTTAAGATTTTGAAACTATTTAAGCCTGGTAGTTCTAGATTTATCCATATATAGGTTCATTTGGGCTTTATTTCTAAATATAGTTATTTGGGAGTAAGTTATTAAGTCTCATTTAATTATGAGTTAGAATTAATACGTAGAAAATATACACAGAAGAGCATTGCTAAATTGTGTATAGCCTAGAGTTAAATATACTACCGTACTAAGAAACATACGTTTTTTTATACTTTTACTTTTCTAAATGAAGCCCCTAGTATAATAATTTTAATGTGCATTTATATCGAATCATGTTTAGCTTTAAAGTACTCATAATATAGCATGTATGTGGAAATAAATAAATAAAATAATTTCTTTATTTAAACATTTAAATTTAATCTTTCCAAAATTCCAGACAATATTGATTTAATAATACAACATAAAAAACAGCAATTTGACAGACCAATAGCAAAATATTAGAAATTTCACTGCCAATTTAATTTTGTAAAACTAGTCACAACACTGAGTTCACCAAAGTTTAATTTTAATGGATATGATTGCAGGATTGCAGCTTCTGAAGTTAAAAATGGGACTATTTATGACAACATGACTCCAAACTCATCAGGACATAGCCATACATAGAATCTGTGGCATAAAACAAAGGTAATGTTTAGCTATGGGATGTAGTTTTCAGAAAGATAATAATAATAAAAAAAAGAATTGAGAGGCATTCAATTACTGAAAGCCATGGTGATTTCAGCTGCAGAGCAGTACAATATATATTTGCAATGGTTGAAGGCACATGCAATTGGAAAACACTAATCAGAAGCTAGGAAAATTCCTTTGAGTGTATCCAATCTATATAGTGTGCTGACATAAGAAAAGGATGGGGGTGTCCACTTACACTTTGCAGGAGAGTTGGGGGGAATACAATGTGTGGGGAGCCAGGAAGAACTGAGGGCAAACTCTTCCTTCAGCATTTAGCAGAGAGCAATTAAGAAAGAAAGTATCCTGACAGTATGGGTTCAGCCATATACGCATTTTGCCAAGCCTCCTGCATAAGCATGAAATGTTCTATTCTGAGCACTATTTTTTCAGTCGTCAGAAAGTTTTCATCATACAAAGGGGGAAAATATCATCTAAATGTCAGCAAATGTCTTAGACAACTGATGTGATGAAATAGTTTTGTATATATTCAGCTATGCATTTAGATCCCAGCAATACTGAAGCGCCACAAGAGCTGACCTGGAAATCTCTTGATTTTCATATAATTTGCTTTATTATGCCTTGGCTAAGTGTCTATTTTTATGACAGCAAGGGGGTAATAGAATGACAATTTAAGATTTTCCACCATTTGATGTTTATGAGGCAAGTGTTGCTGAAATGGACTGGAACAATAATCTTGAACAGAAGAAGGTGCTGCATCAAATACAAGGATAAGACAAAACAATTTTGAGTCCAAAGCAGAACTGTAATTTGAGAAAGCATCCTAGACTTGACTATTCCTGGTTCTCTTGAACACAGAGGGAGGAAGCATATTCAAACTTGTAAGATTCTGTTACAATAACTTTATAATAAAAGCAGTTTTAGCAGTCATAACTTTCATTTCCTAGACCGGTCTACTTCAAAGGATTGACAATCGCAAAGACTTATTAAAGGAACTCTGACAGTTTTGTCTATTAAAATGTGCATTTTAATAGAAGAAATTAATGGAAATTATGCTGTGTAATGCAATTCTAATTATTACTTGATGGTACATTCCATGATATCTATCAGGAGCCCTGCATTTGCAGATTGTCTTGCAGAAAACCCTTCTAAATTTTCAGTTCAAAGAAACAAAGTGCCAAATCAAAGGCTCAGTTGTGGTTGCTTTAAGCACCTCTCTATATTACATAAGTGTGTGTGTATATACCTGTATGGATGGCACTTTGGCTGTTGCCCCCAAATCAAAGCTAAACCAATTTTTTTGTGATGCTGCAGTGTTTTGTTGTTTTGAGAATGGGTTTGGAGAAATGCTATTCCATTTCTTTATATACTGTATCTGTAGAAAATGGCTTGTTTATTCCTTTATTTATATCAAGCTAATTTATTTTCTTCAAATCCCACACTTTTCAAGACATTGCACCAATCCTTCTTTTAGAAATACAGTCTTTGTTGACCCAATTACGCAAAATAAAAGGTTGTCTTTTCTTTTTCTTCCTTTTTAGCAGTGTTTACAGAAAATCAGACTTTGAACCTTTTCTCACCAATAAATACTGTAATACTGAAAAAAACTGTTATCAAAGTACATGGAAGTATCATTTATTATAACTTACATTAAAGCACTCTGGGAAAAATAATATTATTTTTGAGGGAAAATAGCAGTCAGCCTGAGAATGAATCAAATGTTACAGTAAAGGAATTCAAAACACTGTAAATTATCTTCAATTTCAGCAGAAAATAGAAAGGCATGTTTTTCTCAATATTATTTTCACTATTCTTGTTTGCAATTACTAATTTTTTGACTGCAGCATTAAGTGGAGGTTCTTTTAAATCATGTGTTGAAAATAAAGCTGTACAAAGCAAAACTTCAGTTGCTGAAGAAATTAAAATGTTAACCAACTAAAACTTTTTTAAAATAAGAAAAAAAGAATTACAATAAAGAAATGTGAAATACTTTCTGTAATGCAAATAGTATCAGCAGTACATATGGATGGAAATTTATCTGGTTTCAAAACAGAGGTGTCATTAATTGACTCCCCCCTCTGTTCATGATCTCAGGGGTTGCCACAAAGAAGAGGGAATCAAACTATTCTCCAAAGCACCTGAGGGCAGAATAAGAAGCAATGGATGGAAACTAATAAAGGAGAGAAGCAACCTAGAACTAAGAAGAAATTTCCTGATAGTTAAAACAATTAATCAGTGGAACAACTTGCTTCCAAGTTTTGAATGCTCTAACACTAGAGATTTTTAAGAAGAGATTGGACAACCATTTGTCTGAAATGGTATAGGGTTTCCTGCCTCAGCAGGGGTTGGACTAAAAAACCTCCAAGGTCCCTTCCGACTCTGTTTATTCTCTCTTTCCTTCCCTCCCCTTCCCTTCCCCTCCCCTCCTCTTCTCTTCTCTTCATTAAATGAAATCCTACCAGCAGCATATTTCACTCCTATGTCTAATTATATTTCAGAGGCGAGTCTCTCTCCCTCTCCTCCCTCCCTCCCTCCCTCTCCCTCTCTCTCTTCCATTTTTCATATTATTATAATTGTCTTTCCTAATTTTAATGGCAGAAGAGATGAAATGCTAAATTTGATCTAGTACCAAGGACTTCAACATCCAGTCTCCTGAAGACACTATACCAATAGCTATTTAAATACAGTTTCACTTCAGTGAGTAGAGTTGTTGCAATTAACAACTGGGGGATAAAACTGGTTAATTATAGTGTTGGCTTTAATTGAACAATGATTTAAATCTTAGCTTCTTAAGGATTTTTATTGGGTTACCAATGCAAGCATTTATTAGAATAACTACCAAATCCCTTTTCTGGTGATGATAATGGGTTTTCCATCTTTGCAATACTGTGATGACCTAAAATGATAAATGAATGTGTACTGTTGGAGATAGGGGTGGGCAAGATATAAATATAATGTTTATTTTATCTAATTTTTAATAATTAATCTTCAGCCTATAAATAAAATAAATCAAGCTAAACTTTATAAAATATAGCTCTTTCATTATATGTAACCCACAAGACTAACAGAAATAGTAAAAAAAAACCACTAAGCCAGGCTTTTTTTTTAAAGGAAAAGAATGAGCTTACTTACTTTTGTATGATCTTTGAAACTGGGGTTTCATTTTCAGGACAGTCCCTTGATTACCAAGGTCAGGGGAAAGAAAACCAAAATAACAAAGGATTTTTCTTTACCTAAAATGCTTTGAGCACCAAATGTGGTTCCTTGTTTCAAGTCATCTTCTGAACTGTTCTTAAAATTTTGGAGTTTGCTTTCCCACTGCAACCACACTGAGATAACTTCAGGCTCTAATTTTCTTTTCTCCCTTTGAAACTTGTGGTTGGTTCCTCTACTTTTGTAACTCTTTCTTGATGTAACTTCACAGCCTCTTTCATCTTAATTGTGATTCCTTCGGCATGATGCAGAACAGGATGGTCAAACTTTATATAGGAGCATTCTATTATGTTTTGTACATTGTACATTCTATTACCTTCTGGTCAGAAACAATTCATGATAATATCATTCACTTGCAATTGCCTGTAAACCTAGCCTATAGGTTGGTTCATGTAGATGTGAAACTAAAATTGAAGAATGTTACAGAGATAAATGAATTGGGTCAAATTTGTGAAGTGGAAGTTCATCTATCTATCTGTCTGTCTGTCTGCCTGCCTGCCTGCCTGCCTGCCTGCCTGCCTGCAATCCTGTTAATAATCATGTTCTGTCTGTTACTTGACATGACTGGGTGAGTGGGATGAGGCAGGATAATAAAATAAAGCTGACTGGGATATTGGAGACTTAAGAATGAATAAGAATGCTGAGAATTTGCTTAGAAAAAAAATCTTAAAACATTTTTAGTAATGTTGGGAATGGGCTTAGGGAAATGGACATAAAAGAAAAGGAAAGAAGCAAAGGAACATGATACATAGGAGAGTGGAATGAAAATAAATGCCAATTGTTAGTGTCTAGGAAAAACATTGTGAAAAGAAAGTCATATGTATCATGAAAAATAAGTATTGCTTGACTGGATATGCTGCCTATATGAAACCTTCATTTGAATCTGAGAGTTGGTAGAATGTTATTAGTAACAAGAGAAACAAATATTAATAACAAGACAAAAAGAGTAAGAGTATCAAATTTTTAGAAGAATGAAGTGAGCAGATTTCTGGTTTAAAGGGGATTAAATATTTTCCTCTATTTTCTAGGAATTTTCTTTTCTTTTTCTACACAACAGGTTAGCTTTTGTTTTTAAACTTCAGTTTTTAAATAACTAGGATATGCTTAAATTGCTATTGTGCTTATATATGCTGTATAATAATATAAACTATTACATGTTTGTGAAGTTCAACAAATTAATTAAAAATATTTAAAAGGTACAAATAGATGACAATGAATATCATTGGAGAAATATAGTTTAGCTTTATGCCACGTGCAGATTGGATTTTTGCTTTTCAAAAGAACTTGAATACGGTTGAATCTGAGAAATAACATCCATTGAAAAGTTGATGATTTAAAAACTGCATATTTTAAAAGGGATGGACTGGAATTAAGGAGTAGTTTAGGTGAAAAGTGTTGAAAATAATAAATAATAACTTTAAAAAGTAGTTCAGCACTAAGCAAGTATTAATACAAGTATATGTGATGTCCCTTGGTTGTTCAAGATATTTATGGATAAATATACAACAAATGTTTCTGGTATTTGCTTGGGCATGAATGTATCTACAATGTGTTTGTACTTGTTATATGGTAGACTGTGTGATACAATCAGGAATATCAATCAGAAATGAACATCAAAGTAGTGTTAGAGTATATAAGTATAAGGAGTGAACAATTGCAAATGATATATAAATGACAAAAACAACATAAATAGATGAATATCTATAGCTAGACAGAATGTTTATTAAATATGAGGAGGAATAAAATTTAAGTCATAGAAAATGTTGCTGTAATATTTCCTGAAAAAATGCTTATTCCAATTTATTTATATGGAAGTGAAAATTGGGTAATTCAGGAGAAACATACATTTAGTTTTAATGTAGCAGGAACTGGGACACAGAATGTATGAAAGGGGAAAAAAAAGAGTTCCTGTCAAGAATTAAGTCTGCAGTAAATGAAGATTCAAAATATATTTGGTCATATAAATAGAATGAAAGAAGATCTAATTGCAAAACAAATCCTTGAAAGAGAGGGAATGGGTAAAAAGGGGGAAGAATGAGAAGGTCAAGTGAAGCTGATTTTGATGTGATACCAAAAGAGGCTATGATGTTCAAAGACAAAAGGCAATGCAGGAAGAACATGGTAGTGGAAGCATAAATGGAAGATTGTAGTGGAGTGGTATTATGAATTATGTTGATATAACATAATCCTAGCTATGTTTATATTTAATATATATACGTATGTATAGATTTCAGAGCATTAACAAAAACATTAGCATATTTTGCTGTTCATTAAACTGGAACTAAAGTTACTTTGAAATAATCAGATTTTCTCTGTGTTTTGAGGATATGTATATGGGGTATACTGTACATGTATGGGATAAACCATATTTATTTCCAGGCAGGGCAAAGATCAAGTCCAGTTCTTGGGTAACTTATGAGGAAGCTATTTATTGGTTGGGTTTCTTAGAATCTCTGTGTGGAGAAACATTAACATGACAATATAAATAAAAATCATGATTTCGTGATTTGTTTAGGCAGAAACTTGCATTATTACTTTATTACTTTGTTGTATAGTGTGATAATACTAAAGGGCAAGATGGCAATATTATAATATCTAATGTGATACATAACACCACATTAATATATAACGTAACATAATGCAACACATTAAAGAGAGTATAAAACTTAACATAAAAGATAACCTATATAATACAGGCTTCTAAAATAGATTGTAATTGAGAAGAATGAATATTAATTTGAATCTTTGTGGGTGCCTGTAAGGTAATTAAATAACGAGAATGCTGAATGTGCTACAGTCTTCTTATTTGTATTTATAATAATGGAATTAAATAATAATTTCAGACTTCATATCAAATTTAGATTTAGATGTAGATTACCAAATCTGTTTTTAGCCTTTGTGCCTTTAAGGATACAATGCTGTGTCATTGTTATCTGAGTTCATTGGAGTAAACTGAAAGGAAATAAATGGTTTTTGACAGATAACCCTTTATATCAGTGGTTCTCAACCTGTGGGTCGCGACCCTTTTGGGGGTCACGACCCTTTTGGGGGTCGAATGACCCTTTCACAGTGGTCGCCTAAAACCATCCACCTCCACTGGCGTTGCCCCTGCTCAGGAGCGTGTCCTGAAGCGGCAGGTACATGAAGAGAGCTGGGTGGTGAAGCAGTCTCCTCCCAGCTCCGGGTGCAACCCAGTTGCTGCCCTGCCTGGTCTCCATGCCAGGGAAAGGCCGAGGCACTGAAGGGAGAGAGAGACGGGTTCTTCTGGGTGGCAGATCAGGACCGCCTTGGGCTTGGACGCTGCCTTTGCCGCCACGCCACTGGTCCTGTCCTGCGGGCTAAACTGAGCTCAGAGGCTTTTTGGCCCCCTGGAAGTGCTGGCAGGAGACACCAGAGGGGAGGACTTCCGTCCTGACGAATTCCACTCACCCATGTTCCAAGCACAGTTCGATGCAGCTTAAGTCTCCGTTTAAAATCCCATGTAATGGGCAACTTTTAATCTGTGTTTAAGAAAGAAAGAAAGAAAGAAAGAAAGAAAGAAAGAAAGAAAGAAAGAAAGAAAGAAAGAAAGAAAGAGAAAAGGGAGGGAGGGAGAAATGGAAAGAAAGAAAGAAAACTGGGTGGGTGGGGGGAACGGAATGTAAAAAAAGTTAACTTAATAAAGTGAAACTCATATAAACCACAAACTGCTTCTGGAGGCAGGCAGGGAGGTTGTTTTATCCTGGAAAATCCCAGCTTGGCAGATCTTCTCCCAAACCAGGATTGGCAGATTAATCACTATGCTTTAATTATGTTCAATTTGTAATAATGAAAATATATCCTGCATATCAGATATTTACATTACGATTCATAACAGTAGCAAAATTACAGTTATGAAGTAGCAACAAAAATAATTGTATGGTTGGGGGTCACCACAACATGAGGAACTGTATTAAAGGGTCGCGGCATTGGGAAGGCTGAGAACCACTGCTTTATATGATGATTATTTAGCTTTAAGTCACCTAGCAAGATACATGAGTTAAATTAACTAAATTCACAATTAGTATAAATCATTTTTTATTTTTATAAAAGGAAAAAATAATTTCATAATTCCATTAATAAACTGTATAAAACTGAGTTTATTATGTCATCTTAAGAAACAACCAGAAGTCTCTATAAAACTCTGAAGAAGATATTAATATTGATATCACTAAGGACAAATGTTTGTCTGGTACTTAAGATAATAATAATACAATAATACAATAGTAGAGTTGGAAGGGACCTTGGAGGTCTTCTAGTCCAACCCCCTGCCTAGGCAGGAAACCCTATACCATTTCAGACAAATAGCTATCCAACATCTTCTTAAAGACTTCCAGTGTTGGGGCATTCACAACTTCTGGAGGCAAGCTGTTCCACTGATTAATTGTTCTCACTGTCAGGAAATTTCTCCTCAGTTCTAAGTTGCTTCTCTCCTTGATTAGTTTCCACCCATTGCTTCTTGTTCTACCCTCAGGTGCTTTGGAGAATAGTTTGACTCCCTCTTCTTTGTGGCAACCTCTGAGATATTGGAATAATGCTATCATGTCTCCCCTAGTCCTTCTTTCTCTTAAGCTAAACATACCCAGTTCCTGCAACCGTTCTTCATATGTTTTAGTCTCCAGTCCCCTAATCATCTTTGTTGCTCTTCTCTGCACTCTTTCTAGAGTCTCCACATCTTTTTTACATCGTGGCGACCAGAACTGAATGCAGTATTCCAAGTGTGGCCTTACCAAGGCATTATAAAGTGGTATTAACACTTCACGTGATCTTGATTCTATCCCTCTGTTGATGCAGCCTAGAACTGTGTTGGCTTTTTTGGCAGCTGCTGCACACTGCTGGCTCATATTTAAATGGTTGTCCACTAGGACTCCAAGATCCCTTTCACAGTTACTACTACTGAGTAAGGTATCACCTATACTGTACCTGTGCATTCCGTTTTTGTTGCCTAAATGTAGAACCTTACTCTTTTCACCATTGAATTTCATTTTATTAGATAGTGTCCAATGTTCAAGTTTGTCAAGATCCTTCTGTATTTTAAGCCTGTCTTCTGGAGTGTTGGCTATTCCTGCCAGCTTGGTATCATCTGCAAATTTGATGAGTTCCCCATTTATTCCCTCATCCAAATCATTGATGAAGATGTTGAAGAGTACTGGGCCTAAAACAGAGCCTTGGGGTACTCCACTGCATACTTCCCTCCATGTAGATGCAGTTCCATTGAGAACTACACGTTGAGTGCGGTTGGTCAGCCAGTTACCAATCCATCTGGTGGTGATGCTGTCTAACCCACATTCTTCTACTTTATCTAGTAGTAGGTTATGGTCTACCTTATCAAAAGCCTTACTGAAGTCCAAGTAAACTATATCAACGGCATTCCTCTGGTCCACTAATTTTGTCACATTATCAAAGAATGCAATAAGATTAGTCTGGCATGATCTGTTTTTGACAAATCTATGTTGGCTTTTGGCTATTACTTTGTTTGCTTCTAGGTGTTCGCAAATTCGTTGCTTGATTATTTTTTCCAGAATCTTTCCTGGTATTGAGGTTAGGCTGATAGGTCTGTAGATATATTATATTATATCCTTGCCCTCTGAAGACAGAAGAGTTAGACATCCTTCTCCTTAGTAGCTATTTGATAGACTTCTACTGCTAGCTACAGTGATGAAAAAATAACAATATATTATAGCTTCATAACACAAACTCTGTCTTTTGTATTTGCATTTGGGGTTGGTACACAAAGAAGCAATAGCTACCATCATCTTTGGGTTTTTGAGTCAATCCTTGCAAAGCTGAGATAGGTCTGGAATTAGGACTGGGTGAAACATTCATTGAAACATTAATTTCAATGACTCTTATACACCCTCTGTTTAAACCTTCTCCATCTTGGTGCTCTTACAAAAATGTTGCACTTTGTCTTTCCCAAATCCCTAGCCACAAGAGATTTGAATATACTACCCTCCTGAAAAGTGGATTGCAGTAAAGAAAATCTGATAATACTAATTCTGAATAGGCATTGTCCCTTCAAGCAATAAAAATAATATTGTCAAGGTTCCAAGTTACATACCCATAGCAAACATAACTCTGAGGCAGATATATTGCTTAAAGAACAGTTTTATTGGCTATATCATATTGGCATGGATTGGTGAAAACTGACTATAAAGGTTCCCACAGTTTTCACCTAATTAAAAGTAAAAGTTTCCCCCCTTTTCCCAAACAAACAGTCACATGGTCCAATCAGGGTGCTGTCCAGTTGCTTGGTAACCTCATTCTTCCTCTCTTCAGCCACCTGTTGGAATGTCCTTGGTTCCCAGGGAAAAGTATACATTGTTTTGGTTACAAAATCCCAGCTATCTATTTCGCTCTCCCTAACTCTCAGCTTCATTGTGGCAACACTGAAGCCTCAAAGGTGACCCCAGTCATGTCAGCTTCAGAGTTTACAAATATTTCATTTCTGCAGTTTATAGAGGAAAAAAAAGCAATACAGCAAGAACCCAGCACTTTGATTCTAAAGTTATGCATGATACCTTTTGAACCGTGTCAGGTAGCAAGGCAGATACTTGATATAGACACTTTGTGACTAATATTGAATGAACAGTCCAGTATGTACATTTTCTTTCTTCATGCTGATAATTGTAAGAAAGCTATTTCAGTAGTGAAAGGTGGTTAGGGAGATGATTTAACAGTGATGACAATCCCCAGAAGAACAATTCTAGCTCTAATGCAAGCTCTTTTATTTTCCAAGTCTAGAAGTCTTGCTAAGGAATGTATTTAATCTTTTCTCCCAATGTAGGGACTAATATTTAATAAAAAATAAATCAACATGCCAATGTGAGTGAAACTGAGGAATTTACAGAAGATGGATCACGTTAAAATGAGCAAAAATGAGAAGTGTTACTGTAAGAATTATTTTGAAAGTGTCATAAAGCTTCAGAAACATTTCCCCTGACACATCATATTGATTGGCCTTGCAACTTTATTTCTCATTATACCCTAATTTGTTCTTGTCTTTTCCTCCTTTAGTGTTTGCATTTGAAATGTTCTGGGGAAAACAGTTAGAGAATGTCTATATTTTAGAGAATCTACATTCTTTGCACACCTCTTACACAGATGTATTGTTTAGTGATAAACTGTGTCTCCTAGATAACTGGTGCACCGTTCCCTTTAGAAGAATAATCTTCAACTGCTGATCTCCAGATATATTGGATGACAATTTCCAAAAATTTTCAGTTAAGGTTACAATTTCCAAAAAAATTCAGTTAAGGTTTATGAATAAAATTCCGCACCTATCATTACAAAATATACATATATGTACAGCACATATTAAACAATTTGTAAAATCTAAACATGTTTTCTAACTCCTCTTTAAAATATGAACTTGGAAACAATATTTATTTTATAAATGTATTTTATAACCATTTTGTTGTAGTTGATAAGCCTAGCACAAGATTGAATACTGTGATAGAATAGAATAGAATAGAATTCTTTATTGGCCAAGTGTGATTGGACACAAGGAATTTGTCTTTGGTGCATATGCTCTCAATGTACATTAAAAACATATTCATAAAGAATCATAAAATACAATATTTAGTGATAGTCATAGGATACTAATAAATAATAAAATCATACTAGGAAACAATAAAACATATCAACTGTAAACATACAAGCAACATGGTTATAGTCATAAGTGGGAAGAGATAAGTATTAGGAAGGATGAGAAGAAGAATAGTAATACAGTCTTAGTAAATAATCTGACAGTGTTTTGGGAATTAGTTGTTTAGCAAAGTGATGGCGTTTATGAAAAAACTGTCCTTGTATCTAGTTTTTCTGGTGTGCAGTGCCCTATAGTGTCATTTTGAGGGTAGAGATTGAAACAATTTATGTCCAGGATGCGAGGGGTCTATAAACATTTTCACAGCCCTCTTTTTGACTTGTACAGTGTATAGGTGCACAATGGAAGGCAGGTTGGTAGCAATTGTTTTTTCTGTAGTTCTAATTATTCATTGAAGTCTGTGTCTGTCTTGTTTGGTTGCAGAACCAAACCAGACAGTTATACAGGTGCAGATGACAGACTTAATAAATCCTCTGTAGAACTGAATCACCAGCTTTTTGGGCAGTTTGAGCTTTCTGAGTTGGCCAGAAAGAACATTCTTTGTGCTCTTATGATGACATTTTTGATGCTAAGTGTCTATTTTAAGTCTTGAGATATGATAGAATCTAGACACTTGAAGGTCTCTACTGTTGATACTGTGTTGTCTAGTATTGTAAGAGGTGGCATTATAGGAGGGTTTCTCCTAAAATATACCACCATTTCTACAGTTTTGAGTGTACTTAGTTCAAGACTGTTCTGGTTGCACTACAAGGCTTGTTCAACCTCCCATCTGTATGCAGATTCATCATTGTCTCGAATGAGACCAAATTCACTCCTCTCCTGATTTTACTTTGCCCTTACAATTAAAACTAAAAATGAGGAGATATGCTATTCACTGAGAAGGCTAAAACTTCTGAAAAAAGGAATAAAGAGTTTGGTGATTTTTTTGTACAAAGATATTGACCCTAAATAATGGAATTGGGCCAGTTCAATCAAGTCAAAGATGTCAGTCTCCAAACAATTCACTGTAGAGTCTGATTCCTTTTCCCTGTCTACATTGTGAGAAAAGTTCTATTATTTTGAGAAGGGTCCTGTTCCTTTGAACTATTTTTAAAGAGACTTCCAAGTTTGTATTTTTCTACTATAAAAAGTACTTTGATACTGTGGCAAACTTTGTGCTCATCAACAAAAATTGTATTTGTTATTGAGTACATACAGTTGAAATTACATCTGACTGAGATTAACTAAATATATTTCCATTGTAATAAATAGTGCCTATTAGTGGTACAATGTGTTCACAATGCAGGAAAAAGCTAGTGAATTCAGTACCTAACACTTCCAGATAGAACTACAAAAGATCATACTTTGAAATTCTGAACTAGATGGATTGATTGCTGGTATAATTCAGTTTTGTTCAGCTTTAGGGCATGTCTTGTAGGAAAAGCAATTTGGAACCTGTCATTTCTTTTGCCCAATGCAATAGGGCCAGGATGAAGCAAATAGAGAACTTTATCTGCCTTCAGGTTTTGTGGGGACAAAAGTTGTTTCAACTGCACATTAAATCCATATTTACCTTCTAAAGTGGAATGCTTATTATTTGTTTAATGGCCCCTGTTTTGTTTTGTGCATTTTGTTACAATGGTATTTTAGTCCTGACTCCCTGTTGATTTAATATTTTTTAGTAGTTTGTATGTCTTTTTTAGTTTCGTGCACTGCCCAGAATCTCCTGGAATTGAGCAGTCAATAAATTTAAAAATAAATGTATTCCTTTTTGAACAGCTTCTAAAGACTATAGTCCTGTTACAATACAATAGCAGAGTTGGAAAGGACTTTGGAGGTCTTCTAGTCTAACCCCCTGCCTAGCTAGGAAACCCTATACCATTTCAGACAAATGGCTATCTAACATCTTCTTAAAGACTTCCAATGTTGGGGCATTTACAACTTCTGGAGGCAAGCTGTTCCACTGATTAATTGTTCTAACTGTCAGGGAATTTCTCCTCAGTTCTAAGTTGCTTCTCTCCTTGATTAGTTTCCACCCATTGCTTCTTGTTCTACCCTCAGGTGCTTTGGAGAATAGTTTGACTCCCTCTTCTTTGTGGCAACCTCTGAGATATTGGTACACTGCTATCATGTCTCTCCTAGTCCCCTAGTCCTGTGACTATGTTGCTGTGACATCATCAACATCTAAACATGTTTGGCATGTGAAGTGGATACTTTTTTTCTTTTGTAAAATAAGCTTATCAAATTTATAAGGAAAGTAGCATTCTTCCCCCCTTCCATGTGCACAAAAGAGCAAGCTGTCACCGTTATTTGACAGCTTGCTGCTAAATTGCATCACCAAAATCAAAAAAATCACATAGGCTTTTCGGAGGCATTGACAAACTACTTTTGTAAATCCAATGAAAAGACATTCTTCTGGCCATTCCCTTGGTTTATAATTTGTATTTTCTGCTTACATTTTTAAAACTTCACTCCGCTTCTTTTGTATATCCAGTAAAGAATCCTTATCTGGGTTATTTATTGGTCTGTCACTTATATTTCTCTTTAAATGCCTTCTCTGTCTTGTAATCCACATTTTTAAAATCCAATATTTCTATTTAATTAACTAATTAATTAATCAATCAATTAATATTTTTTTATTTCTACATCAAGTAAAATGTATATCTCATTTGTCTCTCCTTCCATTCATGGGAGCAGAAATCATTACTGATATTATTGATATCATGGTTTCTAATTTTTGGCTCTGTTCTTTGAAGATCTTCTTTACTATTTCAAATATTGTAGTGTTTTATGTCATTTTGCAAACACCAATTCTAATCAAAACCAATGACGGGTTTTCTTTGTTTTTCCTTTTGCCTGAAATGTTTAGTTCCCTTTAAGTTTAAATCTTATGGTCTCTAATCTCAATTAGACATATAGAAGACAAAATAATTCTGGTTCCCATGAAAAACATTTAATAAAAATTGATTATTATAATTAATTCCAAAATATTTCAATAAAAGTTTTAAAAAATCCAAATTAGTTTGGACCCATTGGAACAAATTCATTTACCCCTGTTGTTACTTGCTAGATTTGTTACTGCAACTATTGGAAAAGAAATAAAGATGATTCTTTCAGATTAGTTGTATATGTAATATGTGCATCTGTTCATTTGCCTTTCCTTGGTAACCAATATAAGAAGATATTTGTGTCTCAGGATTGAACATTTCTTCCAGACATTTCATTACCAAAGATGTTACCTATTCGGATAATGAAACATATGTAAGAAAACAATCAAGATTAGGGAGCACTAAGGATTCCACAATAGGGAATTCTATGAATTGTGATAATACGGTCATAAATGATAAAGAACATACCCTCAATCAAAAGTAAGATTTTAATACATGTATGTTCTTTAATATTGTTTTATTACAATTGTTGACTTTTCATCTGTCTTAATAGGTCTCTTCTCAATAGGTAACAGGCTGTACCCAGTATTTTCTGGATCCAATATGAGTCAGTCACTGGGACAATAGGTTTAGTCTTCCAGGCTTTTGGACTTGTGCTGGAGTGAACCTCTTGGAACATCTCTCTACCGAAATGTAGAAAGCTTTTTCTTGGTTAAAAAAGTGAGAATTAGATATGGTTAGTATAAACAGGACACAAAATAAGAACTATGTAGAATAGACTGGGTAATTAAAGATAAAAACTTTCATATTGTTGCCAAAAAAACTACATAGATATGTCCACAAAATCACCAGCAGTTAAATTGTCTTGTAAGAGACTTGCCTTTACACTTAACATTTAGTTATGTTGTTATTTCAGAATCCTTTTTATTATAAGATAAAATATTTGCTCTTGCTCTTATCTGAATTTAATTCTCAATTAATTAAAGTCCCAATTATTAAATTTCTAAGGGTGGACTTGTCCAGTTGGTAGTCATTTATTTTATATGACCTACTAGTCTGACTCAATGATTAATATTACTTGATGTTGAATATGGCTATTCATGACTATATTTGTGCAGATGTTGTTAACCGGTATTAATCTTCATATTTCACAATGCATACATTATTCATATTGCTTATATATACTTACTGGTTAGGTTGACTCTGTGAGAATGTTGCCAATTTAGCTTGATGGGAAGTCATGCTAGTTTGTCAGTCTATTCTAGGAAATCATATTCTCTTATATTTTACATAATGGCTTTTTCAACAATGTAATATTTCGGTACGTGCTCTATAAATACAAGGGTTTTTGCATAGAGTTATTTCTAGACACCTAATTTCCCTCAATCTCTGCATTAAGCTATTTTTTTCTATCTGCTGCTGCGACTCTTCTGCATAATTCCGTGTGTAATGCTACATTATGGGTGAGCAAAAGCACAAAGCAAAAGAAAATTCAGTCAACTACAAAATCAGCAGAAATAGAAATAAAATAATAAAACATGTCAGCAACATGAGTATACTACAAGCAGTGTCAATGTGAATATACTCTGTAGAACGAATGATCTTAAGTCTTCTTAAAGGCCAATAAATTGAATGAACCAATGAACTATAAGAGGCAACATGTCTCAGAATGTAGAAATATTGCATTTTCAATCCTTGAATCACATACATATGCTTCATTCTACCTATATACTGTATTTTTTATTTTTTCAGAAGTAGAAATAGTATAGGTTAATGAGGATTTGTAACACAATGCCTTCAAAGCAAAGCATAATCTTCATCAGTTTCTCTTCTGTCATGGAAAAAAAGCACAACCATGCAATTTGTTGTATATATTTAATGTTATTTGTATACAAATAGAATGCAGATAGACCATACATTCCTTGGCTCATAAAGATAAATCATAGCAACCACAGATGATGCTAGAAGTTTTATAGTATGTCCAATAGAAGTCCTTGCACAGCAGGGATATTTGGGAAATCAGTGGAATCTCTCCACATAGCAAAGGTATTATGATGTACATATAATTATGATGCACATATGATCCACCAAACACAGAAAAACATAGGTTCAACCATACATGTATGTATCTGTGTACATATCTATGTGGAAAAGTTTACTTCCTAGGTGGGATAACAGAATGGTCTAAGAAAGCATGGTGATACCTTGTGAAATCATGTTCTTGGGTGTCGTGTGGAGCAGCATATGGGATGGATGGAAGGGGACCACAAGTCAATGTAGTCATGCTGGCGCTGATGTGAGTAATATTTTTATTATTTGGCAGATAGAGTTGCTTGATTTGCTCACTGGTATATTTTGGCTAGACAAGTCCAAGTGAGCTAATTGAGGTATGGCTTTGTAGGTCATGTCTGTGAGCTTGGCGATCTGTTTGTTAGATACAGGCTCTCTCCTGGATAGTTAAGGCCACACAGGAAATAATGTAGAATTGGACCCCTGAAGGCATATATGCTTCTTTGAGTGAGGAGGTGGTCTTCTCAAGATTATTACTAGAAACAACTGTCTTGGACAATTTAGTTTACTTTATTGTCATTGCACCTCATACAACAAAATTAAATGCCATCTTCAGTGTACATCATACATTAGAAAACTATGAAAATAAAACAAAAACATACACCCTTCACATTCTATACAATTGAATTGAAAACTCTGATACTGCATTCATATTATACTATACAGTAGAGTTCAATATAGTTACTGCTCTGGGATAGAAGCTGATTTTCAGCCTATTTGTCCTTGTTTTTATTGTCCTGTACTGTCTGTCAGATAGTAATAGTTAAAAAAAAATGTCCAGAATGAGTTGGATCTTTAAGAATCTTTAGAACTTTCTTAAGGCAGTGGGAACTATATTGTAAAGCTCTTCCAAGGAGGGGAGATGGCAACCAAAGATCCTCTGGACAATGATGTTAACTGGAGAGCTGTCCTATCTGCCACTATGCAATTAGCAAACCATACATAGATGCGGTAAGTTTAAATACTCTCTATAGTGCAGCAGTATGAGTTTACCAGCAATTTTTCATTCATTTGTTGTTTATTGAAAAGTCTCTGGTAGTATAATTTCTGCTGTGCCCTTTTGACCAGTGCTGCAATGTGAGCACCCCAGGTCAGGTCCTCTTTTATGACAACACCCAAAAACTTAAAACTGGCCACTTGCCCCATTTGGTTTCCATTGATAATTAAGGGCTAGATGTCTGATCCATTACTTCTGAGGTCCACTAAAGGCTCCTTGGTCTTATGGGTGTTAAGGACCAAATTATTGTCTCTACACCATGAAAGCAACCGGTCCACCTCATCTCAATAGGCAGACTCAAACTCCCTGGAGATGAGTCCCACCACTGTTGTATCATCTGCAAATTTAATAATAGTATTACTAGTGTGACTGGGAATGCAGTCACATACATAAAACGTATAGAGTAAGGGACTCAACATGCAACCCTGTGGTGTGCCAGTGTTAAGAATAACAGCCAAGGAGCTTTGATTATCTAATCTGACCCTCTTAGAGTGGCCAGACAGGAAATCCATAATCCATAATCCAATCCAGATTGAATAAGAAAGCCCAAGGCCCATAAATTTAGATACTAGTCTATGTGGAAGAATTGTGTTAAATGCAGAACTAAAATCTACAAAAGTATCCTCACATAGCCCCCCCTGCTGTTCCAACTGAGTCAGAGCAGTGTGAAGAGTGATGGCTATAGCGTCCTCTGTAGATCTATTTGTTCTGTATGCAAACTGGTGTTTATCAAATGTATGCGGAAGACCAGAAATGATATGCTAACAGACCAATTTCTCAAAGAACTTCATGATGAAAGCAGTGAGGACCTCCTCCATGTCAATTGTCAACTGTACATATTTTATTTTATTTTATTGTATCCTGTTATATTTTGTATGAACTGTACACCGCCCCGAGTCCCTTGCGGGAGAGGGGGCGGTCTAGAAGCATTAATTATTATTATTATTATTATTATTATTATTATTATTATTATTATTATTATTATTATTATTGAGGTTATTGATAGGAAACTTATTTTGCAGTGGAACAATGGTGGAAGCCTTCAAACAAGATGGAATAGTGGACTGGGATAAGGACCGGTTGAAGATCCTGATAAAGACTGAAGCCAACTGATAAGCACAGTACTCGGCCAGAGATACTGTCAGAACTGTCAGCCTTTCTAAAGTCCACAGCCCTCAAAATGACAGTCACCTCCTGTTCCTCCACAATGAGATGGGGGCTACAATGGGCTGGTAGCTGTATTTTAGTTGTCTCTGAGTCTCCACTTCAAAGCGAGCAAAGAAATGATTCAACTCCTCTGCCAATGAAGCATCCCCCTCAGCAGGGATGACATTGGTCAGTTGATGGTTGGTGATTTGTTGAATCCCTCGCCACACCTGCCTCATGTTATTACTACAAAAAATATCCTCAATCTTCCTCTTATAATAAGTCTTGGCCTTCTGAATACCTTTTTTCAGATTAGATTTCCATCCATTTAGGAAAGGTGGTTAAGAAAGTAGTACTTCAACTCCAGAGGATCTGAAGTAAGTGGATTATCTAGATCTGTTTCAATTGGATTTCAGGTAGGGATTAAATACAGATACAATAAGGAACATTTTTGTCACACTTGTTGATGCTCTGTGGTGAATCTGGGGATAAGGTTTCTGCTAGTGTTCCTTGAACTTTTAGGGGCCTTTGATTCCATTGACTATGGTATCCTATTGGAGCAGCTTCCAGTTTTGTAAGTGGGAGATACTGATTTGCAGTGATTCTCCTTTGTCTAAGGACAGTTTCAATCAGTGTTAATGTAGTGAGAGGGCCTACAGCTTGAGTTGTAGGACTCAAGGACTTGAGTATCAATTCTATCTCTTTTTGTTTAACATCTACATAAAATGAGTGAGGCTATATGTAGGCTTGGGATCAGTTATCATGAATATATTGACCATATCAATTATATATCTTGAGTATCAATTCTATCTCTTTTTGTTTAACATCTACATAAAAATGAGTGAGGCTATATGTAGGCTTGGGATCAGTTATCATGGATATATTGACCATATCAATTATATATCTTGACCCTGGATCAGCCAAGTGATGATGTTGAAGTCCTGACTCAGTACTGGCATAGTTTGGATGGGAAGGAAGACAATAAATCCTGACAAGACCAAGTAATTTCATATTTAGTCTCTAATGGGTTTCTAGTTCTTGTGTACAATCTGCATGTTCACCTTGTGTGACAATTGTATTTATTTCTGAATCAGGAGGCTTTTTCAGTGAGTAATGCCTTGGTTACCTCTCAACTAGGATTAGTATAATGTGCTCTGCATGACACCACTGTTGAAAGCCAAGTAGAAGGCTACAGCTGATCATATATATGTATGAATACATGTCTTTACAACTTGACAAACTGCATTGATCACTGGTTGGCTTCTGGATGCAATTCAAGGTACTGATTATCACCTATAAATCTTTGTGTGGAACAGGGTGTGGTTATACATATATCCCTAAGTGTTTCTGCCTATTCTGAGTATGTAGACTTTGGGTCTCACCAGTTCATCAGTCTCACCTTGTGAGTGATGGCTACTACCCTGTGGATAATATTTCCTAGAGTTCTGTACTGCTCCCATCTTTTTGGCTTTCCACAAATTATGATTCTGCCAGGTTTAGATGAGATTGGGCTCCTTTAATTTCTTTGTTCTGCCTTCTGTCATACTTTCTTTTATATTTGCTGTTTTCTTTTAAATTGTAAATGGTTAAATTGTAAGTCACCTAGAGTCATTGCAGTCAGGTGGTCTTGAAATTGAAATAAGAAACAAAAAAAAATTCCTTCGGTCTTGTGTATCTAATGGTAACTGGAACGAAACCGATGCCAAAGCTGTATTGCTTTAACTTACTACAAAATTGTAGTGAAATTATATACAGAGAAATTGAAAGAACCAAAGCCATTGTCAGTCTGTATGATATGCGAACAATAAGGATTAAAAAATTATTCAGGATTTGAAATATGGCAGGTGGACCATTAATGAAGTGCTAATTGATAGAGAAGAGAAGTGATGTTGCTCAGTTAACAAGGACAATTTTTGTACAACACATAACATTTAGACAATCTACTGCTGTGAGTTTTTTTTCCTACAATGGAAGCTGAAGCTCAGTCATAGGCTCACAGCAGGATATTTTCTGTTAAGACTATTCTGTTTTATTCCCTTCCATGTCCAAACTTCCATTTGCCAACAAGCTTCTCTTATTGCTACTTAGGCAGTAATTGATTATGTTAGTGCTGGCAAAGTTCTTGATGCCACTCCACTGCTCATTAATTCTGTAACACAGACAAACTGAAGCAGGCTTCTTTTTTAAAGACTAACCCTCCTTTTCTCACCCAAAAGTGATCTCTTGCTTCATTGTGTTTGGAGACAGGAAGAAAAGAAACATTATAAAAGCATTGTGGATATCTTGATGTCTAGAGTTAGCGATTCATATACTGAAGTGGAACTGAAAAGTTATCCAAGTATGAGTGATTTATGACTGTAACAACAGTGCTCAGAGCTCAGAATATGGCCCAATGCTCAGGCTACTGTATATGTCTCTGATACAAAGCTATTTGTCTTTGTCTAAAATCTTTTAAGAATGGAAAGCTAATAGTTCAATTCGGAAATGAAGTATTTTACAATTCTGTACTACTGATAGTTCTGTCTTCCTTTTTTCTTTTTCCCATTTTTACTGAATGAAGAATTCTTTTTGTCCAAATCAGAGTGACTGTTCAGCTCCAAGACTGACTACAATTCTCCAGATATAAAGGGAATATTGTTATTTCTTAAGATGATGTGGCATACATCAGTTCAGTACTGCCTAGGATGTTGGTTTGTAAAGGGTGGAATATTCTTTGAAAAGCTGTTACATTGTTTAATTGTGGGAGGCAAGCCCAACACTTAACCAAGGAATAGAGTCTATATTTTTTTTCTCTCGACTTTCTCCTTTCCAATCCTTGTTCCTTATTTTTATTGCAATGTGTGTGTGCAGGTGTAAAATGAACAAATGCTACTGTTTTAAATATACTTACTGTTAATATTGTACCTATTTTTCATAGTAGAATATAAAGATCATATAAAAGAAGGTAATATATACTTTTTAATAAAGTAGAATATATAATAAATACATTAAAAATCAGGAACAGAAAAATAGCAGTGGTGAAAGTGTTGGAGTCAATTTAGTGGAAATGGCAATTTCAAGAATGCATGCACTATAGAGACAAAGGGAACCATGAAAGACGCAATTAACCTCTTTAGCATCCCCTTATACTATAATACTATCCAGAGCAAATTAGGATAGTAAACATATTCTGATACACAGCATATCATCAGATCTGGGTTTGCCCTTCCCCCAGAAATCATTGCTATACACTACATATTCACTTGTGCTTTAAATTATAAAGTACCATTCTAGTAACTTTGATTGATTTTAATTGCTCTGTATTTCTAGTTAGATGGGATGTATTTTAATGCACTTAATTTGGCTGTGTGAAAGATACCATAAATTTAAAAGCAATGTTGTAAATGGAAGGAGAGGCAAAAAGATGTAACTCTAAAATGTAATCGAGAAAATGACAGAGCTTTCAGTCAGATATTTTAAAATTTAGAATAAATTGAATCGTGCTATCCAAGCTGTACTTATATTGTCCTATATTGTGTTCTGTGAGATTTCACTTTTGGCTGCAATTTATTAATTAAGCTTTAAATTTGGTATTTTGATTGTTAATAAATAATATATATGTTCAGAGTATCTGCTGGGGAGGGGGTCAAAATCTGTAAAATGTCAGATGTAGTGTATGATTGATTCCTAATGTAGATACTGGAGCCAGAACTCTAACTAGCAGTGACGTGCGGTCAGGGGAGGCAAGGGAGGCGGAGCCACACCTCTCTTCATGAAATAATAGTATATAATATTATATACTATATATATATATTATAATATTATACATCTGTCCGGGCGCACCCGGGAGCTGCGGAGGGCGGAGGCAGAAATGTTATCGGCGCTCCCAGATGACGAAGGCATGAAAGCGACAGTCGACAGTCGCTTTTGTGCCTTCGTCATCCGGAAACGCCAACATTTCTGCCTCCGCAGCTCCCGAGCGCGCACGGACGGAGGTAGGCAGAATGGCGCTGATCCGGCGGGTGAGCGACCGAGGATTGGGCTGCCTCGCTCGCTCTTTTGTCTGCCCGGATCGCGTCGGTGTCACTGTGGCTACCTCCGTCCGTGCGCGCCCGGGAGCTGCGGAGGGCGGAGGCAGAAATGTCGGCGTTTCCGGATGATGTCATCTGGGAGCGCCGACAACATTTCTGCCTCTGCCCTCCGCAGCTCCCGGGCACGCACGGACGGAGGTAGCCACAGCGACATCAAGGCGATCCGGGCGGACGAAAGAGCGAGCGAGGCAGCCCGATCCTCGGTCGCTTGCCCGCCGGATCGCCTCGGTGCCATTCTGCCTATCTCCGTCCGTGCGCGCCCGGGAGCTGCCGTGGCCGGAGGCAGAAATGTGTGCCTCCAGCACACGTGGTCCCATTCCCTGCCTTCCTGATGACGTCACCAGCCTCACCAGCCATTAACCTCACCGCACGTCACTGCTAACTAGTATGCTACTTGCACTTTTTGACATCCAGGAGACCCTGAGTTCTACTTCTGCCTTAGGTGTGAAGTCAGGCAGTAATTTTGAACCAATCACTGTCCCTTACCATAGGAAGAGGAATGGCAAACACTTCAATAAACTTTGGCAAGAAAACTGCAGGAATAGTTCTGATGGTCACCCGGAATTAACACTGACTTGAAGGCACACAAAGAAAAATAATCCCAAGATTAAATAATTAAAATAATAAAAAAGTTGTATGCTGACTGCTTTTTTGTTGTGCTTTTGAAGAAGACCAGGGCGAAATGAGTGCATTTTTAAACATACCGGTAGGTGTGATTCAGGAAGTGCCCCTCTCTCATATGTAGATGAGAAAGTCTGATATTATGTAATGTAGAAAAATTCTGTCCCATAAATGTTAGTAAATTCACAATGAGACAAGTATATTTTCAAATAATCAGGTTCTCAACCATTTATGTAATTATTTAAACATGAATTTGTGCATCCTGCATATATTAACTAGTATTTATATTATTTATTCATTCAATTTTGATACCCCCTGACTAGAGCTGATTCTAGTAGGTGTGAAATAAGAAATAGTATATTGTCTTAAAACGTAATCTGCATATTGGAAATCTTAGTTTTCATAGAATACATGGGAATATTACACATGATATCAGTATGATTAAGGGCAATAACATTCTCTTCATCTCTATATTAAGAAAAGCATTACATGAAAGTAAGGAACAAAGTCATGAAGAGCAGCAAAGGTCAATGAAGAGGTCCAACTGCTTCAAAGTGTGACAAATGAAAACTGTTACTTTGAATGGAGCAGTAAACATTGAACAGTAAACAGCATGAATGAAATGAAAACAAGAAATATAGATGAATTATGCCTCTATCTCTGAAACAAAGAGAAAAAGAAAAGCTAGAAAGTTCTGAATGAAGTTGCCCTGATTTATTGAATGGCACTGATGAATACATGCAGGAAAGATAAGCTCTTGGTTTAATTTTGAATGAAGGTGCTAAAGAGTATGTCATAAATGTTAAATAAATTCTCAACATCTTGCAGCAGAATTTCCCCACAAATATGAACTAATTGTTGGTCAGTCAGTGTTAGACCAATTATACACAATGCTCGTTCGTTGCATCATTGAAACTCTGCTATTTTCTTGGCATCATCCTCGTCATCTGGATCCCAAGAAGTTACGTCCAGTGGATTCTATACAGCATCCCATAATCCCTCACTACGCAGGAGTAGGCTGCATTTCATAGACCAGGAAACATAGTTTGTCCCATCCAATC
Source organism: Natrix helvetica (assembly GCF_964273705.1). Taxonomy (NCBI): domain Eukaryota; kingdom Metazoa; phylum Chordata; class Lepidosauria; order Squamata; family Natricidae; genus Natrix; species Natrix helvetica. The sequence continues at coordinate 55,524,833 of NC_138551.1, read as the reverse complement.
GGGTTATCAGTAATCAACTTGCTGATGGGACGTGTGCCATCTTCTCCATGATAGTAGCAATCACAAACTAAACAGCTGTCTGTATACGGTATTGCATATGGACACCAACTCTCTTTTAGCTACGTATGATACAACCTGGGCCCATAACCAGTGTTAGGTAAGCTCCCCATTAAGAGAGAGAGTGTGCAGAGAAGCGTAATGAGAATGGTGTGGAAGAACATGTACAAACCAGCATACAGGGACACCGAATAGTAAAAGTGATAGTATTTTACTTATGTGGAAAATAGAGGTATTCAGAGTTCAATTTACACATGGTTCAGACAGTCAGTTATCAATCGAACACAGTCCAGTATCATATAATCAATTCAGCACACAAAGTCGCTAACAGTAGCAAAACTCACAGTAACTCACGATACATCTAACAAGTAGTATTCACCGATCAGCATCTAACAAACAGAGAGCTAACAGTCATTCTGGCTCTATCTTTTGGCTGCTTGAGGTAACAGCAACCAATCCCATTACAGCAGTACTTAAAGAAACAGTACTACTCCCTTGGTTTATATATTGCTGACCCAACCGTTAGCTTATATTCCTAACAATAAATATTGTACTGGTATGGAGGAAAATAGATATCCCTAGGTCCATGATGGCGAATCTATGGCACGCTGCCTGAAGTAGCACATGGAGCCATGTGGCTGGCATGCACAACGTCACTCGTTCCTCTTCTGGGTTTCTGGCATGAATACACATGTGATGATCGGCTGTTTTTTTGCATGTGCAGCTGTGCCGGAAACTGGAAGAGCCAGTTTCCATTGTGTGCATCTGCGCTGGCCAGCTGCTAGTCATGTGTGCATGCATGCCAGTAACCAGATGACAAGCTGCCGGTACACATGTATGCGGAACAGGAGGTTAATTTCTCAGCATGCTCATGCCTACTTAGCAGCTTCTTTTCTGGGTCATGTCCCTGACGAGCATGCACGCACTCCCTTTTCAGTGCTCGGTGCCAAAAAGGTTTGCCATCACTGCCCTAGGTTGATAAAGGCAGCATGTTCCAGTGAATGGTGATAATGGAAAAATCAGACATGAGGTTTTTTTTTTAAAAAAAACATGCAACATTGTGAATGAATGCAATCTATGTAAAAAAAAAAAAGTGACATGTACCGTATGGTTGGAAATAAAATGAGAGAGACAGAAAAAGCAATTGGGCAATTTAGAAATCCAAAAGTGAATGAGAGTGGTGAATATTTTTTTTTTAGAAAAAGGTCTGTTTGTTGTATATTAAGTTGTTTGTTCATAAGTTGGTTAGTATGTACATAACAAAATAATGACCCTAATCTAAAATCATAGTTCATCTGATTGTGATGAAAAGCTGACAGAATTAATAACACAAAAGTGATGAGAGGCAGTGAATATATTTTTGGTGGTGTCAAGAGGTTCATAGAAAAAATGGAAATGAAAGAAGTGTGTTAATAGAAACAGAAGTGTTAGTGAAAAATATGAAAAAGATTGAAATGTTGAAGTTGAAGAGATTGTGGATAAGATGAATCGCACAAAAGGGAATGATTGCTGCAAAAAAAAGGACTAGAGAAGTATGTTGTAGTATGTACAGGGAAAGAAAAAGACAATTGCAAAGAATTGTCAAAGAGAGCAAGGAACAGTTAGTTGAAAGAGATAGAGAAAATGCAGAATATCTTTGATGGAAATAAAAAAAAACCCTGAGAATAATGTACAGAGAAATAATCAAAGAATCTCAAGCAGAATTATGAGATCCAAAATAAAATTGATGAAATATTTGGAATGAAACTGAAGTAAGGGAATGATCCTGGAAGAAATACTTTCTATGGGAAAGACAGGGATCTATTGGAGAGTATATTTTTTTTAAAAAAAGTGTACATTTAATGCTAAGAAAAAACTGAATGAAAATTAAGTCATTCATGAATGATGTCAGAATCTTGAAAAATTGTAAAGCTGCAAGTTGTATATGGTGCACCCTGAAAACTTAATTTAATGTGGCTTTTGTATGGAGTGGCTGTGCAGTTTGTTTGTCTATGTGACGACTGCATTTGTGCCTGGCAATTGGAAGAAAGCTGGTATTGTCTCCCTTTGACAATGGAGAATGTACAGAACATACTTTTATTCTCTGAAATCACTGCAAATTATATGCATGCAAGAAAAAAATATTGTAAGTCTTTTAACACAGAAAAATACTTTGGTTGAATAGAAGGATGGGAACATTTGGATAAATGTAAAGTTGAAGATTGCCTGTGTGAAAAGAACAATATCAGAGAAGAGTAAAACAGACGTGACAATAAATGGAATGCTCAGTGAATGGTTTAGCACAAAGCAAAGAGTAAGACAAGGATAGTTGAAGCTCTGGAGATCACTTCCGGTCCCCGAAGACGACGGACATTGCTGTCCACTGCTCGTCTCTCCGGTGGGCTCCTTTTAGGAGCACAGGAGGTCTTAGAGGGACCACCTGCCGTAGGGTGGCTTGCTGGAGCCCCCGGAAGTGGCGGCAGCCATTGGGGGGGTTTCCAGCCTCGCCTCAGGAGCCGGGGAGCGAAGGGGGGGGGCATAGCGCAGCTTCGGCTGCCTGCGCCTTCATTGAATGGATTCCGGAAAGAAATAATCAGTTAGAAGTCACAGTAGAAGTGCCAGAGGTGAGAAGTTTGCTCTAATCTCTTTTAACACCATTTAATTGATGAGCAACAGTTTTTTGCAAGTTGTGGATTCAATCTATTTGAAGTTGCAAGATTGGAGGTTTTTTTTTTCACCCCCCTCGGGTAAAGCGGCATTTGGACTATCTCTCGATCTCGGAATGGAGTGAGAGAGTAAAACGTTGAATTACCCACTTGTACTAACTATGTGAGAAAGATTTACATCACAATTGCAACAAGTGATTCCTGAGCTGTTTTAAAAGCCTTATGGAAACTTTGGATGCTTTGCTCTCTGGTTCCCTGTGAAAAGGGGAGCCAAGATGGCCCACTTCCATCTTCTTCTTCGCTCTTATAAATGAAACTAGCCTTTTGAAACTACCTTTGAAGAAATTTCTGGCTTTATATTATTATTACCTCCTGAAGGTCTCCTGGAGCCTTCCCTGTTTTGTGGTCTTTCTGGATTTGGATTATTTGATTTTCTTCTTTTGGCTTGAACTGTGACTAAAGATCAACTTTCACTTCTGGGCTTGTCTGCCTCCACGGCATCACCCAGCTGTGCATTCCACATTTCTTTTGTATAAGACTTACACTTATCTCTGAACTTAACAAATGGGCCCCAGAAAACCACCTCCTGGTAAGGCAGTCTCAGCGCCCACCTCCTCTACATCCAGTCCACCGACCCACAGATGAAAATTTCATCATTCTTACAACAAGAAGGGACTGGAGAGAGTTCAAAGGACTTATCTGTTACCCAAATGTTCCAGGCTATTATCAAGGGACAAGAAGAACTGAAAAAAAGAGGTGACAGATTTTAAAGAACAGCTTAGAGATGTACAGCAGCAAACAACAGAAAATAAACAGAGGGTTGGTGTGCTGGAGGAGGGCGTGGCTGGGCTGAGGGAGGAGGTGAGGGCGACTCAGAAGGGGAATAGAGAATTGGAAAATTTCATGGTAAAGAAGGAACTTGAAAGAATGTCCCTTTTTCTCAGATTCCAGAACCATGAGACAGAAGATGAAGATCTTAAGGATACTATGTGTACAATCTTAGCAGAATATATTAAGAGTGATAAAGAACAGTTGTGGTGGGATATGGACCTGGTTTATAGAATCAATTCAGAATATGCCAGAATACATAATGTTCCAAGGGAAGTCCACGTTAAATTTCTTAGGAAGACCACGAGGGATGAGGTTTTGGGAGCCCAAAGGGAGGGGGACCACTAAAATATAAAGATAAAGAAATTGCCATTCTTAAACAAATTCCGAAAAAAATAAGAGATAAGAGGAGGAAGTATTCCTCCTTATCAAAGAAATTATATAACAAATGAGTTTGGTTTAGATGGTTATTGCCAGAAGGAACGTTGATCTTCTGGGAGGGAAACAGAATTAGAATCAATACAGTTGTGGAGGCAGAGGCCTTCATGAAAAAACACAGTGCCCTACTAGAGGACGAAACTATAAGAGGTAGTGAAAAAGATGATAATACACAAGATATGAGGGAGGGAGGGGCTGTGGCTCCACCAGGGGACAGGGGTGAGGGAGCAATATTGAAAAAACTCAGGTCACAAAAATAAATGTATTTGAAATATCATTGTAATTGTTGATATATTAGAAAGTGGCAAAAGAGATGATTGAACATATGGTTGATACAATGTATAACAAGATGCTGTTTCTGCTTATCTTTTAACTTTTGTTTTTTTTTCTGTAAAAGTTGTGAGATTTGGAGAGATTTCTACTTTCAGCACAATATAGCTGCCAAATTTTTTTTGTATATCCACCTACCCTTCCTTATAAATATTTAAAAACCAATAAAATTCTTTAAAAAAAAAGGATAGTTGAAGCCAGTGATGTGCGGTGAGGTTTATGACTGGTGAGGCACTGACACAGTGCTGGGTTTCAAATATTTTTAGACTTGTGGACTTCAACTCCCAGAATTCCACAGCCAGGCATGCTCAGTTCCAATTTAAAGCGACAGCATTTGTTTTTCTCCTTTGCTCCTTCTTTCTTTTTCTTTTTCTTCTCCTTCCCCTCCTTCCTCCCTCTCTCCCTTCCTCCCCCTCTCTCAAACACACAAACACACACACACACACACACACAAGTTGGAATGGACTATCTCTCCTACCCCTTCCCTCTCTCACTCACTCTCAAACAAACCCCCCCCCCACACACAAAAGTTGGATTGGATATCTTTTCCAGTGGCTTGAAAGCAGCTCCTCTGCCACCCCCCCCATTCCCCTGCTGCCTTTCCCAAACACCTCCACCATTGCAAATGCAGCCTGCTGTCTGGGTGGGAAATTCCTGGAACACAATAAAGCCCACCCACCCACTCCTGCTGGCAGGCTGGGGTGAGAGGAGAGGCAGAGAAGCCGGAGGGGAGCCGAGCCGAGCCTTCCAAAAGAAAGAGGCTGGGGGGAAGTGTGTGTACTACAGCATGGCTCTTTGCCTGGCTTCCTGCTTCCTCCTGTGGTCTCCTCAGTGCTCGCTTGTGCTCTCCCTCCCCAAGTGTAGTTTGATTGCAGGTGGAGCCACGTTGCCTTTTCAAACTTGTAATCAGTGAAGCTGGGCTAGATTTTTATATAGTTTTATCCAGCTGTGTGTGTGAGAGAGAGAAATGAATGGGGGCCTGGGGAGGAAGTCACTACACTTGGGGAGGGAGAGCACCAGTGAGGTTAAGCAGAGTCATCCACGGTGAGGCAGCAACTAGCTCAGCTTTTTCCTTTTACTTTTTTTTTTTCATGATGAGAGTGGTGAGGCTCTGCCTCACTTGCCTCACCTGACTGCACGTCACTGGTTGAAGCTCTGGTGCTTAATCTATTTATGTGGATAACATACATAGAGAATGTGATGAAATTAGAAATGCGTTGATTGCTGATGTGAATTGCATGCATATTTTTTCATTCAGATAGGATTGTATTGAAGTGTGAGAAACTGAATGATTAGCAGAAAACATTATGCTGAATGATAAAATGGGGAATATGGAACTGAAAATTAATGTATTACAGACTAAAGTAATTGTATTTGACAGAAGAAATGGAGTGAAGAAGTGCAAGTTATGCATAAATGACAACAAGTAGATACATTTGTGTGCCTGCAAAATTTATTTTATTTTACTAAATACAGAGAATACAGACAGAGACATTTTAAGATCTGCCACTGCATGTAAAAGATGGATGGTAGTATATGGTCTGTATTGTAAGGAATAGATGCTTCTCAGCAGAATTTAAAATAGTTGTGTATAAAAGTGTGCTTTCATCCATTTTATTATTCAGAAAGGAATGTATGTTGTGAGAAACATAAATGTAAACTGAATGTAATGTGGATGGAATTCCCAATGAATAGTGTGTGGTAAAATAAGAAGAATAAATAAGCTGTGAATGAATGGGACTAAAGTGGTTTAGTACCATAGAATGATGATGGAATTGCAACATAAATATATATATAAAGAGTAAATGGGTTAAGAGGAAGACTAAGAAAATAGAATTAAGGACACCCTCAACAAAAGAGTGGTAAAAATAAAGTAATAAAATAAAAATATAATGGTTTGGTTTGGTTTGGTTTTATTGGACTCATATGCCGCCCTTCTCCCAAAGAACTCAGGGTGGCGTACAACATAAAAACACATATGACAAAAGTTAAAAAAGATTAAATAGGAAATCCAATAACCTTCAATTGACAATTTACATCAAATTTAGGATTAAATTAAATTGACAATTTAAAATTAATAATTTATTTTATTCTATTCAGGCCAGACCGGCTTGCTGGAAAAGCCAACTTTTTAGGGCGCGTCAGAAGGACCGGAGGTCAGGGATTATGCAAAGCTCCGGGGGGGGAGCTCATTCCAGAGGGAAGGCGTTCCCACAGAGAAGGCTCTCCCCCTGGGGGTCACCAGCTGACACTGCCTGGCCGACGGCACCCTGAGGAGGCCAACTCAGTGGGATCGTACTGGACAGTGGGAGGCTACTGGTGGCAGTAGGTGGTCTCGCAGGTACCCTGGGCCTAAGCCATGGAGCGCTTTAAAGGTCATAATTAATACCTTGAATCGCACCCGGAAAACAACTGGCAACCAGTGCAGGCCGCCTAAAAGGGGTATAAAATGGGAGCACCTAGGTATGCCCATGACAACACGCGCAGCTGCATTCTGGACCAGCTGGAGCCTCCGGGTGCTCTTCAAGGGCAGCCCCATGTCGAGAGCATTACAGTAGTCCAGGCGAGAAAGGACGAGGGTGTTAGTGACTGTGCACAGGGCATCTCGATCCAGGAAAGGGCGCAACTGGCGTACCAGGCAAAACTGGTAAGAGGCCCCCCTGGTCACGGGTGTAAGATGTTCTTCTAAACTAAGCCACATATTCAGGAGGACTCCCAGATTGAGGGCCTTCTCTGAGGGGGCTAAAATTTCTCCCCCAATCATCAAAGCTGGTACGTGATGCACAAATCGGGATGACGGGAACCACAGCCACTCAGTCTTGGAGGGATTAAGCTTGAGCCTGTTTGTACCCACCTGGATCTGCACAGCCTCCAGGCACCGGAACATCACATCAAGGGCATTGTTGGGGTGGTTTGGGGTAGAGATGTAAAGTTGGGTATCATCAGCATATTGATGATACCGTACTCCGAAACCACGGATGATCTCACCCAGCGGTTTCATATATATGTTGAACAGGAGGGGTGAGAGAACTGACTCCTGCAGCACCCCACAAGTGAGACACCTCGGGTTTGATCTCTGCCATCCTGTCAACACAAACGATGATCGATCTGAGAGGTAGGAGGGAACCACCGCATAATGGAAGCATTGTTGGTCTAATAAGGAAATAAAGGTATGGAGAAGCATAGTTAACAATTTGTGTTTCCTTACTTTTTATCTCATTCCTTTATTTCTTATGCATAACATTTCTATCTACTCCCTTTCTCTAGGTAAATATTATTTAACCTGTAAGGCAACAGTGTGCTAGATATAAGCATGTACTTTAATTTAAACCTGTTCAATATTTGTGAACCTTACATATCTCCTTGTGTAGATATTGTAGCAGAAATAAAGAAAACCTATTTTATACTAAGGTCACTATACATTTAATATTAATATCTGAGATCAGTAATAATATGAAGAAAAATATGGCTACCCAAACTTGTAGGTCAAAGAAAGTATTAAAAATCGCCCATGCTTCTCTAATTACAGTGCTTTCTTTTTCTCATTCCTTTTTTTTAAAGCTGAAAATAAATGCTACATTCTTAGAAAAGCACCAGGAAAGACCCCTCTCCAACACACTTCATGTCAAAAAAAAAAAGTGATATAGCTAGTAGAAGCTAAAATAATTTTGACCTCTGAAGAACAGAGAGTGACTAAGCATGAGGCCATATAAAGAGTGAGAAAAAAGATTGAGAGAACCATTTTTGTTCCCTTTTCAAAAAAAAACATACTGGGCAGATAAGTTGATCCAGCAACAATGGAATGGGTGTTGGCTGGTTGGCTAAGTACCCCTCTAAAAGAGTAGTCAAAAGTACTGTATTTATTATTCTGCCTTTTCTTTTGAAAGCTTACGGCAGAGGACTTGTCCCTCTCCATAATCAATACTAAAACCACCACACTACATTACTATTCCAGCTTTCCCTATCTGCCCCCCAGCAATTCTTTTCATAGACTTAGGGCTTAAAATACTCTTGCGTGTATTGATGTGTGCATACATGCACTTGTAATTGGCCTTAAGTAAATTAAGTGATCAATGCTTCTTTATGGAAAGAATATGATCTTCCCAGTAAAAGGAAATTATTAGAAATTTTTGAGAACTGAGCAGAGCTGCCTACTGAAAACAACTAAGAAAGTACAAGATCACCTCAAAAATTACTATAAGGTAGTTAAGAATATGCAGCCAAGAAATTCCAGGGGCATCCAGAGGATTTCTTTGGAAATGACTGAAAAGAAGATTTGTTGTCCTGAGAGGATATTTGTGTCAGAAAAGTTGTGTTTTTCTAGATCTAATTTCTGCTTTCAATAGCATCAGTTACGATATCTTCTTAGATTATCTAGGACAGATGTGTCAAACTTGATTTCATTGAAGGCCGCATCAGGATTGTATTTGACCTTGGGAAACTGGAATGGGTGTGGCCAGGGTAGCTGTGGCCAGCTCAATGTCACTTGTGTCGGGGGCATCTCTGGTGGCCCAAGCACTCTGCCAGAGAAAACAGGCTCCCAAGCTCCATTTTCGGCTGCGACAACCACCTACCACTCTGCCAGTGAAAATGGAATTCGGGAGAGCTGCATGAGGGCCAGTCCTTCACTGTTTCCAAGATGGCCCTGCGGGCCAGATCTAAGCACTCTATGGACCAGATATGGCCCCGGGCCTTGAGTTTGACACCCCTGATCTGGTAGGTTTCGGCCGTGGCGATATTGTTTTATAAAGCTTCCAATTCTTTCTGTCAGTCCAAATCAAGAACATGACACTGGGGAATTAGCCCTAGCTCATCTGCCATTGGCTTTTAATGTTCAATAGGGTTTTATTTTGTTCCTTATTCTGTTCAATAAGTATGGGACACTGTTTATCTGGAGCAATGGAGAAAATGAAATTAACTCTGCAAGAGATTAAGGAACTATTAGCAATAGTGAAACAAACAATGGAAATCGGGTTCAGCCTGACTGTCTTTATTGTTGTGGAAAGAAAAATCTGTAGGCTAAGAGCAATCTTTAGCTATTTTTGAGGTAGAGGCAAGTAATATGTCTGTTCAATTTCATACAGTTTGCTTGCTTTAAGTGTTCTGACATGATCATGATGCATGCCTTCCTTACATCATAGTCAGACTGCTGTAGAGCACTCTGTGTGAAAACAACAAACCTGCAGTTACTGCATAACATGCCAGCTGGATTGCCAACAAGGAGTACATCATACTGTTAAAGATGTAGGCTGTATGCTAAATGCTTTCTAGGTACAATATAAGAAACTGATTTTAATATTTCAATACTTTAAGAATCCAAATATCCAAGCGACGCCCACTTTTATTAGGGACCTGTCCAAGTACTAAAATCTTTAAGAAATCTATTTATTTATTTGTTATGCCCAACTAATTAACAGAAGAAAAACACAAATACATTGAACAGCATTAACTGCAAACTGATAATAATTACTAAAAAAAAAGAAAAAGAAAAAAAATAGTCTAGAAAATTATAAATCAAGCTTCAAAATGCTTTACTATATTGCTTGAATATGTTCTTTGCCTTTTGGTTAAAAAAAACCCTCCTAATATCCTGACAAAACCTAGATAACATGAATCCATTGCTGTAAATCTGGTACTGTATTAATTTCTGACTCCCTTTCAGTCTTGTTTGTTAGGCTTGTAAAAAGCCTTTTTTGTCTTATATTATGAATTGCATTTGCATTTGGTCTCCTTTTTCTTTGCCCTTACAAAAAAGAGCAAAGATACCAGAAACATCCATCTGATCTTTTGTCAAAATGGCAAAAGCAGCATCAGAAGCTGCAGCCCTTTCATATACCCAAATGACATTGTGACACATGTACAAAAGGAATGATGTGTGGTGCAACAGCACAGTCCTCTTTTCCTTGCCCCCAACCCCCTTCCGTGATTTTGGAAGATGCCTTCTTGGAAGGAATAATTTTAATTCATAAAGCTGTATTTTAATTATGCTATTAAAATTTATTATTTTGTTTCTGTCTATGTTAAACATTATATTGTTAGGTAACAAGGCAAACAATAGAACAACACAATAATGGATTCTATCTAGAAATACTTCAAGACTTTGTATTATATTCCCTTTTCTGTAATCCAGATGAGAACTTTGTGTTTAGTTTGATTTGCCATTTAAAAGATACTTTTCTAGAGAGAACAATTTGCTTAAAAGTATCTGTGTTTAAAATACTCCAGTTTATATTTTAGCATTTAATACTTTTTGCTAAAAGTTCTATAAAATGCAATAAAAATATTTCAGCTTAAAACGAATCCCAACTCAAAGTCATGTAAAATCTGGTTATCTGCCAGAAATACATTGCAGATCCTATAAATCATACTAAAAGTTGAAATTAAAAATGACATCTTGCACCCACCTGTCAAGGTGAATTGCAAACTTTTATTTCTTTTCACTGAAGGAAAGAACCCTAACTCCTTTTCAAGTCCTGGTGCTTTTTTTTCTTAATACACAAGGTATTTTTCCTTCCTCCAGCCTCTTTGTCATTCATAATATACTGTATGTTGAAAACATTAGTCAAATCAGTGTTTTCAGGGGATAAATTGCTATGGAAAACAGCCTCCATATTTTGGAAACAGAAGTATGTTTAGTCAGAAATAAATTCTATTTCTCTCGCTCTGGAATTATCAACAAATTAAAAGTTGGCAGCAACAGGGAATTATTTTATAATATATTTTCCCTAAATTCTGCAGTTACAACAGTATTTTATAAAACACATAACATTTCTTCATATCCGTATTTCAAGTTGTAAATTGCTTCAATCTGAGATCCCCCCCCCCCCAAATCCTGTTTCTGTGCATATCCCCACTGCAAGGTCACTCAATTTAAAGAACAACCTGCCAACATATCTGGAACCCAACACTGTTCTCTACTCACCCCACAGCCCACTGCAAAGTGACTGTTCACCCATTTTCCTGCTCTAAGTTTAAAGTTGTGATTTCTGGAAGCGTGGGTTTTCTTAACTAGTTTCTCTGCTTACTTTCTTCTAGGTAACCCCTGCATTAATTGGCTATTTCTTGCAGTAACAAGAACAGCCCTTCTCACAGTTCGACAGTTGCCACTCTAGGGCATGATTAAGAAAATCCTCTTTCTCTGTTTTCCAAGTTTGTGCTGATAATGTCTACAACAGCTTCACCTAGCATAGCAGTTCTAATAGTTGACTGACTTGTAGAAGGTCACTGGTTCAGAACCCAGCATATTTTTTTTAATCATCATTTTTCACTTTCTGTGCTTCCGGCTTTTTATCTGTTTGTGTTTTTTCTTACAATTAGTTCACCAATGCATTGCTGAAATGCTAGATTTTTTTTTTTTTAAAAAACCCAGATCTCCAGATAAATACTGTGCTAGGTGGTTTGCAATGTTTATTTATTAGGCCTTTTTCGGATCTACAGTGAAACTCTTCCCCATGCGAGAGTAAAAAGATAAAATGATGAACAAGCAAATTGACTTTAAGAGTCAATTTTTAAAAGTTCTAAAACTATTTACTTTAAAGTAAGTAGTTCAGGGAAAGCAAAACAGTAATTAACAACAAAAACAGGAATATTTCTGCCTTGTTTCGAACCATTGCTCTTCAACAGATCAGGTAAGTGCTACAACCATTATTTTACACTATTATAATAGCAGTAGAAATTGGAAGGCTAAACTTCAGAAAAAGTCAGAAAAGTATATTTTAAAATTGGTTGCTATGTGGGCACATATGTCTTTTCCATACTTTAGTTTTGTAAACAGCATTATTTTTTTTTTATAAAGAATACATTAAGATCAAAATGAAAATGATTTCACAGTTGCTTTTCTGGCACAGAAAGTTGAGCGGTCACTGTACAAGGGAAACTGTCCAATGGAGAGGTCATAGCAGTCAGCAATCTGAACTGAATATCTACTTGACATGCTGTTGATAAGCAACTCAGACTGCTAAGAATTTTCTTTAAATGATTTAGAGTTTACCTAGTATCAGCCAAAGCCAGTAGCAACTTAAAGTTGCAGTGGGGAAATGTTCTCCCTTTCCTTTTCATTATACAAATGAAGTATTCTTTTAATATATATTCTTTTTTCTTTTTTTAAACTTTTTTCATGTTACTCATGAATTTAAAATGTCACATGTTTTGTATGTTAATTTTCTTAGTACAAATAAATTTCTAGCCTAACGTAGTAATTAATGTGGATGCTGTTTGAACAAATATGAATTTTAGTATAGGGTGGAAGGAGAACTCAATTAATGATACATACATAGTATTATATTTTTTTATATTCTATACTGTGTTTTTATTGCTTGTAAGCTTCTAGAGTTGCTGTAAGTGAGTAAGAAGCCATATAAATTAAATAAGTAAATAAGGAAGGAAGGAAGGAAGGAAGGAAAGAAAGAAAGAGAAAGAAATAGTGATATTAGGTATAGGAAGATAAACAGGTTTATTTTTCTCAGACTGAGATGTAAATACTAGTGGCTTTTTTAGACAGCAGGATGATTTTCCTCTGAGCTGAGAAACTAATTAAATCAACTAACCAAAGGGTCAGAGCTGGTTAATACTTAAATGGGTTATCCTGGAAATATATGTTTGAGGAAGACCATTTCAAAACAGGTACTTTACAGTTGCTAAGAAAGCTGCATGTTTATAAATGTACAGTCACCAGGACTAACATTTGATCTTCGCTTTTCTGTTGTATTTTTCTATTGATGAAACTCATAAGAAAATACACCAAACTCAAACCTAGATTGTGGCTTGCAAAGAGGTTTATTTGAGCTTTTTAAAATTTAACTTGACAATAGTCCATTATTCTTTTATCCCAATAAATGATAGCTGTAAACCAGCAGCCACTAACCTTTCTGGCTCCACAGACCATCAGCAGTGGTGGCAGTGAGAGGAAAGAGGAAATTGTTTTGTGCATGCCCACTGCTTGCCCTATGCAGCTTCATGTGCTTGCATGCTTACCCAATGCTTTTGTAGTCCAGTTCCAAATGGGCTGTGAGCTGGTACTGGATTGCAGACTGGTGGTTGTGGACCCTGCTCTAAACTGTCTTGAGCCAGGTAAGCAAACTGTTCTAACCTGGAGAAGAATTAGAAAATCAGAAGAAAATAGCCACAGGGAATAATAGAACCAGATGTGGATGATGATCATTTTGCTGAATTATTTTGGAGTTTGATATCAGTGTGAGTCTTGAGTAATGCTTTGTTATACTTGTTGCATGTATTTGGATGTATATTTCTGCCTGAGTATTCTTGGTATTTCTCTTTTTCTTTTTCCCACTGTCTTCAACTCTCATTAGTTTCTTAATCCTAATCTAAATAATAAAAAACTTGTACCTTCTGTTCAAATTAGCATCCTCATTCTGCATGGAAATTTAGCTTTTCACACATATTGATAATAAATGTATAAGTTTAGAAAGGAGAATTTTCTCCTTTCCTGAATAAAAGAGTGATACGTGGCAGCATATTTAAGAATTGATTAATGTTCCCAAGGAGTGTGTAAAGGTGTAACTGTAGGGAAAGAGCTGAAAGGAAACTAGACAGGCCAGTTTACCACATTCTTGTGCATGGGTCCTTCCGTTCATAATATATTAGCTTTATTTTCAAGATAGACTTTCTATTATTAGACTCATACCTTTGTGGGGAGAAGTGATATATATAGACTCAAAATTAGTACACTGAAGGGGTAAGAGGAAGAATGGAAATGAATTGCTGGTTTGGCAGAAAGAAGAACCAGTCTGGTTTAGTGGTTAAAGCACCAGGTTAAAAAGTAGGAGACTCTGAGTTCAAGTCCTGCTTTATCCCTAAAAGCCAGCTGGGTGACCTTGGGCCACTCTCTCTCAGCCCAACCCACTTCTCAAGGTGGTTGTTGTACAGAAAATAAAAGGAATAAGTTGTTTGCTTTTGCTGTCTCAAGTTATTCGTAAAAATGATAAATATTGGATGCAAATTAAATAAATAAATAATAATAAATAAATACATAAATAAATAAATAATAAAAAATAAATAAATAAATAAGAAAGCAACCAAGCACTGAAATTATCCTCCAAGCAGATATGTACTCTAAATACTCCCTTAAGTAATCCTCATGAAGACTCTTTGTCACTCTTACTCGTTCCTTTTGGTAATTAAGTGGGGAATCGTGGGGAATGTGAAAATTCATAGAACCCCGAGAAAGAAGGCATAATGCAAACCTTCCCCCTTTCCCCATCATAGCTAAAATAAACCCATAGTTTAATTTAAAAGATTAAAACTACTGGTGTAAGGATATGGCATATAAAGCAATTGCCCATTTTTCCAAAGGTTCTTTTAAATTATCTACCATAGCTAAAGGTGTCACACAAAAACCCTGTTTACCTTACACTGGAACTGGGAAAAGTTTTTTTTTAAATCTCCATTTATTCCACAATCTCTAATGCTCATTCTGTTGCTTTTTTCCCCCAGAAATCTTGCTGTGAGAAATTAACTTCCAGCTGAAATAAGTCACCTGTAACTAAAGAATGCAGACTGGTGCAATGTTGTATAAACAAGATTTTAAAAATGCCATAGTATTCTTTTGGGTTCTTCCTATTCAGCTTACTGAAAAGGCCTGTGTTGAAGCAAAAATGGGTTTATTTTGAAAAGGTTAATATACAGACTCAATAAATATCACACATGTTGGACTCTGGAAATTGGTTTGATCTTGGATAACCTATGATGAACTGAGATTATAATTCTATGATGAGAGGTTTATTTTACCTCTAATGTTCCAGGTTCCAGTAAATAGAACAAACTGGTTGCTATTACAAGTTGCTAACATCACAAATGGATCAGGATGCTATCAATTCTGCTGCCCATTTTGTCAGAACATGTGAAGATTTTGTCAGAAATATAAGGCAGCATATTACTGCAATGATGGCTAGAATTTCATTTAGTAGCTTTACTAAAAACTAGTAAGCAAAATAAACTGATTGTACATTAACATTTGTTGGCAGTTCCTTCAGATTTCAAGATAGAATGGAAGCGTTCTCATTTTCAAAGCACCATTATGCTAAGTGCCTTCACATTCAACTGTTTCTTCATGGTGAATATCGACATGTTCTCTGTTACAGTATGTTATGTAGTGTGATGTCTCCTTTGGATGGCTCCTCCAACTCTTTCTCAGAGACTGGCTCAAGGGAGAATGAAATCATTCCTGGCACCTTAGGAATTTCTGACCCTGAACTGCCGGCAAAACAGGCTTTGGCTGGGGCCATTTGCAGGACAGTGAAGAAGAGGGAGATGAGCTGCCAGCTGTCGTGGATCTCAAAGCATGCAGGGTAGAAAAACGGAGGGCTGCCAGATTGCTTGTGAAAAGGCCGCGTCCCTCTTGATGGGCTGCACTGGAAACTATTTAGCATGGCAGGCAGAGGGAGGTGTTGCTGGAAGAAACATGTGTGGGTCATAGCTGTGTGCTGGTTGTGTTTCCTGAGACTCCGAATTACTATAGCCCATGAGCTAAAGTGGATGTATTTTAAGTTTTGCCTCTGTGTGTGTGTGTGTGTGTGTGTGTGTGTGTGCTTTATGTTCGTTTATTGGACTCACTGTTTGAGAAGCTTGCTATTTTTCTTTCGGACTAAATAGCCACTAGGGGAATTAATCTGGACTTGCTGGCTGGCTTTGGTTGGGACAGTTATAAAACCGGGAATAGAGAACTGCTGAGGAAGACAAATAAAACTCCCCATAAACCACACTGACGTGTGAGTGAGTACATGTGTAAAGTACCCTAACGATGCCTGCTTCATAATAAGCGACCCGATATTGTAATACAAAAAGCAGTGATTTATTAACAGCTTCATTAGCCATTCTTCATTAGGCATTTCTTATTCACAGCCATCCTTTTTGCTTTCTTTATCTGCTTTTGAACTTTGCCCGTGTTTCTGTCCTCCTTCAGTCTTTGTCATAAATCACGCTATCCAATAGCTTCATTCATCTTAACCCAGGTACTGTAATCTGAGATCCGGCTCTGCCAATGCTCTGCATGGAATGTCAACACAGAGAGTTGACAACATGTAGTTACAACATCAAGTAAGATGAAGAGAATGTCTAGGACTGTACTTTTGAGGAAGAACAGAATATATTATACCTGTGATATATATCTTGCATAGAAATGAACAGAATAGCATGGACAACTTTTCCCCACACAATTTAAGGATTGCATACAAAAAAGAGTCCTTGGGGCTTCATTGGTGAATCAGGGTTTTGTAATGTGATAAGAATGAAGTGCAGAAATCTTGGGAAAATATTTTTACTTCCTTTTAATTAGTCTGGAACAGAGTGCTTGCAGATATTAACAAGGCAACATTTAACAAATGTTCAGACATTTCCATTAGTGCCCTGATCATCTGCATTTAGCTAATTTGCACACAAAAATACCCCCTATGGACTCCATGAGATTGAATGCCAGAAACCATGTAATGCAGTTTTGTATTACAAGAATTTCATCACTTATATTAATATACTCCAGAGCATTTATTAGTGTACTGTGAAGTATTATGAATAATTAAAAATAAACTAGACTTGTCGAAGAAATGAACAACACGCATTTTACATTGCACAGATCCAACTTTTCACTGTTTTTGCCCTTTTTAAATTTGCGATTGCTTTTTGGTTCATGAAATCTAGCACCTGCAATAGACTTTCAAGGCATAATCATGATTCAATGATAGTTCCTTGTATAACTTAAAATAACTGTAGTTAGAAAAAGTGTGTGTGTGTGTGTGTGTGTGTGTGTGTTATGTATAATAGGTGAGAAAGGAGTAGTTTATTATACAAATAAATTCAGAGAATTTTTAAAGAAGGGCCACTATGATCCTAAATCTTAAGGATACCTGATTACTTGGCTTTTTATTTATTTGTGCTTTTCAAATCAACTTTCAGCATAGTGGAGGAAAGGAGTAGTTCTCCCAATTCTTAAGAGAGGCTTAAAATTAATCAGAAAAATGTTTCCTAGGCCCTGCTGCTTTGTATGCAGCTTCCACCATTTTGAAGAAGAAAAATTCATGTCATCTCAGCAGAGTCATTGTATCTCCATTGTGTGTATCAAGCAATAACACTAAAAAAAATAATAATTAAGGGAACGAAATCTTGAGCAGCACATTCTAGTAAAGCATTTCTCAACCTTGGTAACTTTAAGATGCGTGAACTCTCAGAATTCCTCAGCAGCAACCTGAATGGGAAATCCTGGTAGTTGAATTCCTTACATCTTAAAGTTGCCATGGTTGATAAACACTGTTCTAGAAGGATTTTCCAACTATTTGCAGGTAGAAGGTACATTTGAAATTTTGGGAATATATTACCGCCGTTTTCACAAAACAGTTAATGAGGCATTTGTGATGAATCACAAAACATTTATTTTCCAAAAAAATAATGGATAATTACTGTTGCTTTCTGGAGCTCAGATACTTCTTATCTCCACCATCTTTTCCTGGAGAAGGAGGGACTTATTAGATTGTAGCTGTCCGTAATTTTTTTTTTTTTTACAAATTCCTGTAAAATCTGTATATAGTAGATTGAGGTTGGTGCTTTGTATTATTTTAATTTCACATTTTAATAATAAAAATATTACAAAATGAGGCAGGAAGCCTGACGTGTCCCAAGGTAGGATTGTCAGAAATATTGGTAGTGCCATGGGTAATCTGGCTCAATTCAAAATGATTAAAATCATAAGAACATTATGTTCCAATATAAATGAATTAAAAGCTATACTTCTTCAGCACATAGTACAATTATTTCATATATTCATGATGTTTAAGTGCTTTTAAAACTCCATTCACACCAGTATTGAAGTTTAAATATTTATGTAAATTTATGTTATATATGAAGATAAATCAATATAGAGAGTAGAATCAGTTTGCATTCCTAATAGCTATAGCATATAAGTAAACAGATTAAGAAAACACTTATTTAAATGGAACATGAGCGTATCTGGTTTGTGGATTGATCTATAGAATTGTTCACAAAAATAAAACAGGTAGAAGATGTGCTTGATCTGCAGGAAATATTGGCTTCACTTTTATCCAAAAGGGCAATATTGAAACCATTTTCATGATTGCATAGTCTTAATCCTTAGAATTTGGATGAAGCCACAGCATTTCTTGGGAAATGGCTTATTTGTGATGTTAGTGTGTTCAATCCAATGGTATTACCAAGGGCCACTTATTTTAAGGATTGGTGACTATATAAATTAAATAAATAAAATAAATAAAAAAACATTCCCAAGAGAATGAAAGGAATAGAAGGAACTATCACCCAAGAATTCGGATGGTGGTGCCAGATGAAAAGCCAAGATGTCATTCATTTATGTTTTTTTTTTTAAAAACTGTTTTATTATGTTTTATTGTAAAGGAAATTTGAGATGGGTGATTTAAACTTAAGAATAATTAATTAAAATGGCAGTATTGTATGTATTCCTGAACAAGCAATAAGATGTTTCTGTTTAATAATAATATAGGTTTTTATGGGCATCACGAGAGCCCATCGGTTGTTTATAGACTACCAGCGAGCATTTCTTTACCCATTCATTTATACGCTCAATAGCAAAGCTCTATATTTCATTACCAAGAAAAAAATTCATCATAAGATAACAAGTGTAATATATGGAATCTACACATACTGGAAAAGGTCTTCATTAATATTGTCAGTTTTATTGCACAAGATGTCCTGAAGTACCCCTCAGGGAAGCAGTGAAAAATTGGTGACAGAGAGCAAGATGAATGGGGAAAGTTACATCAGATAACATGTTGGGGAAAACAGTATTGACCTTCTGCAGTTTTACAAACTACAGATGGAAGAGGCAGTAACAAAATAGATAACCAAATCTACAATTCAGTAAGCATAATCTAGTGTGAAGTATGGCCACACAACCTCAAAGTTTTTTTCAGATAATTTTTAGTAAGTTAAAATTACGTTTATTTTAAAAGAAGAGACAATGGAAAAAAACTACATGAACAAGACTTTAAGTCAACTTTTTAAAAGTTTAGTAAAATATAAATATTTGTTACGTGCATATTCTTATTCTTTGATCACAGCATCTTTGTTCTATGTACATAAGGGCCCACCACATTTTACAAGATTCCTATGTAGCATTTATAGCAGCAGCAGCAAGACAGACACATTATTCAAAAATACCACTATGTTTGATCATTTCTAACCTCAGAGACAGAAGATCATTTTCCAAATGTATATACTAATGCTACAGGCAGGTCTGGAATCTATTTTTCTCCTGTGTCTCGTGGATTTTGTAGGTGAAGTCAGGTGACCAGGAATGAGTGAAATCAGAGAGCTGTTTATTGACCTTTAGTGCAATGTAAAAAAAAATCCTTTTTACATGACCAACCATGTCTGTTATATCCTTCTGCTGTGTGGTAAAGAGCTATACTCAGTAGCATTGCTTTGATGTTTCTAAGGATTTGTGCAAGGACTATCTCTATCTCCTCTATCTCTATCTTATCTCTATTTCTATCTTCATCATCTTTGGATTTGTCTTTCCTTGGACAATCCTGTTCTAGCAGCATGCAAAACATTCCTTGCCACAAGCACTCACCACCATTTCATAGCTTCCATTTAGTGAAAACTGTCAGTGGTTAAACAAAAGTCTATCAGAATTGCTCAATTGAACTAGACTGCTCGGTCAGAAGTACAGGCAGTAGATTAATTCTACATCTTTTACCGATTTAATGCATGGCTGAAATAGTGTAATGTTGGAATGATAGAACCCGCCTCTCCATTGCCAGAACCAAACACAAAGGAATTTGAATGTCAGCATTTATTGTCTTTGCAGTGAAACATCTTTAGTAAAAAAAAGTGTGTTTGGGGGCCAGTGTCCTTTAAAAGCTGTAATCTTTAAAAAGAAATTGAAATTTTGGCTAACATAAAATGGGGCGCAGGAACAGAAGCCCAAATAGAAGATGATGGGCATAATCCTAAAATTAGATTTGCTGCACTTCTGCTGCAGTATTGCATAATATATTTTTTTTCTAGTTTGATGATTATGTGTTGAAGAAAAAAGGCAACCAAATCAGTGGAATCATCCAATTGCTTTGCCATCTGTTTATTATCTGAAGCAATAAAGGCAGTAATAGGGATTGATAAAGGGAACAGAAACATCATGGCTGTGTATGGGTTGCCTAGAAATTCTACCTTTAGGCAAACAACACATAGCTTATTCAGTCACACCCACAAAAGTGCTCAAGACATTCATATAAGTATGCAGCAATCAAGCAAGTGCTTCATAGTAGCACTGTCAAGATCACAGTTATAAGACACTTATATAAAATGGAATTTTTTATGAACATCTAAATAAATACAAATGTTTTATATCATGAATGTGCAACAGTAGCTTAGGCTGCCCATCTATAGATATTGGATGATTTAGTGGCCATCATTCTTGATGATCTAGCTTGCAATGAAGACCATGCCTTTCAGAGAATTGTGATAAGGTTAGCAATCCAAGTTAATTTATTGGGATGTTGGTTATTTGCAATTAAATTGGCATTGACACTTTGCAACCCACATAGATGGGTTTTTTCCAGTTTGATATGTCCTCAACCTTTCCCTTTCCTGTTTTTTGCTATAGGTATGATTAGGGTATAATATAGATATATTCACTATAAAAAATGTGATGATAGCCTGCACCATAGACAAAACAGGAAGTAACATTTACTTTGACAAGAGATAGCAGATACAATTAAACTAAGCCAATAAGAAGCACATGATTATATTGATCTATGTTGCAAGATGAAATGAGTTTTAATTTAACCACAAAAGGGATTTTTCCGCCCTGCTGCTGCTGATGTTGAAGATGGTGAACATTTAAAAAGTATATAATGGTTAACATACTGTTTTGCTACCATGATGATAGTTTAGCCATTCAACATTATGCTATCAAAACAAACTCAGATCCTATGCTAAGCATTCTTAGCTTAATTTATTAAAGGTGTAGACAAGAGCAACTGAAAAATAAGATAAAATTAAAATGATATACCAAAATGTAAACTTAATATAATTAAAGTAATATTAATTAATATAAAACACTATCACCTCATTTGAAGCAATTGGTTACATTTTATTTTATCTATTGTATAGAACCTGTCTATACTATCTGAACCCAACACTTCCAAAGAACAGGAGGTTGAGATATCATCCTTAGTCCTTCCTAAATTTTGTTCTCTAATTGGGGAAATGCATAGCTGAAACATCTCTATAAAAGAGCCAGTTGGGAGTTGAGACCTAACTTTTGCCAACATTATATGACAGCTGTTCAGAATAGCTGTGTGATCCCCATATAACACACAGCTGTAATAAAGACTGTAGGCAGATGCTACATTAATGCCCTTGTGTACCCTGAAGCATTTTCCCCGAATTATTTCCTAAGTCCTGCATAGTCTTTTTGTAATGTAGAGAATAAATTATTTAAGGTACAAATGGAATAACTGGGTAAACACAGAAAATTAATTAGAATCAGTTTGATCTAGTGGTGAAATAATGTTTAAAACCAGGAAACTGTGAGTTCTAGTTCTGTCTTAGGCATGAAAAGCCGCTGGGTAATTTTATCTTAGGCAACTCATCTCACTGGGTTGTTTTGTTGTTGTGAGAAAATAGGAGGAGGAAAGACTATTATGTATGTTTGCCACCTTGAGTTATTTTAAAAATATAAATATAGGTTAAAAATAAGTAAATGAATAATAAAGATTTGACTTCCGGTCTGTGTAGGCAATGGACATTTCGTCTGCCGCTTGTCTTCTCGATGGGCTCCGTTCAGGGGGCCTTGGAGGGGTCCCCTGCTGTAGGGCGGCTTGTTGGAGCCCCCCAGACTCGGCGGCAGCCGGTGGGGGTTTTTCCAGCTGTGCCCCAGGAGCCGGGGAGCAGAAGGGGGGGCATGCTTACCCCTTCGCCGAATGGGTTCCAGGAGGAACAAGTCAATCAAGGGAAGTGTGGCTGAAATGTTGGTGGAGGATCCTTCCTAATCTCTTCAACTATCGGTAACGGATAAGCAGCAGACTATTGTAAGTTCCTGTTCAATCTATTTAAAACCAAAGATTAGAGGGGGGTGTTTTTTTCCTTTAACCCCCCCCCCCTCGGACAAAGCGGCATTTAAACTATCTCTCTCTACATCGGAATGGAGAGAGAATAAAGGCTGACTTGCCACTTGAATTAACTATGCGAGAAAGACTGAAATCGCAGTTGCAAGAGGTGCTTGCTGAGCTGTTTTTAAAAATCAAAACTTTTGCTCTTCTCCCTGCAAAAAGGAGGAGTCAAGATGGCTCCCCTCCGTTCTCGTTTTTGTATTTATAAATGAAGTCTGCCTTTTGAAACCATATTGGGGAAAAAATGATAATCTCTGGCATCTTTTAATACCTCCCCTGAGGGTGCCCTGGACCTCTTCTGTTATGTGGACTTTCTGGATTTTGATTATTTGATTTTTCTCTTTCTGGTGTACCTCCGTGTCTTGGAACAGTGAAGGATAATTAACTTTTTACTTTCGGATTTGCCTGCTACCTTGGACCGACCCGGCTGCGCACTCCACTGATGCCATTTTCTTTGTAAAAGATTTACCATCTCTGAACTTAGACAATGGGACCTAAGAAACCACCAACGGGCAAGTCACTATCGGCTCCCACTTCAGCAACTTCCAGTCCAAATACGCAGCAGCCGAAAATTACTTCATTGTTACAAAAAGAAGCGGCTGGAGAGAGTTCAAAAGAATTATCTGTCAACCAATGTTTCAGGAAATTATGGGAGGTCAAATCGAACTGAGGAAGGAAGTGGCAGATCTTAAAGACGAACTCAGAGGGGTATAACATAACATAACATAACATAAAATAGACAAAGAATTGTGGTGCTGGAGGAGGGGGCAGCTGGGGTGGGGGAAAAGGTTAAGGAGGTCCGAAAGGGAAATTTAGAACTGGAAAACTTTATGGCCAAAATAGAATTTGAAAGAATGTCTTTTTTTCTCAGGTTCCAGAACCTACCAGAGACAGAAAATGAAGATCTTAAAGATATTATGAGCACAATTTTAGCAGAATTAAGAGAAACAAAGAACAATTGTGGTGGGATATGGACCTGGCTTATAGAATTAACTCAGCATATGCTAGAACCCATAATGTTCCAAGAGAGGTACATGTTAAATTTCTCATGAGGACTACAAGGGATGAGGTGCTAGGGGCCCAAAGGGAGGGACCTTTAAAATATCAAGATAAAGAAATTACTATTCTAAAGCAAATTCTGAAAAACATAAGAGAAAAAAGGAGGAAGTATTATTCCTTATCAAAGAAACTATACAATGGAGGAATTTGGTTTAGATGGTTATTGCCAGAAGGAATGCTGATTTTCTGGGAGGGAAACCGAATTAGAATTAAGACAGTGGATGAGGCCAAAGCTTTTATTAAAAAATATTTTTCTCTCCCAGAGGACGAAGATAGCAGAGGTGGGGAAAAAGGCAGCAATGTACAAGACATGGGGAAAGGGGGGGGGCTATGGCTCCACCTGGGGACAGGGAGGAGGGAGCAATATCGAAAAGGCTCAGGTCACAAAAATAAATGTATTTGAAATATTATTGTAATTGTTGATATACTAGAAAGTGACAAAGAAAGAGATGATTGAACATATGGTTGATACAAAGTAAGAATTCTGTTTATGCTTATCTTTTATATGTTATTTTTAAAATTGTAAAAGTGTGAGATTTGGAGGGATTTCTACTACTAACATGGGAGCTACCAAAATTTTCTATGTACCTTTTTACCTTTTCTCCATAAATGTTTTAAAACCAATAAAATTCTTTACAAAAATAATAATAATAAAGAGGAGTGCAATATTGCACAGTCTACAGTTCCCATTTCTCCCTTACCACATAGGTAGATAAGTTATCCTTTAAAAATATTGAAAAAACTGCCTTCCAAAAGAGCAGATGGAAGAGCTTTCCAGTAAGCCAATATAAAAGATCTCAGCATTTATTTAATATTTATTTATTTATATTTCATGCTTCCTAACTCCCTATCCCCTCCATGTTAAGGTGCTTCCACAATCTTCCACTTACCCAAGTTTTTGAGACTCTCTCCTTTGCTCATTCATTTTATTATCAGCTCTGACAGACTAAACAGAGATAGCGAACTTAATATTGCATCTTTATTTTTAAGGTTCAGAACTTTAAAATGTTTTCTCTTCCAGAAAAATCAATGCATTCTCCCTTTTTATCTGATCAACTGGGCTCAGGTAGAATGAAAGGCTTCAATAAGTTACAATGAATGAAGAAGGAAAAAACAACTAGTTTTCTAAGCAGAGCTTTTCTCTGCTAGATTTTTATGTGATGCTAGATAGAAAGCATGAGACCACAACAAATGAATCCTGGAATAAAGGGAAAAAAATCAGACTCCCTGTATGTTTTTTATTAAAATTAAAAATAGCTTGTTCAATACTACTATTCTATATAATTTGCATGTGCAATTATAAGTAATCGATAGCTATCCAATAACTACAGCTGCGTAATGGGTGGAATCACTTGAACAGAATGTATGGGTAGTTCCATTGGACCATTTTATACATCATACAGGGATACAGGTAATTCCTCCTCTTCTCAAGTCTTGCTATGTTGCCTCATCATGGTGTTGGGATGTTCTTGGCAGGGATGAACAAATAATATTCAAAGTGTATTCCAAGGGCATATGCTCCCGGCATGTCACCCCAGGCATAAAAATCATCCCAATTTCCCAGGCAAAGCCAGCAAACACCCATACTGGTCAGCAGTGATATAGAAAAATGCTGAAAGCAGATGATTACTTTAGTGACAATGGAAAAGGTATCACTTCCTACTTTGCAGGAGAAGGCAATTGTAAACAACTCCTGTAGTTTTATTAAGAACAGTACACGAGTGGAAAATATAAAATTACTGATGATAATGATATGCCTCTCAAGTATGATGGTATTCAGCATGCTACTGAAAAATATTTCTGAATCTTTTGGAGTCCTAATAATGTTTGTGATGTGACTAGATTAAAGCTTTCGGAATGTCTATTACAAATTGACATCTTAGGCACCAGCAGATTGAGATGTACTGGAATTATAAACTTTCAGACAGAATATCACACTGTTTATTATTCAGGATGTGAAAAATAAGGAAGAAATGTCATTGGTTTTAGAATAGGAAAAGTATGGCAATAGCTGTACTTGGCTATCATCCAGTAAATGGCCAAATATTATTTGGACATTGTGGACAATCCTTTTAAGATGGTTATAATTCAGGTTTAGAATCCAACTCTTGTTGTAGAAGAACCAGAGGTTGGTGAGTTTTATGATTTAGTTCAATTTTAAATAGAAAGAGTATGCGAACAAGATGTGCTGCTTGTAATTGATGACTAGAATGTCAAAGCTGGAAACATTGAAAAGGAAAATGCACAGTAGTTAGATTGTATGGCTAAGCTTATAAAAATAAAGTAGGAGACTTACTTATCAATTTCTGCCATATGTACCTTCCTGTATCTCAGATGGATTTGTGAAGTTTCACCCTCCTGACATCCTTGTATGTAGTGCAAGCTAATGTACGACCTAGTGAGAATAACTGCAAATAGTTATCAAGCTTCAGAAGAGATGAAATTTGCATATATTAGAATTAAAACATGATGGTTGACTTTTTGCCACCCTCTTGATTTTTCGTCAGATAGCTAGATTGTTCCATTTGAGAGCATGGGGAGAAATTGATTTGTTGGGAAGCTCTATTTTAATCAGTCACCCACTCAGTCAGTCATTTTGACATACAAAAAAAGTAACAAGTAGGGTGGAAACAGTCTTTCCAAAATCTAACTTTTTCTTTGGAGGGTTTGGGTGTTTGTTTCATTTGTTCGTTTCAATCATACTATTTACTTAAAAGATTTGTATGGCCACCTCAGAATGCAACTCTGGGCAGCTTACAAGCACAGTAAAATGACCAAAACCATAACATCTGAAACGAAAAGATTGCCTAATCTTTTAGTTTCTGATAGTGCCTAATCAAATATCATGTAATCAAATGGAGTATTGATTGTATGACGGGGGTCCCTGTGTTAGATAGCAACCATAACAACTCTGGAAAGAAATTCCCAAAGTAGAATGATAAACCATTTGGTTTGGGAAAGGCTAATTTTCATACTCATAATTTTCATTTACATACTCACTTTTGTGCTTTAGGTCTGTTCTGATTTGAAGGACTTAGCCATTGTATTTAGCTTATGCAAAGAAATGTCCAAACATGTGATCAAAGATCTTGTATTATCATGTACGGTTTGATTCTGACACCTGTTATGTAGTTCCAGAATGTAGTGCTTCTACAGGATACCAATACATTTATTTAATACTGGATGCATACATTTGTGCTTGTGATTTATTGCTCTTTTTAAGTTTAGGCCTATCGTATCAGAGCTGTCTGGAGATGCTGCATGGTTTGAGAATTTATATTACTATTTGAAATTTATTAGGCTCATTTAATTTCATTTTTTCCTCCCAGATTGTTCCGTAGATGAGGAAAATGGAATAAATATGTATCTTATACTCTTTGGGAAAAGAGAAAGTAGCATATTACCCAATTAAAATGCCCCATTCTATCCCCCTCCTCCTGTTGAATAACTATTTTAAAGTATATCACTCTATAAGCTTCCCATATTTAGGCATGCAGAATGTAAACCTAAAAATGCAAAAAAATATCCATCCCAATCCTCGGTTATACAATGTTACACAGATAAATCAAACAGGCAGTAACCATTAGTCAAAAACACATTTAACTTAAATTAAATTTAGTTTGTGTTGGGTGATTGTATGCAAGGTTTATTGTAGCTGAATAATTTATCAGCTCTTGATTTGCTTGAAATACAAAACAATAACAATATGAGAAAGAAGCCTTCTTAGAATAAAGATTGTGAGATTGTCTGAATATTTTCACTGGACTATTACAATCTACCATTAGATACACAAGAAACCTGAATGCAATTGACATGGCACTATATTATATATTGCTGGCATACAGAATGGAAATTGGGGTCATTTGGTGTATCTCTAGGCCAGGGGCCATCATGGTGGTGTCACATGACATTGGAACTTTTCCCTCTTTGTTAAATTGGGTGTGGGTGTGGCCAGCGCGTGATGTATCTGGCACGCAGCCCATGAGTTTGACAGCCCTGCTCTATGTAATGTTTAATAAATCAGCAAATAGTTTTGATTCTCAGTTGGCTAATGACTGCAAAAACAAATACACTTTCTTTCATTAGGAAATATTTAGAAATAAATCAGTGGATTTCTATAAGAAAAGATTTGTGAGCTGGTTGGAATATTGCATAAAGGATACTGAAGGGAACATATGTTTAGAGGTTGTATTATATTTTTTTTGTTCATTTATTTAAAACTTTACCTAACTACCCATCCCATAAACCTGTGTGGCTTATAAATTACAGTAATAACAATAAAAATGTAAAGACATAAAACAATCACAGACACTACTAGTGAACTCACATATACACAAAGAATTTTACTGGCCTTCATGGTTTTTGGAAAGCTAGGAGGGCAGAGGCCTTCAGGATCTCAGGAGGATATGTGTATCAAAGAGCAGGGAAGCTACTGAAAGGATATGTGTATCAAAGGGCAGGGAAGCTACCCACAAGGCATGCTTCTTAAGACCTGCAATATTTAAAGCAAGAAACTTAGAGTGAATCCACCCTATCACACCCAAATCCCAAAGGTGTTTTTTCAAAAGGCAACTGGACTTTCTTTGTTAGTCCTTGAAGATATTTTGCTTCTCATCCAAGAAGCTTCTTCAGAACTGAACTGAACTGAACTGAAGAAGCTTCTTGGATGAGAAGCAAAACGTCTTCACAAAAAAACAAAGGAAGTTCAGTTGCCCTTTGAAAAAGCATCTTTGGAACGACCATAACCTGGATGACTGAGAATCTCCATAGACTTAAGTAGAATGGGCAAATCCCCAGGGAGAGGCAGTTCTACAACCAAGGTGTATGTATCCAGTCAGAAAGAATTTCTAAAAGCAAAGGTACACCTTTTTCAACCATACGTCTTCAAAAATAAAGGTGTTGTGAGCAAAGCAGAAGGACAATCTACAGTACGGTGTTCCTTCCCTTGCTATAAATTTATTGGAAACAGAATTCTGGTAGATTAGATCCAGTTCACTAAAAAGGGCTGCTTGTGAAGCCATTGTGAGATACATGATTATTATAAAGTAAATAATAAAACCTAGGATTGATAGAGGTAGG
The DNA here is from genome assembly GCF_964273705.1 of Natrix helvetica. NCBI lineage: Eukaryota > Metazoa > Chordata > Lepidosauria > Squamata > Natricidae > Natrix > Natrix helvetica. The sequence goes on along the minus strand of NC_138551.1, from coordinate 55,496,284 downwards.
GAACTTGCAGCAAGATCAGAATGACAGTGTATTGTCACGTCATGGCTCAATTATGCCTTATGTACTTGGGTGTGATGTTATGATGCAAGGACAAAAGGTCACCACAACATGATGATGCACATATTGTACAGTAATTTGTCCTGTCTTCCCCCACTCCCCTGACTCAGATGTGGTGAGTTGTAGTTGATCATAAAATGTTTAAAGTAGGCTACCTCTCATTTCTCTTTTACCCAAAGCAAAGAAGAAATGAGATAAAAAGGTGTATAAGAGAGAAGAGAGGAGAGGGAGTGTCAGAAAATGAAAGAAGAGAGGAAATATTTTACTTTATGTGGCAGCATTATCCTGGATAGTGGCATTTATTTAATCATTTTTATTATCCTCAATCTGTGGACTCTGGGCAGCATACAACAGAGTAAAAACACTAAGACACACAATCTCTACACAGGCTTGATCTGTTTGTATGATTTATGTTTTTATTTGCTTTCTTCCCATATTCTTTATGTTATTTAACAGTCTTGCAATTCAATCTCCTCTCCTTCCCAAAAACCTCTGTAGCTATTAGACAAATAAAATGTGTAAATAAGCAATAAAATAAATACAAACCAAAGAAACTAGGAATCAGAAGCCAAAAATAAATCATGGCTTCAGATTTTAGGAAGAGCATCTGTTGTTTGTGTAGACACTCTGGTTGGCCGAGGGAGCCAAATGGGAGTGATAGAGCCATGGTGTATCAGAGTGCTATCATTTTTGACAATCCCATTTCTTCAGTACACTGGTTTACTATGTGCAAACCGTCACTGCGGACCAGACTCTGGAGATTCTGAGACTGTAACTTTTGTGGCAGTTACTCTGTTTTATGAAGTTTCCAGTTAAAAAGTTGTATCATATATTACTGTAAACCAGATTTGCCTTATATATTACTGTAAACCAGATTTACTTCCTTTACAAAATTCACGAAAAGTTTTTGTTATTACAGTAGTTTAGGAAAAATTTTAATTGGATTGAAAGGGATTATATTTATAACATCATTTGCTACTGATTTACCTGCTATTTATTTACTTGATATTTATTCTAGCTAAATATTGTAAATATTAGAGTAAGTCATTTAACTTCTTAAATTAAGAAGTAGTTAAGTTAACTTAGTGGCAAATGTTGTGTACTAAAATTAAGAAGTGTTTTGTTCAGAATTGAACTTTATGTCACCAAATTTTGTCTATGGAGATTCTCAGTCACGGCAAAGGCACTTTCTTAGTTTTTCATTGAAGATGTTTTACTTCTTATCCAAGAAGCTTCTTCAGCTCTGACTGAACAGTGGAGAATGGAACGATTTATTGACATCATGGAATATAAATCCTTCCACTCTCCACCATTTAGTCAGAACTGAAATAGCTTTTTGGAAGAGATGTGAAATGTCTTTAAGGAAAAACAAAGGAAGTCCAGTTGCCTTTCGGAAAAGGAAACAAGGATCACCAAAGTAGATTTGTTTCTTGTTTTCTGAAGTGGGTATGAAGAAGCTGAGAATCTACAGGATAGGGATATTTATCCCTGTGAATATTGGGTAATAAATTCAATATGGGGTGGCTAGTACATTCCTTGGGGTTATAGAAAGATTTCTGTCTACAGACTGCGTATTTGGATAGTCTTTATCATGCATATGTTTCTGTCATCATCCATACAAAGTCACCAGCTTAATCAATGGGTTAGTTCTCAACGGTCAAAACAGATTGTTTTTTCTTTTTTATCAGACTTTCCTTCATCCAAGCTATAAAGAAAAATTGGTAGAAGTAGAAATATAATGAAAATTCTTAGACTTGATCAATAGTACATTTGTAAACCAGCCTTTTTATTTAAAATTATAGTAGTCTTCAACTTACAACCATTAATTTAATGACAGTTTGAAGTTGCAAAGTTACTAGAAAAAAAGTGAGTTATGATCGTTGCATCCTTCCCATGGTCATGTAATCAAAATTTGGATGCTTGGTAACTGACATGTATTTCACAATGTCCCGGACTCATATTTTGTGACCTTCTGACAAGTAAAGTCAACGAGGAAGTCATTTAAAACTGTATTACTAACTTAACAAATGCAATATTTGGGGCAAAACTCACTGAAAACCAATGTCTTGCTTAGCAGAGGAAGTTTTGGGCTCATTTGTGGTTGTAAGTTGTTGTATTCTATTTACAATGTTTTTTTTATCCAGTACATTATTTTAGACTTTTAGGCTAAAAAAATCAGCCATTATTTTTTTCCGAAATAAAAAAATCTGCAACTCATACTTGTAGTACCTAATGTCTGCTATTCATTTTGCTGTTTAAGACATTTCTATATCAGCTTTTCCTTAAAAATTATAATTGAAAATTATGTTAATATTTTACTTAAGGGGTTCATTTATCTTAAATTGTTTTCAAAAACATCCTTCTTAGATAAAGATACAAGGTTTCATTTTAGGCCTTAGTATACTATAGTTGTAAGCATGCCTTTCTAATGCCAATTTCCTATTCTCAACTTTTGTGCATCCCCCAGATATAGCTGAATTTTAGGGTGGTAGTGAAGGAGAGGGAAGAATGTCTTGATGATGCAGTTTATTTCTACAGTTACATAAAAGCTATAATTAGTTCAACTTTTTAACCACTTGCAATTAACAAGAATGCTGACAGATTCAAACTAAGACTTTCCTTTGAAAAAAAGGGATCTGAAATGAGCATATAAATTACTATGACCTTAATTAGCACATGCAAAAAAGTCTCTATAAGAACTTTCACTACTAGACTGAGACTACATTGTATGGTTGACATCTGATATTTTGTCAAATTTATCCACATTCAAACAGTATTCACACGTCACAGATTTAATATTGATAACATATGCTGAAACAGATATGAGTGATATTGCATTCTTACTGGACAGAAGATACTGTTAATTGATTCCATAAAATGACCTTCATTTTATGGCTTTAGAATTATGTTACTAGAGAAGATGTTGATGGTTTCTTTCTTTGCAGAATTCTCCCTAAAATATATGCACATTATTCTTTCATGAATATGGCACTGGTGAAAAAAAAAACTTGTATATAACAGTACATAAGAATTAGAGCCATACTGAGATTAATTTAGTCCAGAAAAGACAAAGTGCCTATGTAACATGTGTTTTATACAGCTAAATATATTTCAAATGTATAGTTCTTCTTATTTTGACATAGTCTCTGAAATTAGAGGAAAATCAGCAGAATTTCACAAGAGAGGCTGGAATGTATTATGGAATGATTATAGTTGGTTTTAATCTTTTTAATATTTACTAATGATAATAATTTTAGATATTTATTGGTTTTGTTTTGTTGCTTGCCATCCACAGTCACTTTCTTGTAAAATGTTGGCTATATAAATTAGATAAATGAATTATTTACTATAACCGACCAATGTGACCTCATGCTTTATTCCAGTTTCAGAGTTTCAGAGGTCCTCCTGACTTTGTTAATTCATATTTGTAAATAAACTTAACTCTTTTCCTATAGGAACAGCTCATGCAGAACTCTTAGCTGCATTAATAGCTTATATACATTGAGGGTTTGCATTTCTTTGCATGGCTAGCTTGTTTACAAAATTGCTTTTGCCACAAGCTTATCTGTTCCACTTGCATTCAGGCACCTGTATTGTTAACTAAAGGGCAATTATGTTTGTTTATGCAAAAAATTATCTGTTTCATTAGGAGCTAAGCCTTTCTCGATAGTATCTAAGTAACTAAGGTGAAGATTTATGTTTAAAAACTGTGTTTTGATTTAAGGACCAATTCATACAGACATTTAAGAGATTTTATGCATTGGATCCTCCATCTGCTGGCCTCTGAATCTGACTCTTTTCCATGCAAAATTCAATCCACGTTGAAAAGCCCAAAATCTAGACATCAGAGTGGTTGGCAAGAATCACATTAGGTACAAATGATCCAAATCTCTCTATGACTTTATGGAACGTCTACAGACTATAAATGTTAAATATTTAAATGAGTTGCAAGCTGTTCTAAATAAAAACCCTTTTATCAGTTTTTGAAATTCGAGGAACTATAATTTAGTAAGAAGAGGTTAGAAAGACAATGCTGTTTTTCTTTTCTTGTTTTTGCTTTACTATTGTTAGTGTGACAATGCTATAGGATGCCTTTATCACAAATTCAACACCCTACCGAAGCATTACAGTGGATTTCCATTAATTTATTAAGTGATGTTAACTCCTCATTTTTAAAAATTATCATCATTATTTATTTACTTATTCACAATACTTGTATCCCCACAGGCTCTAGGTAGCTAACAATAAAATACTCCCAAACAAATCTAAGCGTTAAAATGAAACAATACAATACAAAATAAAATACACCAGTAAATTCCAATACTGTTTATCTGCATCTCCTTCTAATTAAATGACATCAATTGAAGATATGAAAGATAGGTCTTCAAAGTTTTCCTGAAGCCTAGGAAAGATGACGAAGATCAAATTTCTATTGGGAGTAGGATGGTCATTAATAAATATCTACTTTCAATATCTTGCCAATCTGAGTGGGATGGGACTTGGAAGAAATTGACCTTAACAGATCCAGTTAGAATGGCCCATGAGTATTGTCCCTCAGACAACTCTGTCATATACAGTAGGGCAGGGCTGTCAAACTCCCGGTCTGCTGGCTGAATAAGTTACATGCTGGCCATGCCCACGCCCGGTTTAGCAAAGGGGAAAAATTCCCAATATCTCACGTGATTTTGATACTCTTGCAGTAGGGACTTAAAAATAACCACCAACTAAATACTTCAGTTCACCTCAAAAGTGAACTGACAACCAATGCAGCTTCCAAACCAGTGAGGTCACCTAAGTATATTGACATGCACTCATCACTGTCTGTGTACTGATTATTAAGAAATATACTAAATGTCAAACTATACTGTATATAGAATCACATAGAATAGAATTAGAGTAAGGTAACAATATCAAACTAGCAAAATGTATAGGAAGAAGAAAATCACATAAATATTAAAGACATAGCCCTCAAATTCATTGACTAGCCAATCGTACTATATTTTTATTTATCAAAAATTGAAATTGCCCATCCTTCCCACAGAGGGACTATACATAATACTTTCATTTTATTTATAGGACTTTAACCTTGTCTGATGTACGTCCCATAGTTAGTTATAATCCCTTTCTTTTATTTCTACAGTTTTATAGACCATTAAAGTACTGTCTTCTTATATTTACCGGTATTTTATAAAACATTCATTTATTGTTTGACTTAACTTTCTCCTTTGTAAGCCTTTTAATTTTTTTAAGTACATTTAGCTTTATGCACCTTCTATCTTTCCTGACCTGATGTGCATTATTGCTCTAGAAAAGACTTTTCTCTAGAAAAATGTGCTGTACGTCTATCAAATGCATCTCCCTACTTTTTTAAAAAAATGTAAGCAGGTTTCCTTTCTTTAAAAAGTATAACTACACCTTAGAATGCAATTTCATAATGTTTCTTAAACCAATTGTCTTTTAGACTTGGTAACTGTTGGCTGATTTTATTTATTCGTTGAAGATGATTATATCCCATTTCATATAATTCATTACATATGGTTGTCTGCCTACTGATATTACCCCAGGACCTCTTACATTCAAAGAAATCACTTTAATTTCAGCCATTCAAAATAACAATATACATCACTGCCATTGTTCTTATTGTCTGCCTGCAGTGCATTTCTTGATTGAGTATACAATTCAAACTGCTCCTCAAATAACCTCATGTTCTTCAAAGTCTCCCAAATTCTCCTTCCAGATATTTCTTTCTTTCAGGCAGTTATTCCACTACTTTAACTCAGCCCCAAGTAAGCAAACTGTTACTACAATTTTACAAGTTATAATAGCAAGTAGGAAATGGAAAAAAAACTTCATTTAATAGAGGAGAAGGCTTAATTAATCAAACATGTTATATCTAATTTTACAAGGGAAAATAAGACAAATATCAATTTCCCGGCATTTTTCTTTGTGGATTTTCCTGATGCTTTATTACTTTTCTGTAATGAAAACAGGGGAGCACATTATTTTCAGGCCAAGAACAACATTTGTCCTTTGAGTTGTAAGATGAGACCTAAAGTGAGATTAATACAAAATTAAATAATTAAATTAAATTAAATTATTTTAGATTGAGGATGTGTTTATCTCCCTACTTCGGGAGACATAATCCTTCTACAGTAAACAGTAGAAAATCCTGTCCCAAATTCTCTGGGGATACAATACAATACAATAGTAGAGTTGGAAGGGACCTTGGAGGTCTTCTAGTCCAACCCCCTGCCTAGGCAGGAAACCCTATACCGTTCCAGACAAATGGCTATTGAAAAATTGGATTCATACATTGCACCAATGTATGTTTTATTTAACCATTGTTTATTTTTTTACTTATGGAAGATAACAATAAAGTAATTTACTTATTGTTGCAAAATTTGTACTATAGGCTAAGCCAGAACAAAACAAATTGATATGTGTTAACTAAGCTAAAGTAGCTCTAAACATGTCTACTGAAAACATTTTTTTCATTTGCAGAGTATGTTTTATTTTGTTTTTGTAAAAACATGTGCAAAGGAATTTAATCAAATCTTGTGTCATTTTATGTGCTTTAATTCTGCCTACATTACAAATTAAACCATTGATATATATGAAATACCTGTTCTCAATTTGTTCAGTAGCCTGAATCTATGCTATAACAACAAAAGAAATCTCACTATTTTAACACCCAGATGTTATGATTTTCCTTTAACAGCAAAGTTTTCCTAGTTAATTTGTTTCTTTCCTATTCTATGCTGGCTTCATCAGTAAGAAAACTAGACAATTTATAAAGGCTTGTGGCTCAATAATAGCCAAAGTAAACGTTCATCCCTATTTTAAAGTGTGATCAAATTAGAAAAAAGATTTTAAATTGCTTGTAGGAGCACTGAACTCCCCAAAATGCAAATCATTTCAGAATGCTCTAGAGCTACATAAACAGTGATATCATGTCATTTAAATCAAGAACCCACACTGGATTGACTTTCCTTGGAGATCCCATGAATATAAAGCCAGCCATGAATTGCCATGGCAGATGTCGGAGAGACTTTCAAAAATGCATCTGCATTCTCAGTCTTTGAGTTTTTGACCTCTGAAGGTCAGAGTAGACATGTAATTTAATGCCCACCCATCTGTATTTGTACCCATTATATTTCTATCACTAGGACAGTATTCTTGGGAGGCTTGACACATGCATTAAGCAAGTTCTGCAAGTGACAGATAAGTGGTGTCTGCTTTAGGGATAACAGAGTACCTGTCTTGTTTTATACAAATGAGGAGAACGAAATAGTGAAGTACTTGCTCAGCTAGATCACAACAAAACAGGTATAAAATTTGCAGAATATAGGTACATAGGAATATTTAATTTATAAATGGAAAAATAGAATTTTGTCCTGTCATGCAGAAAAGTTACCCAAAGTATATAAGAGAGGAAACAATGATTTAGGTATTTAACTTACTTAGATGTTTTCATTATTTAAAAAATATGAATGTAATAATATAAAGAATTAAATGCACAATTGTGCTGAGATTCCAAACCAGCTGTTGTGGATGCCAAATTTCTAACAATACTTTTTCAGTATACAAAACAATGGAAATATTATTTGTAGAGTATTTTTTTTAAAAGACCACTATGAGTATAGTTTTTCAGGCAGAAAAAGAAAAACTAGATATATTGAAGAGGAAGGAAGGAAGGAAGGAAGGAGAAAGAAAAAATAAAGAACTTGAATTATGATGAGTTTGAACATTTGCATGGTAAATTGAATAATCTTGCATTAAGTAGAGATAAATAAAAATGTTCAAACCAATATATCAGGCCCAGAATGATTGGTTGAGGCTGGTTGGGGGGAGCATCAGATTTTCAAAATATTCCATTTCTGATCTATTTGCTATTAAAACACTTGTTGGCATGTTCATTGGATAATCTTTAAAAGACTCAACATTGGTGATTTAATTAGAGTAGATTTCATTGAGTACCGGTAGCATGACCTAAATAATTTATCTTTTTACATTCTTTTCTGGAAGACATTTTTCTGCTCTTCAACACACACATTAGGATACCATTTTATGCCTAGTATTGGCATAATAGTTCTTCCACAATTCTCCCTGTTTTGATTATCTATCTATCTATCTATCTATCTATCTATCTATCTATCTATCTATCTATCTATCTATCTATCTATCATCTATCTATCATCTATCTATCTATCTATCTATCTATCTATCTATCTATCTATCTATCTATCTATCTATCTATCTATCTATCTATCTATCTATCTATCTATCTATCTATCTATCTATCTATCTATCTATCTATCTATCTATCTGGATGCATTGACTGAAACACTAGAAATTAAGCTTTGACTTAAGGAAAATTATTCCATCACTGGGAGGACCATTAATGTGGTCATATTATACTAGAATGCTATCTAAGGCAGGAAGAGCTAAAGATTATGAAATAACTCAGAGTGCACTTTACAATATTTTAAACTTGACAACAACAGTATAATTTCTGTCAGGCATGCCAATAGGAAGGAGAAACTATGGCTGCTTATTCACACCTGGCTAAGTTACAAATACAGGGCATGAAAGATGACACCAGATAATACAGAGACAATCTGCTAAATTCAGAAAAACTCTTTTTATGTGAATCCCAGATAATGCTCACTAAGATACTATGCACGGATGTATAAGTATTTTAATGTTCAAATAATAGAGTGAACTATCCCTCCATGCCCATGTACTTCAACAGTCAAAGAAAATAATTGAATATGTCAGACATATCCTTCCTTCAGCAAAAAAAGGAATCAGCACTGCTCACTCAGCAGACTAGCTAAAGCTGTGGAAACAAACTGATAAAGTCTTTGTTCTACAAGAGAACATATAACCTGTTCTTTTCATAAGGTTGCTCTTCTATTTGAAAACCTCGGCCCAGGAAAGTGGGCGGGGCTTCTTGCACAGAAGGAGGTGCATGCAAATGCAAAATTAACTTTTCTTTAATGCGGTAACCGAGCAAAAAATAGAATAGAATGGAATAGAATAGCAGAGTTGGAAGGGACCTTGGAGGTCTTCTAGTCCAACTCCCTGCCTGGGCAGGAAATCCTACACCACTTCAGACAAATCCAACATCTTCTTAAAGACTTTCAGTATTGGAGCATTCACAACTTCTGGAGGCAAGTTGTTCCACTGATTAATTGTTCTAACTGTCAGGAAATTTCTCCTCAGTTCTAAGTTGCTTCTCTCCTTGATTAGTTTCCAACCATTGCTTCTTGTTCTACCCTCAGGTGCTTTGGAGAATAGTGTGACTCCCTCTTCTTTGTGACAACCCCTGAGATATTGGAACACTGCTATCATGTCTCCCCTAGTCCTTCTTTTCATTAAACTAGACATTCCCAGTTCCTGCAACCGTTCTTCATATGTTTTAGTCTCCAGTAACCATCTTTGTTGCTCTTCTTTGCAGTCTTTCTAGAGTCTCCACATCTTTTTTACATCCTGACGACCAAAACTGAATGGAGCATTTCAAGTGTGGCTTTACCAAGGCCTTATAAAGTGGTATTAACACTTGTAATAATGGTGGGAAACTGAATTTTGCTAACTTATGCCAAGTGTCTCCAAACACAAATGCAGATATACTCCTATAGGATTCAAAGTCATTTTAAATGCATTTCCATTTCTTTTCATTTGAATTTTAATATAATTGTGATTGAAAGTTACATACAAATGTAAATGTATTGAACAACAACCTAAACATATATGGTAAATGTCAACAAATGACATAAAGAAAAAAGAAAGAAAAGAGAAAATGAGAAAAAAGAAAGTGCGAAGAAAAAACTAATTAAAGAAACAAAAATTTAAAAAAAGAAATTACCTACTGACCAAACTCATTCTTCCTCCCTCTGAAACACATCAAAAACCCTTCACTTCTTTATTTAATCATTTTTTCAACCATCAAATTCATAGATCAGCACTTTTTTCAACAAGAAATTCACAAAAGGTTTCCGATCTTTTATTTTTAAAAAAGTTGTGTTATCTATTATCTATTATCTATTCTCCAACAGATCAATTGGGCTATTTCTTTTAATCTGAAGAGGTCACTTTGACCCAGGAGAACTTTTTTTTGCTATATTTTTCCACTTTGGAAAAGCAGCCAATGAATTACATTTTTCCTTTGATGAAAATAATATCAAGGATTGCACTTTGTGCAATTAAAATAGTAACTGAATTTGTGGTTTTGAAATTATGTGGAATAATTATAGACCAATAATGTTATCATTGAGTAGTTAAATAAACGAATAAATACGGTAGTGTAATACAGCGTATAACATGGAAGCAATGCTGTCTACCCATTCATCTAAGATTATTTGGTCTCAGTAGAATTATTAGTGTCTGCTCCAGCAAACAAAAAGGCTCTTAGAATTATTTGTGTTAAATGCCTGCTTTTGTCTCATTTATCATGTCTGCTTACAAGAGGTGTCCTTAAGCTGTCTTCTTCACTGCAATTCAACCTGCCAATAGAAGACCAATCTGTCTCCTAGGAATAACCTTGTACTTGTGCAGCTCAAAAAATATCAAGACAATGCATTTTTCGGAACACTCTCATATGTATTGTATGATCAGAAGGGGGGAAAAAGTATCCTCCCATTTAATTATTACATTCCCTAATTTGAAGGCTGGGTAGTATGATTTTAACCTCTCTTGATAATGGCGACTTTCACAATTTTCTGTGAACTCATTGATTTTACTTTTAATGAAATATACAAATCATATATTTTGCTTTGGAAAAAGCATGAAAAATAATTCACCCACAGAGATCAGCTGAGCCTTTTGTGGACATTTTTTAAAAAGGCCTCTTGTTTAATGCTTTATTTTACTAAAAGAGGTCAAATGTACATAGGGTCAGTGATGTAATTATCATATTTTATCATAATTTATTGTACACAGTCAGTCTGGATTTGGCATTTTTTGTCCGCCTAGCAAATTCTTTCCAAGGACCTGGGCTAGACAGATGTAGATATTGGATGGTGTCACAGATATTGTTGCAGGATGTAAGCTGTTCTAGGTAATGCTAGTTTAGTATAGTTTGTCACACAGTCAACCAGATGTTCAGAGTGGATTTAGCAATATATCAACCTACTGAGCCCTTCAGAAAGTTCTGGGAGAGGCAGATGTTAATGTTTTATGGTTTAGAGGCAGTGATGGGTTGCCAATTTTTTCACTATCTCTCCCATGTGTATTCATGTGCTTGTGTGATGCTTCTATATTATATTATATAGATTGTAAGATTAATTTAATAAAATTACCACAACACTGATTCTAAAATTATCGGATATATTGTATGATCACTCCATTGATCATTTCTGATTCATTACTTGTTTTTGTTTTGTTTTTCCATATGCAATATATCTCAACTTGTTAATGAAGATTTTGAGATCTAGCAATCCTCAAGTCAAAACATTTTTCAAAGGAAAAAGTACCTCTGACAACCATTAAAAAAAAAAAGAAATATTGCCAAAGCAGTAAAAGATAAGGACAAAACACCATTTAACAATAACTTTTTTACCATCTTTCTCTCATTAAAAGTAAATTATTTCATTTTTCTTTTAAAAATATTTAGTCAACTGAGACAACGAATATACCTCACAGTTCTCATCGAAACAACCAATTTCATGAATGGTAATGTTCATAGTTCAGCAATATATTGGAGTGTAGCTCAAAAACAAGGATTCCCTTTTCCACTTCACACACACAGATAAAAAAGGCATGTTCACCATTTATTTCAGTGTTCTTTGTGAAACCAATCTTAGTTAAAAATATAGAGTATTAACAGATTTGAATGGGGATATTTTGTATGAAAGGTAGGTAATAATGCTGTGAGTCAAATTTCTTAAAACTATGCAATGTTTCATATACTGGAAATTATCAGATGTATAGACCATGTAACTTCAAACTTTCACTCGAGACTCTTGGAGAGTATTTCACAATCATGTTTTTAATTTATAATTTGTCCTGAAAAATATATGAAATAAAGCAAGAGATAGCAACAGAAGCTCAAAAACTGGGCTGCTGTTTTCCATGCATTTACTAGTAATTTGCTAAAAAGAAAGTATACAACCTCTAGTATGCAGCAGTTCCCCCCCAATTGACAACAGCAACCAAATAAATAGGCTAAAAGTAGGAGCTATCTGGAGTTCTCCAACCTTCACTGAGCCTTTGTCTACATACATGAAATCTTGCAATCGTGTTCAGGATGTACAAGAAACACCCACAATGTCCCTTGGTCTTGCTGAGAAATCTGAAAAGCAGTACCTGCATAGTATGAATGCATAAAGAATTCGCTTTATGGTATGGTCCTATCAGAATGTAACACTGAGTTCTGTGTTGTATATAAAAGAACCCAAGCACATATGCAGAGATCACAGACAGCATATGGGGAACAAGATTAAGCATATATACTTAGAGGGTAAATTCCTGTAATACTTTCAAACTGCACAGGCAAATGTTTGAGTTATAATTTGATGTGTTCTTTTTAAAAAATTGACAATTGAGCTAAATATACACTAGGGTAACAAAATGGCATTTATTTTTGCCAAATACGGTGTAGTTATGCCCTTAGAGAGACTTCATTTGTAGATAGTTCCCAAAGTGTCTATTATACCAGAAGCTAGCTTTGAAAACTGCTATTGTAATTGATGAAAGAATTCAGAGTCTCCCATAAATAGTAACTATGATGTTGCTGACAATTAGAGTATAAAAGAAATCTGTCGCAGATTAGACAAAAATTCTGCATTTTTTATATACTGTAATTTTGTTTTTAAAGCATGAATGACATTTTTATCTACTGTCTTCTCCCATTCATATTTTTCCATCCAAAACATCTGCACAAATTCATGGGGTTTTTTTTGGGGGGGGGGAGATATATAAGGAACAGCCTGTGTTAAAACTTAGTAGCTATAAATATGAAAGGCTGTTCAGAAAAGAATATTGATTTGGTAACATTTCCTACAGAATTCATGTTAAAAAAGCCCACAGACATCAGCCTTATTAGCAAGAGACATGAGGCATTAAGTAGCATTCTCTTGGAATACAAGGCTATCAATCTGAGATCTCCTTTCAGATTAAGGGAAAAATTCTCATTACCCAGTGAGAATTAATATGATGCTTAGGCGAAGTTAGGTTAAATATTTGTTAATAGAGCTGACTTGGATTCTCGCTTAAATTTTGGAATTTGCAGAACGTCGTTACATTAAATGATAGTTAATGATAGTTTTGAATTGAAAAAAAATATGATTTATCTTAACTAAAATTTAGTTTTGCACAGTCCTAAATCTCAAAATAAAAGGACACGGTGGCTCAGTGGCTAAGATGCTGAGCTTGTCGATCAGAAAGGTCAGCAGTTCAGCATTTTGAATCCTTAGCACCATGTAATGTAGTGAGCTCCTGTTACTTGTCCCAGCTTCTACTAACCTAGCAGTTTGAAAGCATGTAAAAAATGCAAGTAGAAAAATAGGAACCACCTTTGGTGGGAAGGTAACAGTGTCCTGGGCGCCTTTGGCATTTAATTATGCTGGCTACAGGACTAAGGAGATGTCTTTGGACAGCGCTGGCTCTTCGGCTTTGAAACGGAGATAAGCACCACCTCCTAGAGCCATGATGGCGAACCTATGGCACGCGTGCCACAGGTGGCACGTGAAGCCATTTGTCAGGGCACGTGTAGTTTTGCCCTGTCAGCTCCAGCATGCATGATGCGCTTGCCAGCTGACTTCAGCTTTCGTTTTCGGCCATTTTTTTGCCCTTAGCTGCTGCTTCTAGCTCGGGGAGAGCAGATCGGCTGAGCCCGGCTCTCTCTCTCCTTCCTTGGATGGATCTGGTGGGTTGATCAGGTTTTCTTGCTGGGCTGGAGGTGTGGGGAGGTGGAACTATTGCCCCAGCCACCTCTGGATGTGGAGAGATGATGCAGCAGGGCAGGAAAGAATCCGGTCTAGCCAGAGACCAGAAAGACCATGCGGGGACAGAGGCAGGCTGACTTGAGCACAGGCGGGGGGTTTGCCAGCACGTTCTTTGCTTGTTGGGGGTACTCCCAATTGCCCTTAGTGATGGGGAATGCTTTGTCATGTGGGCAAAGGCTGGCCCCCCCTCTACAGCACACAGGGGGCTCGCTTGGACTGCATGGATTTCTTCGCTCAAGCGCTGCAGTTACCCAAGCATCGCCTGGGTGGGAAGTGCTGGCTGCAGAGGTGAGAAGCCAAGCTTGGAGAGCTAATTGGAGGTTGTGCACACACTCCCTCCCTCTCCTTCCCTCTCTTACCAAGCACTCCGCGATTTGAGGAGGGGAAAAAGAGGGGAGCTTTCCCCCCCTCAAGTCCATGGAGGGAGCAGCGCTGGGCTGAGGCGTGGGGAGCTTTGCTTTGTTTTCTTCCTCTTCCTTTACAATCTGTGCAAAGCATTCAGTTTCTAGTGCAGCCGTTGCTCTCAAGTTACCTTGAAAAGAACTCAATATTTTCCCCTTCCGAGTCAAACACTCTGTTCAGAGAGCCTTCTCCTTTTTAAAATTCCTATGTACATACATTTATTCAATTTCATCTTTTTAATTGTCTTCTGCTTTGATCTTGAAAGGAGAGGCTGGGCTGAATTCTGCAAAACACTCTTGAAGTTTTGCTATGACTTTTTGCAAAACTGTCAGAATTATTATCCCCATGTCAGTGAAAATGAAAAGCAAAGCTCCCCACACCTCAGCCCAGTGCTGCTCCCTCCGTGGACTTGAGGGGGGGAAAGCCCCCCTTTCCCCCTTCTCAAATCACGGCGTGCCTGGCGAGAGAGAGAGAGGGGGGGGAGGAAGGGAGGGAGAGGGGTGATTAGGATTCATTGGCGGATTAGTCTCTCCAGCTAGCCGGCGAGCTCGGCAACTTGTTGACATGTGCTGCTCTCCCAATATTTGAGAAGGGGAAAAAAAGGGGCTTTCCCCTCAAGTCGACAGGGGGAGATTTCAGGGAAGCTTTACCTCCCTCAGAATGAAAATGCCTGGCGAGGCGCTTCAGCCCAGCGCTGCTCCTGTGTCAAACAGGGGAAAATGCCCCCCTCCCCCACGCTGGTCCTATCCCTTTTTCACCACCACCACACCCGCCCCAGGAACCTGCTTCCCCACTGCACACCCTTTCTGCGCTGGTGGAAGGCGCTGGACATAGGGGGCATTGCACTGGCAACCACCCTTCGGCCACCAGGGAGACCGTTGGTGTTGCCAGGTGCCTCCCCGCGCAATTAAGCCATGCTTGGCTCAGCGGGGGGGAGGGAGGTCATGAGGCTTCAGACCAGGACTGCACGAGCACAGCCGCCCCACCAAAAGTAGCATTTGCCTCTGTTGCCTCTGAAGGCGGCGAGGACTGGCAGGCGCTGTGGGTGCAAGTTGAAGGCACTGGAAGCCTCCGGAGGGCCTGGGGGGTCAGGAAGGACATTTTCACCCTCCCCAGGCTCCTAGAAAGCCTCTGGAGCTTGGAGAGGGTGAAAAATGAGATCATTGCAGACTCAAGAGGGTGGGGTTTGCATGCATGTGCATGGATGGGTGAGAGGGGTTGCGTGCGCATGTGCACGGGGTCACGTGCATACGATTATGGGTGTGGCACGCCCACCCATAACCCCTGCGCTCCCCCCACTTTTGGCATGCAATGTCAAAAAGATTCACCATCACTGTCCTAGAGTTAGGAACAACTAGCATATATGTGTGAGGGGAACCTTTACCTTTAGATCTCAAAATATTGTAATATCATAGAAATATGAAATTATTCATATGTTTGATATCAAAATCATGGAGGCTGTTGTGAACCACACTGCAAAGTTTGGGGCCACCCCTAATTGAAATCTGTTCCCCCAAGGTTAACCAATTTCTACCATGTCACTTACCTACTAAACAACTAAACAGCAGGATTATACTTAAGAAAACATCTTTGCAGAGTCATCAGGATTGCTAAATAGAATTAGTTGTAATAAAGCTTTTCCATTGTGTTTCGGAAGAAAAAATGTTCTATTTTAATTTGAAAACAATCGTCTAAAATTTAGAAGACAGAAGACAATTCTCTTACAAGCAGCTCTAATTTAATAAAGTATCTTGTTAACTAATACAACAGAGTCTGAAAATGGCTATTGATTTGCTCATGTTTCATCAGGGGCAATGCAATTTCCTTTAAATGGGAAGATCTCAAGACAAAAATTAAGATGAAGATCCAAAACAGTTCTGGCTTTTGCTACTCACTGGATAAGCCCACAATTAGTCAAAATGTCCAAACCACTAACATATATGCACCTGTAAATACAAACCAAGACAGAAGCATTATGTCTGAAGAAACAAAGAAAACAAAGCCACATTGAAGATCAATAATAAAACCTTTGGACTTTAACTTATTAATTATTTGACTGAAGCTGCTGCAGACAAGGGAAAAGAGAGACAGACAGACTGTCAAACAGACAAAGAAACACAGAACTTGCAAGGTCACATTTTGCAAACGTTGACAGCATTTTAGATGGGGATGACCTTTCTCAACATCTGCCCACAAGTTAGGACACAGAGAAAAATAGGAACCACCTTTGCTAATAGTAGGAAGAATGCAGTGTAGTTCTTTATTTGGAGTCCTTCCAAGTGTGTGAATTGACAGCAATGGTCCTACTGACTCAGAATCAAAGTCCACTTATGCCTACGTAATGGAAGACCGCAATATGAAAAATAGATATGGCCCAGCAAAAGACCATTTTGCAAAGGCTTTCATAGCTAGAGGCCTGAAACCATTGATCTCAGATGAGAACTTACCTAAGGATGAACAATTGTTAACTCAGTATTATGTCCCCACTAACCAAGTGCATACTATATAATATCATTTTAAAATAATCTATCCTGTTTTTCACTCCAAGACTCTTTAACTTTCATCAGAAGGCATTCTTCAACTGTTCTTGCAAAGCCTAAATTTACCTCTTCCCACATTCAATAAAAGATAGCAATGTGCAAAAAGGTTGGAGATGACCTTGAGTTCCTTTCTGCTGAATTATAGAAACATAAATTATGAACAGTGAAGCTGGGGTAGAAAGCAAAAGTCAGGGGAGCAGCATATTATTATTTTTTTCTATTCTTATTCAACAAGCAATGAATAAATCTGCGGCTTTCCAGGAGTGTTGGATTTCAGAGTCATATCCTTATCAACAGGCTACTGCCTGGGAAATATACTGGCTATTGTGATCAACATATGTGGGAGACAACAGGCTGAGGAAACTGTTCAAGGCTGTAGTCATTTCTAATTCTTCACAGCATGAATCCCACACAAGTGTTCATTACATGTTTTTGTAACATAATGTGAGCCAACCCATTTCCACATCAAAAGGTATTTTTAAAAAATTGGATGGGTGTCTTCATTGAGATAGGATAGATGCATTCTTTGAAATAAAATATGCTTTTAAAGAATATACTCAAAGATAGACATTAATAACTTATCTGTCTTGTTTAAATCTGATGGGCTATAAATTTAACTAATGTAAAATATTCACTTTCAGTGCATTATTTTCAACTGTCATCAGTTGTCTTTAGAGAAATGATTTTCTTCTTTTATGCCTTCTTCATTCTTGCATCTTTCTGCCTCATTGACTAGCCATTTCTCCTCAAAACCTCTATCTTTTATGTGAGAGCTTGCCTCTCTCTCCTGCTGTTATTTTTCTTTAATTTATTCACCATGGAACAACTCCAGACCCTTGTTTTCTATAATTTATACAATGTGCTATCTCCTGCGCTGAGTTATTTAATTCTGTGTAGGACCCAAGACACTTTGTTATTGTATACACACACAGCTGTAACATCAAGCAAGAAAGATGATTAGACACTGGAAAAATAAATAAAGGAGAGCAGTTAGAATCAGGCGGGGTGGGGTGGGGAATGAAGTCAATGGAAATAGTCCAACTACTTGGACTATTTGGACACCTGGGGAAGGTGTTGAAATATTTTGGGTATTTATGTAAGCACTTCTAATGGATGAATTTCATGAGTAAGGATTATGAAGCAGGTTTTATACCACAATTTAGTAGAGGAAGCACTGTGGAGTAGGAGCTCTGTTTATCTGGGAAAAAAAGCAGAAGAAAATGATTTAAGATAATTGTCTACTGAGTCAGATTAATGCAACTGTTGCCCTAAGAAGAGCTTAACAACAGTGCCCCTAAGTGAAAAAACATTAAGAGTTCATAAGTGCTGAGAGCCTCTTTGGTGTAGTGGTTAAGACACCAGGATAGAAACCAGGAGACAGTGAGTTCTAGTCTCACCTTAGGCACAAAGTTAGCTGGATGACCTTGGTCAGTCACTCTCTTTCAGCCCTAGGAAAATGGCAATGGGAAACCATTCTGAAATTTTGCCAAAAAATCTGGAGGGTTAGTAGCATTGCATTCACACTTTGAATATTTTTGCCAGTCATTCTAGAAATGTTCATCACTTTTCTGTTCACTTCCAAGGCATGGAATAAATTCCAGATAGCTTAGGCAAAATGATTGATGGTTTAGGAAGCTAGAAACCTTTAATTAAGGAAATTAATTAAGACATGTATCTTTCTGCTGCTGCTTTTAAGACTTGGAGAATTGAAAATTGGATACAAGTAATAATTGAAAATACAAATCCTGGAATTATTACATACCAGTTGATACTGCATCTGTATGTTTTAGCCTTGCTTATTTTTTCCCCTACAAGTTGAAGAAAAAGCTGTTTTAGCAAATGAATTTTCTTGAGAACAACAACAACAAATCCTAGAATTAGCAAGTTCAACTTCTATCAGAATAAAATATTACAAAATGATTTGTATAATTAAACAAATGTAGTTCATATCTTGGTAAACATGCCTAAAAAGCACATGCATTACTTGGAAAAAAACACTTGATTTGCCATCACTTGACAATGGATGCATACAGCATTATAAATGGATATGTTCATTTCTGTGTCAACCAAGTGGTGAAGACATGCGGAATTTGTGGGAAGAGAATCTGGTTGTTTACAACCTACAATGACCTTTTCAATGTCTGATGCTGGTGTTTGCCTGCAAAAACAATAAAGCCATGAAGCGATATTCCTTAGTAGAAGATATGTGGGCTCCTTTTTGTATATAATTCTGCTTCTTCCTCTGCCTCTCTTTCTTTGGCAATTGTGAAGATTCTTTCAATTCCATGAGTGTTAGTCAATGAACAATGCATTAATTAAGCCAATAATAAGTTCATTGTACTTACATCAAGAATTCACAACGTGGGAGTGATGATCTTGATTTTATATAACATATGAAGAGTGCTGCTACACACACACATCCATTGTTTCATACACCCATTAGCAAGTGATGAAAAACACATGATTGCTCCTCACATTTCTTGGCCTGCTTATTTTAGTTAGGAAAGAAGGAGCTTAGTATAAGGAGTTTAAGGATGATATCACTTCAACAGGGATCAGTAAGAAGCACCACACTAAACACGGTAAACTTACAAGAAAGGATTGAAGTGTGGCATCTGATATCTCTCACATATATTAAACACATGACTCTTTGTCCATTCTTTTTAATAAACAAAGTAAAACCTCATATTGTGTAAACTGCGTAACCATTGACTAACTAAATGCATAACCAAAAGCATGTTTTTAAGTTGATTCTTGCTTATTTTTCATTTACTATCATGAAGTGAATTATAATGATTTGTAGGTTTATTTATCTGTCTTTTTCCTATGAGAAGTGGGCAGAAAAGATAATAGCTTTATTTTCCATTTCTTACAGGTAAAAATAATTACCTGAGCAGAAAAAAAAACTAGGTGGCAATACATAGATGCTCTAAATACTGGATGACATCAAGATAATATATTTAACATAATTATTTATAAAACATAAATGGATTATTTTTCCCTCTCCATGTATATGCACACACACACACACACACATATTTGTGTATGTACTCTGTGACTAATAAAAGTGCACAATACAAATTTTGTGCAAAACAGAAAAAAATATTTATATTTCACAGTGTAAGAGTATACTGATATTCCTCAACTTACAACAATTCATTTAGTGGCTGTTCAAAGCTACAAGGGCACTGAAAAAAATGATTTATAACCATTTTTTATCCTTATAAGCATTGCAGTGTCCTGATCAGTGGTGGGTTGCAGGCGGTATGCCCGGGTATGGGCGTACCGGAGCCAGCCCGGAGCACTGGATACCATTCCGTTCCGGTGCTCCGGAGGGTCCACCTGCCCGCCTGCACTCCTTACCGGTGTTTAAAGGCGTCTGTGCCTCCACGCAGGTGCATGGCACGTACAGCACCTGTGTGACGCTCCGCGGAGCAGCTGGAGCATTGCGGAGCATCGCGGAGGTGCTAGGACACATACCGGTTAGAATGGGATTTGCAACCCACCACTGGTCCTCATGGTCATTTGATCAAAATTCAAACACTTGGCAACTGTCTCATATTTATGACGATTGCAGTGATCACCTTTTATAACTTTTTGTCAAGCAAAATCCATGGACAAAACAGATTACTTAAACATGTTATTAACTTAAGAACTGCAGTGATTGATTTAATGACTGTGACAAGAAAGGTGGTAAAATGGGAAAAAACTCACTTAACAAATTAAACTCATAGAAATACGTAGAATAGCAATGGAAATGTTGGGCTCAATTGGATTCTAAGTCAAGGACTACCTGTATCCAGCCTTCATATTGAAGCCTTTTAACTAAAAAAAAAAAAGGTCATGTGATTATTCTTAACCATTATCCCAAATTATTTCAGGAAGGCATTAGACATGGAAAATGGGATTGTCTAAGAATTTAAGGTTTTAGTGTACATGAACAAGTGTTTCTGATTGAATAGTTTATATTAAATCATATATACTCAAGGAAGAATGCTACCAGAAAAAAGAATTATCAGTTTTTAAAGTAGCTTGTTCATTATTGAGATAATAATGAGACTGTGCCAAACCATTTTTAGCCTTACTCATTTTTAGCTTGCTTAATTACTGGGCTCACCTAAGCAAATGTAATATATATCCTTGAGAGAAGAAATATATCACATGTTCCTAGGAACATTTCATTATTGTTTCTGACTGACGTTATTTAAAACTAGTTTTAAACCCTTCATATAGGCTATAAAATAGAGAAATCAGATATTATTGCATATTTTAAGATCTAATATTCGGTATAAATTTGTCTATTTTTAAGGTATGAAACTAGATGTTGCACACATTGGCAAGTCAGAATGACCCATAGCTCAATTTGACTATTACTGTTCACAGACCCACCACATATTCTTGCAATTTTAAACATAAATCTGGAACTTTGTGGTTAAGGGTTAGAGGATTGCTCAGAAAATATATATTATAGACACATTGTACATGGGACGATCTCTTTCAAAGAAAAAGAGAAAAAGAGACTTCTAATGAATAAGGTGGAGTGTTCACTTCCCTATTAAATAAGAATGCATAAATGTGCATTCAGAAATGTGCATTGTGAAGTGATCTTCAGAATCCACTGTTTGAAAATAATACGACACTTCAAGGCTCTTAGTTTTGGTCCTCTGAGCATTCATGTGCATGCCTTAGAAGACCTGCTGCTTGATTTTGGTAGCAATCTTGGCAGAAGGATCTTCTATCCAATGGCATTTGCTTCTCCAATGCTTTGAAAAGGTGAGAAATGGTGTGGGTGAAGGTTCAACCTTGCATTGTACAGTTATGTCTCTGTGGATCTGCTTCAGAGTGATGGACAAACGTGAAATAGAAAACAAATACCCTAGCAACAGCACTCTCCACTATTTCAAACATGAAAGTACGGTAAGTTAAAAAACATCACTGAGAAAAACCAAGAACCCCTTTTAACAGGGGTTAAAAATTGCAAGATATGTCAGTAAAACATTACTTACATGCAACATAAACTTGGACTTAATTTCAAAGTTCAAGCATTGTGCTTATGTATGAAAGCTAGTGGTAGTGCTACGGGTAGTGGTGATGGTGATTACAATGATCATCTGAAAACATTATATATGTATGTATGTATATCTATGTGTAGGTGTAGGTGTAGGTGTAGGTGTAGGTGTAGGTGTAGGTATATGTATATGTATATGTATTTGTGTTACAACCCCATGGTTTTCTACCTGGATGGTTTTCTGTCATGAGCCAAAGGACAGAAAGGGGGAGTAGTGAGCTCCCTCCCATATTTGGACATACCAGGGGTTGTAACACAAATACATACTTATTTCCCTGGCTCAGCTGATAAGGAGGAGAGCCTATGGCTTAATGGCTAAGACTCTTGCCTAATATGCAATACAGCCCAGGTTCAAATCCCAGTAAGGGTATGGCTAGCTGATGAGAGCTAAATAGCTTGAAATAGATCTATACTAGTCTCCCTTTATTTATTTATCAGCACAAATACAACACACACAGACACAGATATGTATGTATGTATGTATGTTGGTGAAAATAACATAAATGTGAGTCATGGTGCTTTGGGTTGCCAAAATGAGCATAGGAAGTAAAATATATTCAGAAGCTGTGTATATTCTTGGAAAAAAACTTACAAAAATGTATTTATTTTCCCAGCAAATCTTCAAATAAATACAGAAGAAGATTGAGTTTAAGGGTACAACATTTTGAAATGGATAGAAGCTGAAATAGACAGGTTCTCTTAACAGGAGGCTGGTATACAGAAACAATATTTGTTCCAATAATTTTATTGGAACCTCTTATTTATATACTGAGGGTAATAACAGACAGTAGATATTAATTACAAAACAGCCTATTACACTCAACTGAACATTTCCAAAAAGAAATCTATTCAGCCAAAATAACCATTAAACATAATCAGAGATTGTTGCTGTTCAGTGTTACATTGTGTCTGACTCTTCACAACCTCATAGATAATAGCACATCAGGCTCCCCTGTCCTCCCCTGTCTCCTGGAGTTTGTCCAGATTCATGTTCATTGTGTTGATGGCAACAACACATATATCTAACCACCCCAACCTTCTCCTTTTACCTTCAAACTTTCCCAATATGAGATTTTTTTCCAATGAACCCTCTCTTCTCATTAGGTCACAAAGTATTTGAGCTTCAGCTTCAGTATCTGTTCTCCCAAATAACAGTCAGGGTTGATTTCTTTTAGGATTGACTGATTTGATCTCCTTGCAGTCTAAGGGGCTTTAATTTAAAAGAGTATTGTTTAATACTCTTAAATATTAATTAAATTGTATGTCTTTTTCAATTTTTAAATAATCATCTAATTCCATTTGTAAATCCAATAATTTTATTATAAGTATAAATTATTATTTCAAGTGCTCCTTAAAATCCATTTCAGGTAAATTATAAGAAATTTGTACTCTTAATAAAAGATTTTGGTTCCAGCATAAATAACTCAAAAGTTTCTTGGACCCAAGTATCAAATGCTTCCTTTAAAATTGCCATATGGCACTCTCTAATGAGTCTTCTTATCAACTTGGAATGTAAGCAGATAATTTTTCCCATGTGAGGGGTTCTTCATAATTAACTTCATTGTATTTCAAAGTCTTTCTTTATATCAAATTCATCTGAACTCTTAGCATTTAAAAACTTTTTAGCAATAATACTATATGCAATCCTTTTGTTGTTTTTCAGAAAATAAAGAATGTACAAAGCTGGAAACATGGAAGTTTCTTTCTTTTTATACAGATCAAAGAGTAATTTGCCCATAAAGTGCTGAACTTGCAGTTCTGAAGGTTTTTCATCCTGAAAATAATGATGATGATGATGATTACGATGACAACAACAACAACAAACTAAACTCCAATATGGTTAAAAAGATGAGGTTTGGTTAAACTTTAAGTCTATGAAAGGCAACATTAATGGGTCAGAGAATGGCAACTCCCAGCTGATTGCAAGCGACCACATACATATTAGTTTCTGCCAATTCAAAAAAAACCCAGATGTTGAGAGTGCATGAGGTTAATCTCAAGATATTTCTTTAATCCAGAAATAATCTTTGGCAATATGTATCCAGATAGTATCCATATGTCTTTTGGCACAATACCTGCAGCTGGAAGTGGGGTGTCACTTAACTACCTCCACTGGAAAGATCCTCAATGAATCTTGAGAATGAACAACTCTTACTGGACAAGTGTGACCCGGGGGGGGGGGCTGAATTAATTGGAGTGTCCATGCATGCATGCATGCATGCTTGATGGAATGATACAAATGTGGAAGGAAATGTTAATTTGAAGTGCAAAGCACAATTTATTTAAAAGTACAAAGCACAATTTATTCCAAAGATCATGCAGGACTTTGGAAATAATTTGGGGAAAATGCTTCCAGGAACACAAAGACATCTATATAGCAGCTGCCAACCACCAAAACAGGCAAGTCACACAACTGTTCTGCACAGTTGTCATATAACACTGGTAAAATTGAAGCAAAGCAAAATCTTGTTTAACTTGCTTCCCTGACTCTTTTGAATTTCTGTCTGGAACTTATTTTGTGGATTAATTAAAGAGCCACATATTCTTTCCAATTTTATGATATTATGTTTTATGACATGCTATATGTTAATTTCTTTTTCTTTCTTGTTCAATGTACAAAAATTCCTCATTTCTTTTGATATCCAACACAGATAAAATGTGTGAAACTTTAATGAGTTAAATTTTAATTATAGATGCAAAGGCATCCAGACTTCTATTTCTCCCTCTGAAAACATTTGCTTTAACTCCTACACAATCCTTTCTTCTAACCTGCTTATGCTGCAAGCTGTCTTGTATTCCTTAACATATCTTCATAAAATTTTTTGAATTCAGGAGTCCTTGAAAAAAAGAAAAGAAAAGCCATTTCCATTCTTACTTTCCATACGTTTACCCCAAAATGTATATAAGAATAGTTGTATTTGAGAGGACTGCAGTATATCCTATATGAAACATATTTTAAAAATATTTAAATCTTGTAAACAGGTCATATATAACTTGTGAGAAATAATAGTGAAAGAATAAGAAAAGCAAATACTAGATTGGATTTTACATCTTGGGAATCTTTTTATTCAAGGCCTCAACATGTCAAGGGTATACTAAGACAGAACAACTTTGTAAGAGTTTATTAGAATGAAAACTTTACTTAGACAAAACATCATACTAGATTTGTCAAATGTTTATAATTGTCAGTATGACCATAAATATAGATTTGCAGTAGAAGTCTACAAGAATCAGACCTTTTGGGGGATTTTGGGGGAGTATATGCTGAATTATAACATAATACTATAATTCTGCCCAGAATATTGGGGACAATATGCTGATTCTGTAAACTGCTTTAGAGAGTGCTGTAAAGCACTATGAATTGGTATATAAGTCTAAGTGCTATTGCTATTACTATATCCTTTGAAGTTTAACAGTGGTAATCATATGTTATGGTGGTTCTCCTTTCTCTGCAGCTTGTTCCAGACAATGTTGGTAGAGAGCAAGAGAGCTAGCTCAAGACTCCTACTTTATAGGGTTCATCTGACTTAACTTTGTCTCTGTCCCTATGTAAAATCAATATGTTAATGATACCTAATTGTACATCTCTATTGTAGGCCAACCAGTGATGCTTCAAAGACCTTTTACTCTATCTGGAAACTATGGTTGATGGAGAAGTCAGAGTAAGAGATGGGGAAGTACAGGTTTCAGTTAAGCTGAAACAAGACTGAGTGGCTTTGGGCTTTGGGGGTCTGTGGGAATTCCCAACTTTGAGCCTGAGTGAAGTTGTATTCCCTAATTCAACTCAACTGAGAATTCTTGAATTCTCAGTTCCTTCTAGAACAACCTATAGCAGCTATGTCCAAGAGACTCTTTGCATGAATCCAATTTGTTTATTTATTAAAAATATTTATATGGCCACTCAATTCACACACAGGTTCTTTTATGGGATTTTAAAAAAATTTGCATAAAAATCCACAACATAAAACCTCATAAACTACCCCCTTCTCCAGCAGCAGCAATACTAGCAAATTAACCACCTGATCAGCTCCATTTAAGATCTCCATGCTTTTTGACAAAATTATGCCTTTAGCACCTTTTAGAAAAGCAACAAGATTAGGGCCAATTGAACTTTGGGGGATTGTGTTCCATAGAAAAGGGGCTACCACCAAGAAGCAACTGGTGTTGTTCCCAATGCCTTCTGACCTGTGCTCATGTATTGATTCATATGGATCTGTAATGTGACAGCTATGATGCTTGATTGGACTTACTGTGTTGTGGGGAGGTAGGTTATCAAAGTATTTGGATGGTACTATTGCCTTGTGTGAACCTTTCATGATCAGTTAGGGTTACAGTTAGGGTCAGTCTGAATGGGAGCCTGCTGCTAATAGATGGTTCATCTGCATTGCTAGGCATTCATGGACTGCTGTTAGTCTGTTTAGCCAATAGATATGGAACATGGGTAGGCCAGGCATTGTCCAACTCTTCATGTTCTTGATCCGCTGTTGGATGTTTGCTGTTTTGCTGTTATATGTCTTCTCTTTCTCCCAGTGCTTTTTCAGTTTCTGTTGTTGGTACTCTGCTATTCTATGTTGCTGCATTGTAGTTAACCAACACCTTAGATGGCTCTTTTGAGAACAAAGCTTTTCTCTTGGCCTCTGCTTCTCTAGCGTATCTCCTTAGTCTGATAGCCAGTGCTTGGAGCCTTTGTTTAGCAGTTTCTATGGCTTAAGATGGAGTCAGGTCCTTGTATTTTTCCAGTAGCTAAATCTTATCCCTAATCTTAACCTTTCTGTAATTCTACCAACTGACTAACCTCTCTCTAATTGCCTTGATCTTAGCCTCTAACTTCATTTTTTTTGGGGGGGGCAAATGGGGGTGGGGGTACACACTGCTTGATCATGTAGCTGATTATAATGGCTGTAGTATATACCTGTTCTTGGTTTGAGTTATGGTGGTATTATTATACACATACACATGAAATCAGATCTGTAAAATTAAAGCAGTTTTTGTATATTTGGTTATCTAGGAAGTGAATATACTAATTTAATTGAACAAGAACTCATTCTGCTTCCAACTTTTATTCTCTTCTTTTACATATTCTGAGGTGCTTTAGAGTTAGCATAACCATCTTTTAAAAAGAGATGTGAATAACATTAAGATTACCAAATTACTGTTTGAAGCCTGAACAGACAGAAGAAAAGCAATGTGAAGATATCTGTCTATTGTGCTTTAGGAGTTAGGAACAAAAAACAGACCTTTGAAGAAATATTCTTGCATTACTACTCTCTCCCAACTCCAAACTCATCCAGAATGATTAGAACTTGCAAGAATATCGCCAGGAGGTCAAAGTAAAGAATGAAAGGAAGGCTATATTCCTTAACAGAGCTATAAATGAGCATGTCCTAGGAAATAATCATATAGAGTGATAAAACTCCTTTGCTTCCAGTTAAAGTCTTTCCCCCCCCCCCCCAAATGTATCTTGATTAGCACTACTTTCCTTAGAAAAAAGTGAAACCTATTTTTTTGTATAAGCTGTACTTTAGTTTTCAATGTGATTGTTCTATGGATAGTGATACATCATAGATCTTATATTTCTCTCCAAACTGAAGTACTTACAAAACAGTTTTCCATCAGGTTAGTTCTATGGAATGCTAGTTTCCACTCAGACTGACTCAACATTCTCAAAGTAGTTTCAGATTTCTTTGGAAGGATAAATTGATAAGCACTTGAACAAATTGGAATTTATATTCTTCTTTCTATCACATTTTAAGAAAACTGTCCCATTGTTTTCCCTATTAATACATGAGAAAGGTCTCTGAAAAACTAATTCTACTTACAATAACTATGAGAGAGAGTGGGAGGGAGGGAGGGAGGGAGGGAGGGAGGGAGAAAGAAAGAAAGAAAGAAAGAAAGAAAGAAAGAAAGAAAGAAAGAGAGAGAGATATATAAAAATATCAATGGTTTTATAAGCACAATAGATAATAAATGAAATTCTTGTTTGGATTGCTTTTATATCCTTAAAGATCTTCAGAGCTTGTTTGAAAAAGTCCAGATGACAACTAGATAATAGAAAGAGATATTGAAAATTCTTTGAATTTATTCTGGAATCTGGAATTCTGGACATGAAGAGTCTTGAATGCTCTCTGAGCTTGATTATTTTCTTGCAGATGTTTCATTACCCAAACTAGGTAACATCATCAGTACTAGTCACTTCTGCAAGAAAACAACCAAGCTCAGAGAGCACCAAGGACTCATAATTTCAACCCACAATTACAAATATTTTCCTTTAGTGGTATTCTAGAGCTGCAATCAAAGATCTCTTCCAATTTACAAAATACACTTTCTACAACTCAACAATGACATGATCAACAATAATAGCTGTTCTAGTCAGGAGAACCTGGGTGGATAATGACCGAGGCAAGGCAGAGGAATCTTTCACTCTGTTAAATTAGTAACAGCTAACAGGCAACATGAACAGCGGAAACCGGCAACAATAACATTCTGTCAGCTGCTATTTATATATAGCAGATGTCAGTGGCTTAGCCAATAGCATGGGTTTATTTTCCCGCCGGCTGAGCTGTCATGGCTCAGCCAATGGAAGGAGTGTCTGCGTGCATGCCTGATGGCAGCGCATCCTCAGGTATGCAACACTCCTTCCCCCCCAGGATTGAGCATGCGTAATCTTGCAAATACACAGGCGGGCGGCGGCTCCATCCAGATCGCTGCACTTCTGGAATGACCCTAGCCAGGAGAGGAGGCTGTTGCGCCGTGCCTCAGGAACAGACATTGTCTGATGCATCTGCTGCAGGGAGAAGGCCTGTGTCTATTGGTAAGACTGGCAGGGGATCTGTTGTGCAGGGAGACATGACATTTGGTGGGGCCTCGTTGGTACTGGGATAATTTGGGGACCAGTCCGGTCAAGAGGCAGAGGTGAACACTCACCCTTGGAGCTGGTCGATGTGGCAACACCAGTTCCTCCCATCTTCGAGCTCGACCCTGTAAGAATGGAAGCATTTACTAAAGTTACTTGACCTGATAGCTACTGGGACTTGCCCCCATAGTTTCTGGTATAGACTTTATCCCCAACTTTGAAAGTTCTGATCTGGCTGGTTGAGTCCAGGGGGAGGGAGAATCAGATGAATAACTGGGATGCAGCATATCCAAGGTGGTCCATAGTCACAGGCCCATCAGCACTTCGGCAGGGCTATGATTAGTTGTTGGGCATGGGGTTGTATGGTGGGCCAGGAGGTACTTATCTACTTTCTCATGCCAGTTTCCTGACCTCAGTTTGGACAAAACGTCCTTGGCTGAGCGAATTGTGTATTCTGCTAGCCAATTACTGGCACGGATCTGCCGCCAGACTTACCTATAGACACAGGCCTTCTCCCTGCAGCAGATCTATCAGATGACATCTCCTTGCAGTCACTGGGAGTTCCTGAGGCACCGGTGCAACAGCCTCCTCCCCCGGCTAGGGTGGCTTTATCGAACTGGCTATAATTTCTTTCTGTAGCTGATAGGGTCCTTGAAAAATAGGCAATATGAGCCTCAGCCCCATTGGGTAGTTTATGACTCAGAACAGCTCCAATGCCATAGGGTGAGGCATCACAAGTTTGGGTGTTAGGGCTGTTATGGCTGTATTGCACTAGTACTGCATCAGAGGTGAGCAGGGTGTTTTTTTTTTACAGCTGTAAAAGTGTTGGCCTCTTCCCCCTCCCCATACCCAGGGTGTTTTGGTGTCTAACAACCTGTGAAGTGGCTCAGCCACAGAGGATTTATGTGACAGGAAAACACTACAAAAATTAAGCAATCCCAGGAAATCTTGTACTTTGCTTTTGCAACTGGGGTGCCTTTTTAATGGCCACTACTTTAGAAGAAGTAGGGTTCAGACCAGCAAAGTCAATAAGGAATCCTAACTCTGAATTTACATTTGAGCTTCTTTAGCTTACATCCATTTTGCTGGAAACAGGATAGGACCATTCATAGCCATTTGATGAGGGTTGCTTGGCTATTGGCCAAAACTAAAACATCATCAAAATAGGTACAATACCAGGAATATCCTGCAGCAATCGTTCTATGAGGCTCTGAAATAGGCCAGGAGCTACACTAACTCCAAATTGAAGGCAGTGGCATTTAAATGATCCCCTGTGCATGATGATGGTTTGAGCCTCAGCTGTGACATCATCAACAGGGAATTGCTGGTAAGCCTGTGCCATGTCCAATTTAGCAAAAATAGTGCCTGGCCAAGTGAATGCAGTAGGTGCTGGACTGCGGGGGCTGAGTAGCGGTTTGCCTGTAAGGTATGGTTGATTGTGCACTTATAGTCAGCACAGAGGTGTATGTAGCCATCAGGCTTGATGGCTATCACGATGGGAATCTCCCATTTTGCATGCTCAATGGGCTCGAGGATGCCTTGAGCTATTAACTGGTCGAACTCCTGATCCACTTTAGAAAGGAGGGCGAAGAGTGCCCATATAGGCTTGAGTCTAAATTGGGGGTCTAAATTAAAGGAGATAGGAGTCCCCATATATTTACCTAACTTGTCATCAAAAAAGTCTGTGTACTCTTTGGCCAATGCGTCAAAATCATCTGAGATGGTCGAGTGGATGCCAACGATGCTGAGTCAGTGCAGCCATCCTTAAAAGGACAGGCAGTTGCTTCTTAACCAAGATGTATTTGCCTTGATCAAGGCAATGTTCAGCTCAATGGCAGTGACCTAGCTGTTCCATCACCTCAGTATCCCATCCTTGTCACCAGTGTTCTAGTCGGGAGAACCTGGGTAGGTAATGACTGAGGTGAGGCAGGGGAACCTTTAACTCTGTTTAATTGAAAACAGCCAACAGGCAACATGAACAGCAGGAACCAGCAACAATAACATTTTGCTATTTATATATAGTGCTTCATAATAAGGATGCGAATAATGGAGAAATCTCAGCCCCTCTGCTGTCTCAATAGTCACAGCCTATCAACAATTTTCTTTGCATTGGACATTTCATACTTATTGAAAAAAATGGCCTGCTGATACCTTGGTGTAATTGTTTCAGTGCATGGAATTGGACAATCCAGATTTTGCGAACTTTAATCTTAACACTAGTTAACACTTAATCTAGCAGGATTTAACACTTAATCTAGCAGGACTCTATGCTCCTTTGGAGAAAGGATAACAGAACTGGCAATTTAAGGAACTTAAGGGTTCTTTGTTTTAGGTTTGGTCCAGTTAGACAAATCCTTTTGTTGATGTTCAGCAATGTGGAGCATTGTATATATTGGGTGTGTGTTTTAAAGGTAAATTTGCATAATAAGATAATATTTTTTTTATGCATGCCTCAAAATTGTTCTGATTTTTAAAAATCTGAGCTATTGCTGAAAATATATTATATTAAACAGAGAAGTTTGGAATTGCTACTTGACTTTATTGCTTAACCCTATCAGATTCGAGGACAACAGAGAATTGTAACTAGGAATGTTCTTAGACTGATACAAACAAGAGTGACAGTAACAATAAAACAGGTTATTTTTCTTCTGTACAACCATGCATAATACAATTGATAATGTCATTTTTGATGGATAGTCACATGAAAGTAGAAAAGATCCTAAATGGAATAAAAACTGTTTTAAGGAGGAGGAGGGTTGCCATTTTATTTAGAGACAGGCAATTTAAAAGTTCTATGGGAGTAGAACCTAGCAGTGACGTGCGGTGAGGTTTATGGCTTGTGAGGCAGTTGGACTAAACAGTAAACAGCAACAGAGTTGGAAGGGACCTTGGAAGTCATCTAGTCCAACCCCCTGTTCACGCAGGAGACCTGGAAGACCTCCAAGGTCCCTTCCAACTCTGTTATTCTATTCTAAATTCTGGATGCTGCAATCTTCCTTCTCCCTCCCCATCTGCTTTACCTCTTGAGCAATTCACTCCTCGGGCATTTCTTCTCTTTCCCCAATCAAATGTAGTTTTTACCCCCCTCTTTTTCAACACCCCAACCACTTTTGGGGAGAAAACAAACTTTTATAAAGGAGTTAAGTTCCACCCATCCCAAAAAAACAACTGCATCACAGCAATCCCTAAAAAGTACAACTACTACCCATCAGGAAGAAGAGAAGTGAATTTTAAAAAGCTGGGAGCACATAGAGGCACTTGATGGGAGACAGCACTTTTAAGGGGCCGCTAATCCGGATTAAGGCATTCAACACACACACACACACACACACACACACGGATCCAAACAGACCTGGGAAGAATCTCTCCTTCTCCTTTCTCTGTGTTTTAAAGGCGGCTTTTTCCCTTGCTTTCTGCTTCCTACCATGTGACCGAAGCCCTACCAGGAGACTGGCAAGGGTAGACCCAACTAATCAGCTGTTGGAGTGGATGGATGAATGAAGAGTAGGAAGCATGAGATACTCAAGGCTGCGTGTAAAGGGCAGTAAAAGAATACAGTACCAGCCTGAGAAGCTGAGCTCACTACTGCCTCACCGGATGACTCTGCTTAACTGTTTAAAAAAGCCTCCAAAAAGTGCCCTCTACTATGAGGCAGGAGAACTGCGTGCCTCACCTAGTCTGACTTTTTAGTTTTTTTATGATTGCTCAGCACAAGCAAAGTTAAGCAGAGGCTAAAAAGCCTAAAAAGTCAGACTAGGTGAGGCACGCAGTTCTCCTGCCGCATAGTAGAGGGCACTTTTTAATAGGCTTTTTTAAACAGCTAAGCAGAGTCATCTACGGTGAGGCAGCAGCTAGCTCAGCCTCACCTCAGCTCTCGCCTGACTAGTTGAACGGTACATTTATTTTTTTCCTTTTACATTTCTTTTCTTTTCATGATGAGAGGTGAGGCTATGCCTCACTTGCCTCATCTCTCATCATGTCACTGGAACTTAGGTACTCCCAGTACTCTTAGGGTAGAATTCCCTAATCAGCATCTTTTTTTGCTGTAACTGATAATTTGACTTTGACTTTTATTTAGATTTATAAACCGCTCCCTCTCCCCGAAGGGACTCGGGGCGGTGTACAGTCAGGATAAAAACATCACATATATACATATATATAGAGGAGGCGATATACAAACTGTACAGTAATAATAAATTAAAAACAGCATTAAAATATACCCCAAAATCTACCCCAAAATTAAAAGTAATTCCAACTAGACTATCCAAGTAATTTCCATAGAGGAATATAAATGCACATTAAGATAAATCAGTATATAATGTTTTAACTGACTGTTGTTTTCAGTGGTAGGATTCAACATTTTTTACTACCGGTATTGTGGGAGTGGCTTTGTGGGCATGGCTTTGTGGGTGTGGCAGGGGAAGGTTACTGCAAAATCTCCATTTCCTCCCTACCCCACTAACCTACTTTCCAGCTCCGTTCTCCTGTTCAGGGTAACAAAAGAAGATCAGGTGGGAGGCTGGGAGGCAGCAGGGGTGGGGCCACCCTATTTGCCGGTTCTTTGAACTACTCAAAATTTCTGCTACCGGTTCTTCAGAACCTGTCAGAACTGGCTGAATGCCACCTCTGATTGTTTTGGAATTTCTAATTGTAAGGTCATTTTAAAAATTGTTAATGCCAATTATTTTTAATTTGGATTATAATGTTCTAGCTGTTAATCTCTCTTTCCCCATACTTAATTTTTAAATACCTCCAAAAACATCTTAAGCTATTCTATCTGTAGGCAATGCTTATGGGTAAACAAAAATGAAAAGCAATGAAGGATCAAGCCGCATATTGAAGTTGGAACTCAGACCATCAGTTCCATCTTCTAGGTCTTTAAATAGTTAATCTGAATATAACCTATTCTCCATGGTATAATGTTATGGAAAACTAGTTGTTTGCTTTAGGCATGGTTTTGGTATGGTTATATGTCAAGATTTTTTTATTTAATCACAGGTCCTAGTGCAGGTGTTGACAATGATCCTTATACAAAATGTGGTACATGAAAAAGATGTCAGCATTAATGGTAAAGGAGACTGATCACTAAACATTTCAGAATGCATTTGGCTGTCTGTTTCCTCAATATGCCACATTATTCCATGAATGATTCTTCCAGGTCTTGCAGTTGAATATGCAATAATTTTGAACTGTAGTTGCGTGCTTTGACTTAAATTTTGCATTATTTAAACACAGAAGCATAAATCAAGGAAGAGTAAAGTCAGTAAAAGGAAATCCTTTTGTGCTTTTTAATTTTGTTATATATGTAAGATAAACATAAAAGTAGAATTAACTCAGTGGGAATAATATACTGAAGCAGTGTATATGCATATCCCCCAGAGCTATAATGATGTGAATTATATACTGGTAATCCTGGATTTGCAACAAGTTTGTTTAGTGAATGTTCAAAGTTATAATGGTACTAAAAATTAGTTATGACCATTTTTCACACTTAAGACCATTGGAGCATCTTTGTGGTCACCAGATCAAAATTCAGATACTTGGAAACTGACTCACATTTATAACGGTTGTAGTGTCCCAGATCATGTGATCTCCTTTTGTGATCTTCTGTCAAGCAAAGTCAATGGGGAAACCAAATTAACTTAATGACTGTGTTACTAACTACAGTAATTCCATTAACAACTATGGCGAGAAAGATCATAAAATGGAGCAAAACTCATTTAACAACTCCTCCCTTAACAGCAGAAATTTTGGACTCCCATGTGGTTGAGGAATAGCTGAATTGCATCCCCTTCTTTGCAGATGCAGGTGCAATTAGAAAATTTGTCCCATTTTCTTGATGATAAGAACATGGATAAACAAGAACAAACAGGTTTAAAAATTAGATTAATTTGGACTGAACACAAAAGGGACTCATTTTCACGGGTAGTACCAACTAATGTACAGAATGAGTATTAAATAGAAAATATTGAAAGAAAGATTGTAAAGAAAGCAGAGACAGTTGAGATGAAACTGATAAGATCCTGAAAAAGTGAAAAATTGAAATTGTAAAAAGAAAAAGAAAAGTTATTGACAAAATGGAAGCAATGATGCTTACAAGGGGGAAAAAGTACGAAGAGGCATTTATAATGTTGCTAGTGTAAATTAGATTCAAGTAGATTTCTTTTTTGTATTTTTCTCTTCCTTGCATTCATTTCTCTGTTTTTTTACTTATGTGTTTCTGTACTTTGCATAAGGTCGCCTACCTTGAAATGAAATAGCTAGATGGGCATGTCTGCACCTATGTATTTGGTTCTTAATCAGTATACTTTTATTTGTTTTTTTTTTAAAGGAACAAGAAGAACAGCAAAATAAATCCTCTAGCTTGAGCAGTTTTGAAATGCTGGTAATGGCCTCAAGTTCCTTCTGATATTGGATTGATTCAAAATGCTAATGACTTGGAGATAAAAGCCTTTGCAGTCCATCAATAATGCATTGAGTTAGTCAGTCCCTGATGTATGTCAGGGTGGTCTTCTACCTCTCACTATTTCTACTTTTTATAGCTCTTCTTTGGATGAATTCAACTCAAATTAACGCAAGGGCTTTTAGTATAAATATTATATACTCTAAGGGTTTTTTTTTGCTTCAAACACTTATTATTTATAATTTCTTTAATACATTTCAGCTTGCTCAGTGCTTTTCAGTTTTCTCATAATAACAATAGATTTATAGTTTAAAAGAAAATGTGATGATGAAGGCACCCTAGTGCCCAAAATGGGCTGAAGGCCCTGAAAGGAAACACCATGGAGAATGGTTAATCTCTTTCACATCAGCTGTCTACTAATCTGGTCCTCAGATATGTAGGTTGTTAAGATTCCAATAAGTAACATTTTACACTGACAATTGCTCCAAGCACATAGATTTCTAGGATTTGCTTTAAGACCTGTTAGGAAAATAAAGTCAAATGTGTGGATGAAAATACAATACAATACAATAGCAGAGTTGCAAGGGACTTTGGAGGTCTTCTAGTCCAGCACCCTGCTTAGGCAGGAAACCCTATACCGTTCCAGACAAATGGCTATCCAACATCTTCTTAAAGACTTCCAGTGTTGGGGCATTCACAACTTCTGGAGGCAAGCTGTTCCACTGATTAATTGTTCTAACTGTTTGGAAGTTTCTCCTCAGTTCAAAATGTTGTTCAAAATTTGGTAAATCATTGACTGTTTTTGACTTCTTGTTCAAATTGTCTTACATATTATTGACAAGGCTTTGACAGTGATGTAAACATTATTGCCCTCCAGGAGAGCCTTCTATTGATGTATCTGCCACTTACTGTGAGGAAGTGAAGCTGAGGTGGTTGTTTATGCTTGAAAAAGGAACTTCAGCCAGCAAAAATATTTCTCACCTTTGCTTCCTTAAGGCAAGGCTCAGTTCATCCCTGTTCCCAAGGAACATAATATGAGGGGAAAAGGACTCATTTCGGAGGTAGGTTGCCATTTTTCTAACTATTAGTTCGGGTACACACATGCGTGTACCACCCAGGCAGGTGGGTGGGTGGGCAGAGCCTCCTGCCGCCGGTACTACCGGTTCACCCGATCCGGGCCAAACTGGCAGAAACCCACCTCTGGTTCATTTGTTATTCCAATATCAACACAACAGTTTGCTGAGAGAAATAGCACATTCTCAAACATCTTTGCTGGGATTTCTGTCTAGCTAATGGAGCCACATCTTCCCTATTCATCCCATTCAGGCACTTAGCCTACAAAAGAGAAAGCTAGAACAGTGTGAGGGTGAGGGTAGGAAAAAGGCAAGCAGATAAACAAGTGAGAAACAGCATCTAGATATTTACAATCATTACAGGCAAGCAAGAGGGCTATCAACGAACTGTCAGAATCACATTACTGCTTGGAGCTTGTTTAAAGCTGGAGCTGCTAGCAATAGCAATATCATTTAGAGTTATATACTGCTTCACAGTACTTTACAGCCCTCTCTAAGAGGTTTGCACAGTCAGCATATTAACCCCAACAATCTGGGTCCTCATTTTACCCACCTCGGAAGGATGGGAGGCTGAGTCAACCTTGAGCCTGGTGAGATTTGAACTGCCAAACTGCAGCTAGCCAGCAGTCCGCAGAAGTAGTCTGTAGTATGTATGCTAACCACTGTGGCTTTTCTGATAGCAACCAGAAGAGGAGCAACCACAGAAGCAACACCTAATCCCAACAAGTGAAAGAGCTTTTGGAGGAAGGCAAAGCTTACATGTCACTGTACAAACTTTAAGACTTTACTTTTATTTGTTTTAAGGACTGAGTATCAAACACTTATTTATTTGGCTACATTAACTTGCAAGATCTAGGAGTGTGAAGTTAATCCAGGACAATTACATATTGTTGGGAAAAGTATGTATTACAATAAAGCAATGTTTATAGACACCCTCTATGATGCGGTGTATCCAGTCCTTAGAAAACACAAAACCCTCACATTTGCTCCTGAAAAGAATTTCTCTGGGTTATATAACTTTGAGAAAGTCTGAGTTACTCTTCCCGGCATTACATATCACACTAAAAAAAGCCTTAAAACTGTATGTTCAACATGAAATCATAATGCATATATAAATTTGTATTTTTTCTGAACTGGAAAAGTTGCTGCTGCTGCTCTTTATGGAGTTCCCTCTCTGTAAAAGGCCGAGGTTCATATCAATTTAATGGTAACTAAATAGATACAAAGTGCAGTAATGATGATGATTATTAAATACAGGTACAAAAGTATAACATTTTGTTATGTTAGTCATTATGCAGCTGTATATCTTTCTCCAATAGGTTTGTGCTAAATCAATTCCAGCATTTTTTCATACACATGGAATGTAGTTTGCATTCCTTTTGTCTAGAAACTAATAAAACAGCTTATTTTCATTTTAAATAAAATTGTTGAAATCACCACTATGAGATTATAACCTACTACAAAAGTCTGAAGCTAATATTCTTGTGTTATTATACTGTGGCAGATTTACAATATAACTAGATTAATTATATGAGCTATATTTCACAATTCAGTGCATTTGAATTAACACTGCAGAAATGCATTGTTTTTTAATAGAAAACCCGGGCACAATTTCCTCCCCCTGCTGGGGACATTTTCTGCTAGTGGAGTTCAGAAATGTTGATGTAAACTTGAGGTTGCATCAATTAAAACTTGGTTTCCTAGTTTCTCCTTTGTATGCATGGATTCCTTATCTCTTCTGCTATTTTTGAAAGAAAGCATTAAGTAGACTTGGGATGGAATACATGTTCATTTCTTTCTTCAACACTTTTGTGAAATGAAGCATTACATTCAGATATGAAAAGGTACTCTTCTTCCTCTAATTTATTCTAAAATAAACATGTTTTCACTCAATGAGTTAAGAAATAATGTAAGATGATGTTAAGTACAATTTTCCTCATTCTGAGCAACATACCTCTGATGATGATTTGTGACTGTAGGTTCCAGCAAAATGTTAAAGATTCTTAGCGTTGGAATTATATCACTTTAATACAGTTTAAGTCACTTCAAAATCAGTGGGTCAAGCAACTGTGTTCCTTTGATCTTTAACTATCATAATATGAATCCAACTTACTTTGCTCACTGTCTGTCTGTCTGTCTGTCTGTCTGTCTGTCTGTCTGTCTGTCTGTCTGTCTATCTATCTATCTATCTATCTATCTATCTATCTATCTATCTATCTATCTATCCATCCATCCATCTCCCTCCCTCCCTCCCTCCCTCCCTACCTACCTACCTATCCACCTATCTATCTATAATCTATCTATTATCATCTATCTACCTACATATCTACATTTTGGAAGATGCAGTCTGTGTGGTGGTTAAAGTAGAAACTGAAAGATGGTGAGTCTAGTCCAGAGGTGAATTCCTGCCAGTTCTAACCTCTTCTATAGAAAAGGTTCCACAAATCTACCATGCCGTTTAGAACCGGTTCCACCTACCTCCCCCCCATCTGCACCACGCTTGCCCCGCCCACCGCTCACTGATTGGCTGGCTCACCAATTGCCCCGCCTGCCTCTAAGAGTCCTATCTAAACCTTAAAGTCTTAAAGTTGTCAAATTTGAACATCCCTGGGGTTTTTTCCTAAAGGGTTAGGGGTAAAAGGGTCTTGTAACTTGACAGCTTTAAGACTTATTATTTATTTATTTATTACTTGAACTTATTAGTCGCCCCCTCTCCCCACAGGGACTCGGGGCGACGTACAAAAGTATTATATAGCGTACAGAGGAGGTAAGAATAAATAAATAAGTTACAATACCTAAAAAAGTTAAAACCCCAGTGAAATTAACCCTTAAAAACTAAAATTACCAATTAAAAATGCCCTGGGCTGGAGAGGTTGTAGTATTATGCCAGGTCAGCTAGTCGAAACAGGTAGGTTTTCAGCTTCATACGGAAGGAGCGAAGGTCGGTTGTTGTCCTGATGTCTGGGGGGAGGTCATTCCAAAGGGTGGGGCCCACTACAGAGAAGGCCCTACTCCTGGGCGTCACCCTCTGGCACTCTCTGGAGGACGGCACCCGGAGTAGTCCCTCTCTGTGTGAGCGGACGGGTCACAGGGATGTATGGGGCAGGACGCGATCCCGCAGGTAACTAGGCCCTGTGCCATGGAGCGCTTTGAAGGTGGTAACCAGTACCTTGAAGCGCACCCGGTAGGCCACAGGAAGCCAGTGCAGCTCGCGCAGGATGGGTGTTATATGGGAGAACCTCGATCTCCCCATAATTACCCGTGCGGCTGCATTCTGGACCAACTGCAGTCTCCGGGTGCACCTCAAGGGGAGCCCCATGTAGAGAGCGTTACAGTAGTCCAGGCGAGACGTCACCAGCGCGTGAGTGACTGTGCACAAGGCCTCCCGGTCCAAAAGGGTCCGCAATTGGCGCACCAGGCGAACCTGGTGGAACGCCCCCCTCGCCACGGCTGCCACATGATCTTCCATAGACAGCCGGGCATCAAGGAGGACGCCCAAATTGCGCACCCCTTCCACCGGGGCTAATTGATCGTCCCCGATGGCCAGCGATGGCATATGCTGGTTGAACCGGGAAGCTGGAAGCCACAGCCACTCTGTCTTGGAGGGGTTGAGCCTGAGCCTGTTGTCATCCATCCAGACCTGTACAGCTTCCAGACACCGGGACATCACTTCAACAGCCTCGTTGGGGTGGTTTGGGGTGGAAATGTACAGCTGAGTGTCATCAGCGTACAGATGGTATCCCACCCCAAAACCACGGATGATCTCGCCCAGCGGCTTCATATATATGTTGAACAGGAGAGGCGAGAGGATCGACCCCTGTGGGACCCCACAGATAAGGGGCCTCGCGGTCGACCTCTCCTCTCCTGCCAACACACATTGCGTCCGGCCAGAGAGGTAGGAGTGGAACCATCGTAATACGGTGCCCCCGACCCCCAACCCCTCCAGACGGCGCAATAGGATACCATGGTCGATGGTATCGAAGGCCGCCGAGAGGTCTAATAGGACAAGGATGGAGGAACAACCCCCATCCTTTGCCCTCCAGAGATCATCCACCAACGTGACCAAGGCTGTCTCCGTGCTGTGACCGGGTCGGAAGCCGGACTGGCGCGGGTCTAGATAATCAGCTTCCTCCAGGTGGCGCGGAAACTGCTGAGCCACCACACTCTCAACAACCTTCGCTAAGAAAGGAAGGTTGGAGACAGGACGGTAATTTGCTAGCTCCGTTGGGTCCAGAGAAGGCTTCTTGAGCAGGGGCCTCACCACCGCCTCTTTCAAGGCGGTTGGTAAAAGGCCCTCACCCAGCGAAGCGTTCACCAGCCCCAGTAGCCAGCCTCGTGAGCCCTCCCAGGAGGCCAGTACCAACCAGGAGGGACACGGGTCCAATAAACATGTGGTGGCTCGCAGTTGCCCGCGCAACCTGTCCAAATCTTCGGTGACAACAGGGTCAAACTCCTCCCAGCATGGTCTCTCAAGACTAGCCTCGGACGTCCCCACTGGAGCACTGGGGTGGGTCCATCCCCTTCGGATCCAATCGATTTTATCCTGCAGGAACTCTCCAAATTCTTCTGCCCGGCCCAGCAAAGACTTGTGTGCTTCAATGCCAGAGTTCCTGAGCCAACATGACTGGAGGAGGAATTCTGGAAGTTGAAGTCCACAAGTCTTAAAGCTGTCAAGTTTGAACACCCCTGGTGGTTTTCTTTTTTAAAGGGTTAGGAGTGCAAGGGTCTTGTAACTTGACATCTTTAAGACTTGCGTGCTTCAAATGGCAGAGTTTCTGAGCCAACATTTTGCTTGCTAAGCAAGAGCGTTGTTAAATGAGTTGCACCACATTTTACAAGTTGGCCACACCCACCCAGTCACATGGCTGCCAAGCCACTCCCATTTGGTCACATGGCTGGCAAGCCACTCCCACAAAGCAGGCCACACCTACAGAAGAGGTTCTAAAAATTTTTGAAACTCACCACTGGTCTAGTCCTGCCTTAGGCACAAAGTCAGCTCTGTAACCTTGGGCCAGACTTCTCAGTCTTAAGAAAGCAATGGCAAACAACTTCCAAAACAAAAGAAAAACAAATAACAAAAACTCCCTAATACTGTACATATTTGTTTAAATATTGAAATATTTTTTTCATTAAGTTTTAAGAATTATATTAAACAGATAAAAATAATACAACAACCTAATAGAAAAGTACATTAAAAAAGGAACTAAAA
Organism: Natrix helvetica; assembly: GCF_964273705.1. Taxonomy (NCBI): domain Eukaryota; kingdom Metazoa; phylum Chordata; class Lepidosauria; order Squamata; family Natricidae; genus Natrix; species Natrix helvetica. Next base: position 55,454,733 of record NC_138551.1, on the reverse strand, counting down.
TATTTAAAAAGTGCAAAAAATATCCCCAAACAAAAGAAGAAAAGAAGAAAATGTCCTCTTTCTTTCCAGCAAGTATATTCAACATTAACAGCTTATCACTGTCTCTTAAAATGCAACAAATACTTTTTCCTTCTATACCTCATCCCATTTTCTATAAGTTCATCTTTAAGTCTTAACTCTCCTTATTAATCAGTAAAGTCTCAGTAAAAAATTAACAAAAATATCTAACAACATACATATATAATCCCTTTTCCAGTTAATATAAATCCCCATCCTTATCTTTAATAATAAAAATCTAATTCCGATTAACAAACACTAGAAAAACAACACAGACGTTGCAGACAAAACCATTACATGCAGTTAAACATTATTCCACCCCCAAAACTCTCTATCCAGTCAAGATAACCATTAAGCATCACCAAAGCAGCTCATTATTTAACCATAATCAAATAAACCACTGTACTGTTTTTCCTTCTTCCTCCAAGTTATTTGTAAGTCTCATAAATAAAGATGTAACTCCTTTACTATCTTTGGCTCTTTTTGGACAAAGAGAAGACAAGTGAAGTAGAAATTCTGTCATTTAGTGTGGAGAATTGAAAAGTGCTCCTAATGCAGTGAGGGCTTTTACGAATTTAAATTCATAAAAGCCCTAGCTATTAGGTATGGTGGATGGGCTGTGCTAGATGTGCATCAATTATGATAAAATGATAATGTGCTAGTAAAGCCAGAAATACATCTACATGGAGCTGGATGGGAACATTGTACCCCTACCCCCAATGCTTATAAACATGATGTGAAGTTTCCCTGTATTTTGTTTGTTCTGAGTTTTGCCATTTCACCAAGTTTGTTATTTCTTTCTGTTTTTACCAACTAAAGTATCATTTAAAAGCAAATCTCTAGATCATTTATTAACATTGACCCCAATGTGCAACAATATTGTGGCCATAATTCACAATAAGGGAGCTAAACAACTCAGAATAACTCTTTAAATCATTCAGAAGCCACCTGAAAGGTGTCCAGGATAAGTGAAATCTTTTAGAGAAAAATCTGATGACTGAAAATAACCTTAAAAAAAACACCCAGTCAAAAGGAAGAAAATGACTAATGTCTCGGAGTTCAAACTCAGTGAGCAACCTGAATAATGCAAATTACCAGTTCTGTGGATTCCATCTGAAAATGTTCCTTTGCAAAAACAACTTGTGAGATGTGATAAGTAGAGATGGGCCAACAAATGTTTTAAGACCTGAAGACATAAAATAAGCAAAAACTACTGTAGTTCGTGATCAAATAGTTCATGCAAGGAATGTTATTGCAGCAAAGGGCACATGAAATGGTTTGCAAAGACTGAATGAAAGAACAAACTTGTTGAGAAGTTATACCAAATGAGCTTTCCCAAGGGAAAAGGAAGGATGCAGGAATGTAAAAAGCAAGAACTGTCATAATTTATGGAAAACTTATTCAACATTGTGGAACACAGAAAGGACAATCACATAATAGCCCTGTTGTCAGCATTCCAAATAGCATCCAAAATTAAATCAGAGTCCAAAGCAGAACTTTCCTCAAACTTCCAATTTATTAAGAGAGACATGTTGGCACATCTGTGGAAACCTGAATCTGAAAATCTCCTTGGGTTCCCATCCAGTTGAAAGTTCATGATCTTGTCCCACACTCACAAGTGCATTACATGGTCCAATCTTCCACTGCCACGCTGGCATTTCCACCCATCTAGTTCCCGTCAGGTGCAGGGGTGCAGAGACAAAGAATGACCGTGGGTGTCTAGAAAGGAATGTTTTATTTTGACAACAACACATTCTACTTCTTACTATTTCCCTTCCCAAATACCCCACTAATAAAACAACACAGCAAAATAATAGAGAGTGTGGCAGGCCAAAGATCCTAAAAGGATTATGACTGCAGGCCTGACACCTGTTTCTTTGCAACGTTGCAAAATCAGACTGCCTCTTTGTAAATGTCCTGAAGATGACAAGTAGAACTTACTCTGCTGTTTTAAATGGAAGAATTTTAGATGAAATGGGGTAATATAGAAAAATGACACTTCTCCCACAGAAAAATTCTGAAAACTGTGGATAAATGATGCAAACAAGAAACAAAAGCATGTTTTAGGTTCAAGAAGGAGGACCACTTGAAGAACAAAATCTGTTTCCATAAACATCCAAGCAGAAAACAATGGCCATATGAGCAGCAGACACACAGCATATTCAGTACAATATAGGAGAGGCTGGTATTTTTAATACTAGAGCTATGACTCAGGTAATCAATGATAAAAAAATTCTTTGAAGAGTTGGATTGAAGCAGCAAATATTTATTTTGTGGAAGATAGAAGCATCATCAAAATCAGATGAAGATTTTTCAGCTTTAAGAAGCCAAAAGGAGATGTGCTGATCATGCCAATAAAGGAAATCCTATTTGTACCTAGTATTTACTTAGTATAAATATAAAATTTGAGTAAACTCCCATTTATAAGGAGTTTATAAATACCATATCCTACAAGGTAGCATTCATGTTCAACATTATTTTGCAGAAAAGAAAAAAAAATAGCTACTGAACATGACCCTTCAGCTTGAGACTTGAAATTCAAATAAGACTATTCACAAAGAGACCATACAAGATTAAATTATATCATTATCCCCCTTGCTAGGAACACAGGATACAATAAAATGGACAGTTAAACAGAGAAAATGTTTAATTTAATTTAATTTAAATTACATTTTGAAACCTTCTGAACAGTCTACTATTCACAGTCCAATAGAACTGACTGGAACGGAAAAGTCAGCCTGAGTGGGTGAGGAGATACAAACACCAAGAATACTGTAAGTCATTTACAGATCATTTGCCCACAAAAAGATTACACTATTTCGACTAAGCCACATGAATGAGCATATAAGATTCACTTCCAATATATATTTTCTTGTGCTTGGCAGCTTTCAAGACTTTCAACACATAATCTAAAAGGAGTCCTTTACTTTTCCTAGCTCTGCTGACTCAAGTGCTTTCAGTACATTCCATGCAAACATTCTATATTTTTGTTACCAAAATTATTGCTTAAACATAAGCATCTATTAATTTTAGTCAAACTTCTCACAATCAGAATTGCCTTCCATTTTGCTCAAGAATAAGAAATAAGAAGGAAATTTTGACAAGATGAACTGATTTCTACAAATTGCAGCTTGTACATTTTTATGTTTTTTACAGTGTGTAAACTATGTCATAACCATAAATAAATTGCTTAACTGTCCTTTGTTTGTATCTAAGTACTCTAATTAATGTAGTCCTCAAATGCCTGGTAAATCTAATAGCTTTCTAGCATTGATAGAGAGTCACCTTTCTAGGAGATCAGTTCATCTGTTTGGATTTCCAAAACCAGGACAAGACAAAACAAAATGCTTAGTGGAGCAATTATATTTATGTGTCTCCTGACATAGTCTAATCTTCTTTATCAGAAGGATTAGGATACTTGGCTCATTAAACTAAGCTGCTTAAATTCAAACCAAGGAGGTAATGGGATTTGTCAGACACAAGGACATGGCATGAGGTTAAACTGGCATTAAACAGATCAATGTTAAGCTGTGAAATATAAGAGTAGGAATTGCTTCTGAATCTGCTTTGCAAACATTAAAACTACTAGGGGCTAGCGGGCAGATGTTAAGGCCAATGACACAGACCCATTGGGAAGACCATTAAATATGTAGCTTGGCACTGAGAACCATCTTGTTATGTAGTATGTCTTGTTAGGGACTGCCAGTGCAATCCCTCATTTGATACTATTGATGTCAGTAGAAAATAAAAATAAATAAGTAAAACAAACAAACAAAAACCAAACCAAACCAGAATGAAGCAGCATTTTAAAGAGCTTAAAATAAAGAGAGTAGCTTTATCTGAAATTTGAAGTTCACAAGGAATATACTATCGCTCTCAATGAAAAAAGAAAATAGACATGAAACGTTTCTATTTCAAGATAGAATAGAATTCTTTATTGGCCATGTGTGATTGAACACACAAGGAATTTGTCTTTGGTAGATATGATCTCAGTGTATATAAAAGGACAACATACATTCATCAAGAATCATAAGGTACAACACTTAATGATAGTCATAGGGTACAAATAAGCAATCAGGAAACAATCAATATGAATCGTAAGGATATAAGCAACAAAGTTACAGTCCAGAAGTCATAAGTGGGAAGAAATGGGTGATAGGAACGATGAGTAGACTATTAGTAATAGTAATGCAGCCTTAGTGAATAGTTTGACAATGGTGAGGGAATTATTTCTTTTAACAGAGTGATGGAATTCAGGAAAAAACTATTCTTGTGTCTAGTTGTCTTGGTGTGCAGTGCTCTATAGCATTGTTTTGAGGGTAGCAGTTGAAACAATTTATGTCCAGGATGGGAGGAGTCTGTAAATATCTTCACGCACCTCTTTTTGACTCGTGCAGTGAACAGGTCCTCAATGGAAGGCAGGTTTGTAGTAATCGTTTTTTCTGCAGTTCTAATTATCCATTGAAGTCTGTATCTGTCTTGTTGTGTTGCAGAACCAAACCAGACAGTTATAGAGGTGCAGATGACAGACTCAATAATTCCTCTGTAGAACTGTATCAGCAGTTTGAGCTTCCTGAGTTTATAGTTTATTTATTGCAAATATTTCTATACCATATACTTATATTAATAATACAGTGGTTTTTTCTGTTCAGCAGAAAAGCTTCCTGCTCAGGAAGCTCAACCTCAAGTGGCAGTACCTAGTCAAACTTGACTTTGAAAAAAAAGCTAATTAAAATGAGAAAAGGTAAATATTTAAAGGGGTGACTGCCAGGAAATTTAAGGGTTGTAGGCTAGACTGATAGGGCAAAAACATACCAGAAGAAAGCAATAACAAAGCATTTATAATGTTGCCAAGAACAGGGAAGGGGTGTTTCTATATAGACATTAGTTGTTGATTTTGAAGGAATCTTTATTTTTTTAGGTTGCAGGCAATTTTCAGCCACCTCAAATGGTTATTTATTCACAATAGTAGTAGAACAGAGTAATAAAAAAACATTACAAAAACTAATATAATACAGAAGATAAAATGGACCCAGTTATCAGAGAAGTTATCCAGTTATCCTGAATAAATCTTAACCATATTTTAACATCAACGATTAAATATACAAACATTTTCATAGTAGGTTTTTTTCTCCATCTCTTAAAAAACAATCTAATTGTTTAGTTGCATGTTCTGCTGTTCATTTCCCAAATGTGAATTCCATGTGAATTCTATGTGAATTCACATTGAATGTGAATTGTATGTGAATTCACATTGAATGTGAATTGTATGTGAATTCCAACAAATATTGGAATATTTGTAGCTCAAACTTGAAATGAGGGGTCCTTGGTGGTTCTCTGTCCTTAGCCGTTTTCTTGCAGAAGTTTCATTGCCCAAACTAGGTAATGCATCAGTGCTAGATTTAAATAATAGCTCTGATAATGTTCCTAGTTGAGTAATGAAATGCCTGCAAGAAAACAACCAAGCTCAGAGAGCACCAAGGACCCCTTACTATGTCCATAGGAACTCAGCAGTAGTGTTAGATTAGGTAATGGATAGGCACACACAGGCTTAACGGTAACAACTGCTCTTTATTAAGTACAACAAGTGAGAACAATCCAGCGAAGGTTGAGTCTGACAACAGCCCTTTTATAGGGAGCTGTCAGACCCTTCGACCAATAGAATTAAACCTCTGTTCCTGCGGGAACAGAGGACCTTGGTGGAAACCACTGTAGTTAGAGCAAGTATCTAACAGATTGAAAAGTGCAGCAACTGCAATTATGTGTATACAAACCCAACTTTTTTCCACCAGATAATTCTTGAAATCTATTAATAAACAGTTATCAGCCCTAACAAAGAAGCATTATCAATCTTTAAGTTCAGACATTGAATATATATTTAAGAGCTATAATGTTAGATTATTTAGAATAAAAATGTGCCTTCCTGTCCCAAATAATTCATATCCACCACCAGAGTTTTACACATCTATGTAGAATGGAAAATCTATAAAGAAGTTCACTCACAATTTATTATGCATAATCAAGAGCAGATTATTCCCAAATGGAAGGTATGCATAGCAGCACTTGTTCCTGAAACATTAAATGTCTGATGAAATATTTATTCTTAAACTTTCCTCACTGCCTCTCAATCTATTCCATAAAGACCTTCTTAAAGATATAGACATTTTCATTTTCCCCTGCATAATACTTTCAAGATATGTTAATTAAAAGCTCCACAGATCAGTCTGTGATCTCATTTGAATGACATCCAGAGTGTGCAACAATAATTTTGAAGCTGAAAAATTCAATGCTATATTCTACAACTGGACCAAAAATAATTCAATATTCAATAGTTTCCTAATCAGACTTTCACTAAAACCTCCTGAAGTACTTCAAAACAGGTGCTGATGAGGTTTACATCAATAAGATCTGATGTTTCCAATCAAAATATGTGGCCCCAGACTAAAAGCTAGATATCAGTTTGATAACATTATTTATAAAGATCCAAACATATTTTCTCTGGGTATAATTATATAAATTTTATGGTCACTGTCTTGGATGATAAAAACTGGACACCTCTTGAATCTTACTCCTTTTTATTTAATTAAAGCTTCATTTAAATAAATCATAACTATATCTGCTTTTCTATTTCTAACCAACACACAACAATCCTCTGCATATCATCTTAACTCCATATCTGTTAGAGCAATTGAGTAAAATCATTATTATTCTATTGAATGACATGAGACTACCCTTTCCTGAAGGATTCCATACACCTTAGATTTTGGTCCAGAACATATTGTTACCATTCATTTGTAATATTCTATCAATTAGGAAATCCTGAGACCATTCTAATATTCCACCTTGCAGTCCTAAAGGGATTGATTTATAAAGTAAACTAAAATTTATACCTTTTATAGGCTTGTTAATAAATACAAATTATTGATTAATTGATTGTTTTAATTGATCACATGTCGGAACTTACAGAACTTATTGATCTGTTCCTAACCAGGTGCTTTGTCTTCCAACAATACACTTATTGAACCTGTTCTCGTTCAGGATAGCCTTTCAAGTGAATCGTACTACATGACTTTACTCCATTTCCTTGAATCCAATATTTATTCAACTTGGAACTTCTCCTCCTCTTGAAAAATCACTGGGGGAAGGCAGCAGCTAGTGTGATTGTAAAGGGCTTGGTGGCACCTCTCTAAGGCAAGGATGGAAAATGGGGATGGAATGATGGAAAACTGGAAAATGGGGAAAAAGGAAGACAGTGGAAATTGCAAGTGAAAGGCTACAACATTTACCCATTGTAGGATCTTAAAAGCCCCCCCCAAACTTTGCATTAAATTTCTTTGAGGGTCTGATAGAAACCAAAAATTTGATTGACAACAATCTGCAGCAATAGGCAGCCCCTTCTGCCAATGAGTGCCAGTAGTCCTTTTATAGAAAAGTTTACCTTGTCTAGTTGTTCTTTTAACAATGACTGAGCCTTATGCTACTTGTACAAAATGTTTACCACCCCGGGGATACAGTCCTCTTTAGAAACTAGATGGCCCTCCCTACCAGCTACTGAGAGAGGGGCCATTGTGATTTCTGAGGACTGAAGCTTGGTTAGAGAGATGTCACTCTCATGCCCTGGTTGGTGAGTTCACCATAACCGAGTGGGGCACTTGCTGGGATTCTGCAGCTTGGGTTCTCATAAACAATTCACACTGACTGATGAAGGTTCTCATTTTGTCTACTTTTCCTCTCAAACTTCTCTGGCAAACCTTCATGGGAACACAGCAACTCAGGCTGTGTGGCTAGAACTTCTGGAGGTACTGGGACCACTGGATGCTGGTCATTCTGAGCTTGTTGCTGAACCAATTGAAGAACCAAGTCTACCAATTCCTCATCTCTGTTTCCATCCTTGTTGATGCCAGAGCAATGCTTCCACATACCATGGGGTGTCCAGCAGTTGCCGGTGGGTCAGTAGCTATCCTGGTGAATTTTCTTTTCCCTGAGACTATGAGAATGCATCTGTGAAGATTAATGCCAGGCTCAAACAACCACTTGTAAATAGATAAAGTAAGCAACTTTACTGTTCTCTACCTGTCAGGTCCCTGTTGGAATGCTGCTATTCTAAAGAGGAGGGAAGAGGCTTCATGGGTTGAATGCTTTGTATGCTTTCACTTTTGTTATACTTGCTTTGGAATTAGGCATAAGGCCTGGGCATCTGGAAAAACTTCCTCTCAGTCAGTTTCGGCTTGTTACCAAGGTTGTGGCACTCCGAGAAAAACCTATTATCACCATCGAGCCTCAGAGTTCTCAAAACACATTTGCAGCATCTTATTGGCCATCAGTGGACATGGGCATTAGGATGGGATTGAAGGGAAAAATTAGCCTAACGATTCATGCTGAATTTCAGAGTCCACCTGACTTTTCTGCAATCAATTTTTCTCAGTAAAGGTTCCTTTTGAAATGTCAATTTCAAGAGTCATGCTTTTATGAGAAGATATCCGAGCCAGGTTCTTACACTACCTAAATTAAGCAATCTCCCCAGACAGCTTGCCTTCCTCTGGGAATAACCAGATAAGGCTTCATGGATCTTGGAGGAGCTCTAGTTTACAGCATCTTGCAGCTATGCAAGGACTTTTCTTAGGCCGTTGCTTGACTCCTCCTTCTAGCCGAGCTGGCAATTTTCCAGCAATTCCTTCCTCTTCTCTCTATTACTATATAACAGTGACGTGAGGTGAGGTTTATGGCTGGTGAGGCACTGACATCATCAAATGATCATCATGAAGGGAGGACTGTGACAACTTTGATCTTTGCAAGCATGCAAGCAAAATACCCCAGGATCACAGTTGCAGGGACAGCAACTCCTTCCGCCGTGCTGCGGAGAACAGCCACGCTGTGCAGGAGGCTCCTCAGCGCTAGCCTCAGATCAGCATGAGCTGCGGTCCCCTTCATGTTGGCTCAGGAAGGAGAGGAATGGGACCGCATGTGCAGGAGGCTCCTCAGTGCTAGCCTCAGATCAGCGCGAGCCGCGGTCCCATTCCCCTCCTTCCTGAGCCAACATGAAGGGGACCGCGGCTCGCGCTGATCTGAGGCTAGTGTGGAGGAGCCTCCTGCACAGCGTGGTTCTTCTCCACAATGCAGCGGAAGGAGTTACTATCCCTGCCACTGTGATCCTGGGATATTTTGCTTGCACGCTTGCAAAGATCAAAGTTGTCACAGTCCTCCCTTTTTTAGAGCCTTTTTTAAGCCTCACCTCAGCACTCGCCTTTTCCCTTTTACATTTTTTTTCTTTTCATGAGAGCGGTGAGGCTCTGCCTCCACTGCCTCCCCTGACTGCACATCACTGCTATATAATCATTTAAAGTATCTCAAAATAATTATCTTATGTATGTTTACTAAACATTTCTTTCTCTAGGATGTATTCTCAAACAAGATGCACTGTTAGAGAATAGAGCTAATCACAGGCTTACAATATACATTTGAATGTCATAAAAGAGATGTCAGAATATGTACACAACATACAGACAAATGATGAAAATGAATCAGGTTGAACAAAAATTAAATTCAAATGTGAAGATTAATACATAAATTATAGCAAATCAGAGTATGTAGTTGGAAATGGAATGATCATTCCATTGTTGAATGTATTTTTTTATAAATTCAGAAAGAAAATGTAAAAGATTTGGTCTTTAAATAATATCTCACAGTTTGGAGATAGGTAGATACAGCATTATGAAATGCATTCTTTAAAGCAGAAGTATGAAATTAAATTCCAACCATTGTCTGCTGTAAAATATAATTGAATTAACTGTCAGATAGAGTATTAACAGAGGCAATTTGGAAATTTGCAGAATTCAAAATAGTACTATGATATGTGAGACCACTATGGAAGGTAATTTTTGAAAAGAAAAGGTGAAACAAATGCAGCCTTGCCTTCATAATAGACAGACATGCTTCTTATATATGGTTCTTTGGGAACTGATTATTCTTAGTAATGGAGTTATAATATGTTTGTATATTACATTTAGATTTTTGATATTTAGATTTGTCTTATAGGGTGTTTGGTGATTTAAAATTGCCACTACTTAACATAATTTATTCCTGACTAAGTCCATGTTGATGTCAAATATTCAATTCACTTACTTAGATAGATCCTGGTGGCAAGCAGTTGATTGAATAAACCCAATTCACTTATCTCAGACATTTTGGTTGCAGTTGATAGCTGGTGAAGATATTGGATATGGCCAGGTTTTGATCAAGATGACAAAAGTTGGTGCTTGTGGGTCTCTGAAAGGCTGAGTTGATGAGATTAGTGATTATAACCAGGAGCCCTAGCCTTTGGTTGTCAATTCCATTGATTGTTTTAATGAGAAGGTGGCATGATGTGACTAGAACAAGTGATCTGGAAGATAGGAGGCCACAACATGTAGCATCCTATTATAAGTATTATAAAACAACAATGGTGGTGAGATGGTGACCTTGGTGGCCTTGGTTGAAACCTTATTAGGCTAACAGCCAATAGTAGCATCATGTAGGGCTGGAGTTTGTGGTTCGAACCTGCTTGATTGGAATGAATTGTGAAGTATGGTGAAATGACCTATCTATAAAACCAGGAATGAACAACCTAAATAGTTCCATCAATATCAGTATTCCTTTCCTGGCAAGAGTCAGTAGCATGTTCATGTCTACCTCAACTGCATGGAAACTGCTTAAACACACCTACCCACACACCCACACCCACACACCTCATCTATAAAGCACTTTTGTTTCCATTGGAATATCTAAACAAAAAAGTATTGGACTGTGGAGCAAGAGTTTAGCTGATGGAGGGCCAATTTCTTTTTAAATTTCTTCCAATAGAGATATTTAAAGCACCCATGGGTTTTAACACTTTTTTCTTTCCAGATAATTATCCTACATTAGGTGTAGTGTTTATTAAGTAAATGTTTGTTGCCAAATGATTTGCTAAGAAACCGTGAGACAATTTTACCAGGATTATATAGAATGGATTTTGTGGTTATAACCTTAAAATTCATCCAGTTAACTCTGTCAAAATATTTACCCAGCAGTATGATTAATAATAATAGGAGACAGATTAAATTATCTTCAAATATATTACAAAGTATCATACAGACACATATTATAAATTAATATCTTAGCCACTTTCATGTACCGTTCCAATAGGAAAACATAGGTAGACATTTTAATTATGGAGTGAGTCAATTCTTTTTATTTTTTCCTATTAGATGAGTTGGGCATTTCACTGAATGTGCTAAATAGTGCCTGTTAACCTTGAGTATTGTGTTAGCTATTTGATGGAAAGAAGGGTAGAGGCTAAAATTCTACATTTTCTTTTTTCTGATTTTGCCATTGATTTTTCATTTTTTAAATGAAAAATAAAATTAATAAATAATCCTAAATAGTACTGGAAAACTATTGGAATACTTTTGTACATGGATGGATTGACAGAGAGACAGTTTTACAGATGGGCAAAATATGCTTTTCACTATGCACTTCTTTAAGTTTGAAAAATTTTTAATTCTTTTACAGACAACATTCAATAAAATACAGTGCAATCATAGTCACCAATATAACTTTGTTTAAATCTAAAATAATTTTTTTTAAAAGCAAAATTTTTAGACATGTGATTAGACTCTTTGTTCTTTGTTAAAATAGGAAACTGTGCACAATAGCACTGTAATTCTTTCTTCTCTCTTTTTCAACTTTTGGACATTGTTTCTGTATTATCTAATTATTTAATGTAATATAAGAATGATATTGATACCGATCAAACCAGTCAGTCCTAGAGGAGATCAACCCTGACTGCTCTTTAGAAGGCCAGATACTGAAGATGAAATTTAAATACTTCTCACCTAATGAGAAGGAAGGACTCACTGGAAAAAAGTCTAATGTTGGGAAAGATTGAGGGCAAAAGAAGAAGGGGATGACAGAGAATGAGGTGGCTGGATGGAGTCCACCAAAGCAGTAGGCGTAAGCTTAAATGGACTCCAGAGAATGGTAGAGGACAGGAAGGCCTGGAAGAACATAGTCCATGGGGTTGTGATGGGACGGACATGACTTCACAACTAACAACAACAACAAGAATGGTTTTGTCACACTATTACGCAGTTATGAAAGTATTGGAGACGTACCTCTGGTAGGAGAACAAGAATATACATAAATCCCACAACCAGTCTTTCAAGCTCTTTTAACTATTAACTTTTTCAGAGTTGAAAAAGTAATTAGCAATTAGAGATGGCATGTGACTTAATTTCATTAAGATAGCATTTGTTTTGCTTCTAAAATTAGATGAAATTAAAATTTCAAAAATATAATAACATCATTTTAAGAAGTAGCAGGATAGGAGTTGTGAATCAACTTGTGACTCTACTTAGGAAGTACTTAGGAATGTAGCAACCAGATTTGATTTTTCTTGGAGTATTCCCATTGTTATTCTTTTTCCATCCCCCAAAATTAGACCAATAAAAAGTTATGCATAATGTAACTGAATTTCAAAACCTAGATTAAGTGAAGTTTTAATGTTCCTCTTCTAATTAAAATGTAACCTATGGTATTAAGGATATATTGATATTGTAGATCTTTAAAAGGTTTAAAGTATCATTTGGGTATTCTTATTGGAAAAAGGTTAAATAAAGTAGCTTTTGTATACTTTGACTTAACGTTTTAACATATATAAGTTGTTTCCTTATTAGTGACATTTAATGGGCTCTGTAGTTACTCAACTCTTGTTATTTCTAACAACACTATTGAAGGCATATTTATATAACTTTAATGATGAAACAGATACATGAGGCTCTGAAGACACAATGTGATATTTTATGGCCCTAGAGAACGGCCTTGGATGCCTTTAGCCAGCACTGGAAAAACTATATTCAAGACTACATTGCAAGAATGCAGTTTAAAACTTCAAAGCAAATGATTGAATATATGGTATGATGACTTGATGATCACATTAAAAGATTGCAGAAGGCTTCATTTTTTTCAATGCTATTCACTTGGGGAGGGGGCATTCTAGGGAGAAGAAAGGATCTAACAACTTTTACTCTAACTGCCTTAGGCATAAAAACTGGCTGGGTGATCTTCGACCAGTCACTCTCTCTCAGCCTAAACCCACTCACAGTGTTTTTATTGTAAGGAAAATAGAAGAAAAGAGAATTAGGTATATTTATTTCCTTGGGTTATTTATATATATATAAAATTAGTGGGATTTTAAAAAATCCCAAAACATTAGTGATTTCTTATCATTCACCTTCTACTGTGGACATTCTCTCTCCTATTTCGTACCAGTGAGTTCAGGAATGAAATTAAGTTGGTGGGTGAGAGGATAAAGAGAGGAAAGAGAAAGAGAAAGAGAAAGAGAAGGAGAGAGAGAGAGAGAGAGAGAGAGAGAGAAAGAGAAAGAGAAAGAGAGAGAGAACAGCTACCAAACATCATACTAAAATAAAATGTGTGCAACTGAAATGCAAACCTAATCCTTAAAATCAAAGTTATGTTCACTTCCATCCTTTTAAGCAACTGAATAACCATCATTATGAGTGAGTCTTTCCCCTAATTTCCTTCCAATTGTTGTCCTTTTGTGTTATTGTCACTGTTTTGTATGATATAAGTCTGAAAGTATATGCAACTTTCTAAGACAATACAATTATCTGATCACCTCCAAACAACACAACTTAGGCTTTTTACACAATATAATCTTAAAATCAAAAGAAAAGAAATATATTGGTAATTAAGAAAAAGACGTAAACAAATTATAGAATTCTAAAAAATGGCATCACTGTACAAAGAAGAATAATGTTTTGATCTACGTCTGGAAAACCATTACATGGGGGTGGCATTTAATTTTTATGGTGAAATTATTCCAGAGGAAGGAAGCTGCTACAAAGAACATTCACCACTTCAAGTCCCAGTAAGTGGGGATACTTATCAGGCACTCCCTAGTTTTCCAGGTTGAAATGAGAGAAATTACTGGTGAAAGGTAGTCCCTAAGATACCCAGGGGCTGAGTCATATCTTTATAAAATGTAACCTGCACTTTAAATTACATTCAGAAACCTACTGATAACCAGTGCAGCTAATGTAGCAGAGGTACATTACCATGGCTAATCACTATATATACGGTACTTAGGTAACCATTCTAAATGTGCTGATTTTTATAGATCTTCAAGGGTGGCACATGTAAATTGCAGTAATCTAATCAAGAAATGACTTAGCCATAAGTGACCATTTTCAGTGCATCAGGTTATACTACATTTATGCACCAGTGAAAACTGAGTAAATGCCTGCTTGATTATGCGATCTAAATGCTTTCTGAACAGAAGCCATGAGTTCAGGGGAACTGTCAGATTGTAAGCCTGCTGTTTCTGAGGATCACAGTCCAATCAACAGCCAAATATATAGTCTGATCAAGTGACTTCTGAATGAAGTGTTATTCAGTTGACTGATTCTTCTTTAGGATGAGTCTGATTGTTTCTCCCTTTCCATACCTTCACAGCCTCCAGATAATGGATTAAGGCTTCTGCCACATCTCCTAAAGTGATGGAAATATGGAATGAAGATGTATATGTTAGTAATATTTCATATTGATGCTACTTTATTCCAAACTAGCAAACGTCTTGTCCCAGTTATTTCATATATTTGCTGAAGGACTGAAGTCTGGCCAGGCATCCAGGTACACAAAGTACCTGGATGCCTGGTTATAGCCTGACAACAACTCTCTGGACTCACCTGCTCAAGAAGAAATGGAACCACCGTAAGTTCATACCTTTAACTTCCAACTTCAGAAGATATCCAGAAGGATATTGCAGTCAAGATATTGAAAGCTCCTGAAAGATCTGTGACCATATTGTTGTGCCACTTCCATCTCACTCCCAACAAAGATCATCCAGATCCAGATCCGTATATTGAAATATATATCCTCCAGAGAACCTTTGTGTTGCAGTACTCTACTTTCCAGTAACTACCATTTTCTCAGTTTCCCCCGAAAGGGAAAGTTTGATAGGATAGTAAGCCAATAAGTCTCCAGTTTTGGGATTTGACCTGGCCTCTTAACTGGGTGAACTAATGCTTCTTCAAAGTCTTCTGGCATCTTCCCATCTCTTGGAAAGGAAATGATTGCAGCTTGGATCCAAACTTTTATTCCCTTTACACTTCTAAAATTTGGCACACCTTATTTATCACCTTAATGCTAAAACTTTGTAATTGCAATTGATTAGTCTGTCTTCTGAACATTGTTTGAAAATGCAGCTAATAATTCTTGTACTTTGTGCAGTTTTTTTCTGCAGATTTTTATTCATAGTTTTATTTCTAAATTCCCTGGTCCTTTGTGTTGTTAGATTCTTATGGTATGACAATAAAAGTAAGCAATATCTGAAGTCTGTTTAAAAATCATTTTGGTCCTTCCAAAATGCTCAGATAATTTTATCTAGACAAAAGGGATAATCATATCAAGGGTGAAGCTTAAAATGGCAGAAGATCAGAAGAACCTGACAGTTTGCTTGCTTACACATCTAACATGGCTAGTATAATTTTGGCAAGTGACTAAAAATGACATAAATGATTGAAAGCAGCCAAAGTCCGAACTTTCCATCTGTTCTTCTTTAATTAGCATTAATGTACTGCAGAGAAAGATTGTGAAAAAATGAGTTTCCATTCAGAACAGCAACTGCCTTGAATGTGAATGGCAAATTACCTATCTGAAAGTTCTTAAAAATTCAGCATACAATATTTCCTATGAAACTTAGTCATTATGACTGTAACCAGAGGGATGATGGCACAAGCTTCAAATAGTCTGGAAATAGCAAAGGCAAAGGGTTGCTTTGTTTGTGTTTTCCCAGCTTGGCTGGAAAACTGGCTTGCTCATAAAACAATAAGCTATGCTTTAGTGAACAGCAGCCTAAACAAGAAGTAAAACATTTCTATTAGAGTTGTCAAATCACCTAGTAATATTTAAAACAAAAAACAAAAAAACCCTGAAAGTACAGGTATACAAATCCTTCCTCTATGCAATTTAAGAGACTGTGAATCTGGAAAACAGTGAACAGGCTATGCTCTTAATATTATTTAGACCGATCCAAATTACCTGAAGCAAATTTTAAATAGTATACACACACTTTTGTTCTTATTAAATTCCAACTGATCAAAATAAGCAAGACTTTTTAAATAGCAAATCCTGATTCTACTTAAAAAAAAGGAGTGATTGATTGATTGATTTGATTTATTCGCATTTCTAGACCGCCCCCTCTCCCAAAAAGGACTCGGGGCGGTGTACAGTCCACACAACAAATAACAAGTACTAAGTACAAACTGGAGTGGAGAGGGAGGGGAGAGTAATATTAAATTTACCACCTGAGTTAAAAGGAGAAGTAGAAAAAAATTGTATTACTTATATGCCTGTGTATTTTTGGAATGTTAAAAGCTGTTGAGCCCAAGACAACAGCCTGAAGATGGCAAGTGAGATCTTGCTGAAACGTTGCCAAGACAATCTCAATCTTACACAGGAAAAGACCCGAAGACAACAAAACCAGCATACCTACACCAGTGAAGGAAATGGCCTACTCTCCTGGTCCTGGAAGACTTCAATTTTGATGATTGTTCAGATAGAGGGTTCAGGATTCCATGCCTGTGGTCATGAACTGGTCAAATGGATATATGATCCACACATGCAGTAAAGCACATACTGGATTAAATATTCTTTTTTTCTAGAAGAGATGATCTACGAATAGATGAGTCCTCTGTGCCTCATTGCTACAGACATGTTTTCTAGGTATTTTAGACTGGCAGTTTTTACAACCTATTGCAAGGGGAGAGGACTTGTTAAGAGTCCAGCCTGAGCTTGTGAAGACTCCAGATGGTTTTCTGAATGCACATGTAGATTTTTTTTACCTCATCTTAATAGTTTAGCTTTATTTACTGAGATAAACCATCTTTGAAAGGACACATTTTTCAGAGAGAGACAGTGTAGTGGTAAAGATGCTATAAAATGTGAGCAATTAAGGGAAAAAATAAAGTTCACAAGGATCTGAGAAAGCTTAACATTAAAGATTAATATTATGGTGTAAAATGGCATGTGAAGATGATTAATATTTGATAATGGGGAGCTAATGGTTACCTCCCCAATGGCAGTAGTAATTGCACAAACCATGGCTGCCTTTCAAATAGTTCTGCAGATTCCTCAGTCTAAAGGAGGTGAGTTCATGAGTTTTATAGCAAGGGTCTATTAAGTGTAACTGCCAAGCTGTGTAAAAAGGGAATCACAGTAAGACATAGGGAAGAGATTTGATATCCCCCACTGGCAAGGACATAATTTTCTTTTGGATTAGAATGTTGTATCTCTCTTCTATTAACATAGATAGAAGAGACCAATTAACAAGGATAAGCTTGCCCAGTATGGCAGACAAGATGTTCACTAAATAATTAGCCGCAATGAATAGCTTCCTGTTTAAACCAACCTCTTAACAGATCTCCAATTGCTGGGAAGATTGTTGTCACAGAGTTTTGATTTGAAGTTACATCTGTTGAGCCCTAATGAGACCAAATATTGGCTTGAAGGCCATAACATTTAAGATCCAGTTCAATGTTGTTGTTTTTTCAAGTTGACTGGAAGTATCCTGTATGTTGGCAATATTGTTGACGCTGTTTGGAACATGGCATGAGCAGATGACAGCATCATTCCTTTAATCAGAGAATTATAGTGTCTAAAACAGACATTCAATCCTCTACTCAGTTTAGGATTCCAAATTAAAGCAACTCAAATAAATATGTCCAAGCAGAAGCTGGCCATCTATTACGTCTCTGGTTCCATTGTAAAACTGCTCACCATTGGGATATTTTTTTCGTAACTTTTAGCCCAAATCCATCTTCCAACTTAAGACATAATATTTTACTTTTATTTATTATTTATATGTGTGGGTGGGTAAAGTCTGTGGCTTTACTGCTTTTAATGTTGTAAGCTGCCCAGAGTTCCAACAAGATAGGCGGCTAATGAATTTAATAAATAAATAAAATAAATATATAAAGATTATCACACACACATTCACACAAGTTTAAAACAGTATATTATAGAACTCAATGTGATAAATATTTGTCCAATGACAAGCTGCTGCCTTGAAACACTGAAAGCAGACTGAATAGTCTTAAAGACAGAATTAAGAATTAATTTAAAGAAACAGGACATTTGCAATGAGTTGCTTATTTTTATATCTGTAGTTCTTGACTTTCTGTGTGGTGAATAATTCTCAGCTTTATTTAGGTTCCCACATTTGACCTCTCTATGGTAGAGCTACCATATTTTTTTCCACAACCTAGGAGTCAAACTTTCAATATATTACACCATCCACAATAACTACCCGTGCATTGAAGTGTCCTTTACATGACTGGCTATCTGTTTTAGCTTCCAAAATCATAAAACTGCTAGTTCAGCTGAAAGGTGACAAAATTCTTGGAGGTGATTAAGAATCAGGAATCCGGTATCATTTTTTTCTAATTTTATTAAAAGGCATAAGAATTCATGAGCTGTACTATACTTCATGAGATACATTGAATGGTTAGATCGAGGTACAGTAGATTTTAAGTTTGTTGCCAAATCTGACTTTGCTTTTCACTCATTCAATAAAAAGTATTTTATACAAATAATTCAATATTAGCATTTATCTTTTTTAAAAAATGTATCAGAGCATATCTGTTAATAACTGTCTTTTACATTTAATAAGGACAATAAGTAACCTACACTTCAGGCTAAACAGAAAGATACAGGACACAAGAGAACAGGGGGTGGGAATACTGATGTAAGAGCAAGGATCCAGCGTTGATCAGGGACATGTACACATGGTACATAAATGCACTTATATATTCTCCACATCAATTTATGTAGCCTTTAAAAAACATAGTGCCCTCCTAGAGGACGGAAATATAAGAAGTAGTGAAAAAGGCGACAAAACACAAGACATGAAGGAGGGACGGGCTGCGGCTCTTCCTGGGGACAGGGGGAGGGAACAATAACGAAAGACTCAGGTCACAAAAATAAATATATCTGGAATATAATTTTAATTGTTGATATATGAGAAAGTGGCAAAAGAGATGATTGAACACATGGTTGATACAATGTATAATAAGATGCTGTTTCTGCTTATCTTTTATCTTTTGTTTTTTTTTCTGTAAAAAGTTGTGAGAATTGGAGAGATTCCTACCTCTAGTACAGTGGTGGGCAACCTTTTTTTTCAACTGAGCCAAATCTCGCCAAAACCACGATTGAAATTTATTTTGAGAGCCACATTTTTAAAACCGAAAATACATAGGATGGTACACTGTTTTTAGTTTCAATAAACTCTGGCATTTGAAGCACGCAAGTCTTAAAGCTGTCAAGTTACAAGATCCTTGCATCCCTAACCCTTTAGGGAAAAAACCCCAAGGGGTCTTCAAACCTGACAGCTTGAAGACTTGTGGACTTCAACTCCCAGAATTCTGAGAATTGAAGTCCACCAAGGGCATCAATCATATTAGCCCAGGGATCTGCAAAATTGGCTCTTAAGACTGGTGGACTTCAACTCCCAGAATTCTGAGAATTGAAGTCCACCAGTCTTAAAACAGCCAACTTTGCAGACCTCTGTGTTAGCCCAAAGCCTGGCGCTGGGCGGGCATTGCTCCCCCATTGGTGGAGCCCCAAGAAGCGAAGAAGGAGAAAAAGAAACGGAGGCTAAGGAGCTTCCCCCCCGCCCCCTCCCAGCAAAAATCTAACCGGGGAGCCGGGTGGGCAGTAGCAAATTAGCCGATCACGTGTGATCGGCTAATTTGCTACTGCCCGCCCGGCTCCCCGGTTAGATTTTTGCTGGGAGGGGGCGGGGGGAAGCTCCTTAGCCTCGTTTCTTTTTCTGCCTCCTCGCTTCTCGTCCCCGCCCGACTTCAGGATCCTCCCTAATCATTGTGGGTCGAAAAGAAAAAAGGGAAAGGGGCTCTTGTTTTGAAGTGCCCGAGAGGAGGGAGGGGAGCGGGCGCCCGGCACACAGAAGAGCCACATTAAAATGTGTAAAGAGCCACATGTGGCTCGCGAGCCGTGGCTTGCTGACCACTGCTCTAGCACGATGGAGCTGCCAAAATTTTTTTTTGCATATCTACCTACCCTTTTCCCCAAAATTTTTAAAAAACCAATAAAATTCTTTCAAAAAAATATGTAGCCTTTACTGGCTTTAATAAAATGAATTTCTAATTCTATTTCCAGGGAAATGACATCCTTTTTTTTCAAACCCAGAAAGATTTCTGCAATTATATGAAAATAAAGATTTGCATATAAGGTATTATAAGTAGAGGACTGTTATAAACTGTGCTCCAACAGCAAACGATGTTGCTTATTGTCCCTCTTGCTGTTTAGATTTTATATTAATTTCTTTGCTAAGCAAATATATGAAATTGATCTCTTATCTCCTAAGAAAGATAAATGGCTTTCAGTCTTGCTATATATGATTATGTCAATCTCAAAATGGCCCTAGGTAAACACTGAGAGCCCTATTTCAGTTCTGTTCTAACAACACATATAGAATAATGACCAGAAAAAGAATCCTTTAAAAAGATGTAGATTAAGAAGTTGGCAAATTCAGGATAACCTAATTGCATTTTAAATATCTAGGCAAGGATTTTCATGCCTTGTGCAAGAAGAGAGTTTACTTTGAATACCCAGTATAGATAGTACAAAGAAGTCCTGCAGCAAGTACTACGTTCTTCCACTCAAAAGGTGATGTTATCCCCACTGCAAAGAATAATTGCAGAAACTTTTCTATAGAACTCAGTTACCACCACACATACTAGAATAAGTGAAATTCAACTTTACTGTGACCAACACTCCCTAATTTCAAATATGTGCCAGGATGCAGCCTTCTAACTGGAGCCCAAGCTGCTTAGAATCATAAGGTTGGAAAGGATGCTCTAGTTGAACTCCTGCTCAGTGAAAACTACGCAATGCCTGGAAACTCCCTGTGATTGAAACTTTGCCACTTCAGGGAACAGACTTTTCCATTAATAACTCTTGTGGTCAGAATATGTGTTTATTTTTAACCACATTTTTTTAAAAAAATCTCTTGTTTAGCTTTGCTTCTTGTATATTTTTTCCCATTCTTTGGTGTTTATGAATAAAATAAAATAAACTATTTTAAAAACTCTTGTCAGGAAATTCTTCCTTATTTCAAAATTGGATTTCCATGTGTAAAGTTTTGGCCCAAAGTTTTGGCTCACCTCAGGAAATTTGGACAATACAATCAGAATTTATATGTTTTATATATATTTTATATCCATTTTTCCTTTCCTGCGGCTGTGTGCTCTGTCTTGGTGTTAGTACGGCTTATTTTGAAGTTGCTAGTGTTTTGACTGTAATGACCTTCATACAGGTCAACCATGTCACTGGGCTAAATTTGAAGCCTGATAAAATAATGTACAATAGAAACAAATGAACTCTGATTCAATTTCTTGTTTACTGAGCTCTTAGAAGAAACATGGAAATAAATAAAGGAGGAAGAACAAAAAAGGAGCAAAAATAAACAGCTTAAGAAAAATGTGTAAATATATATACAAGTTATAAACATCTAAGATCTATTTCTACAGAAATGTTAAGAGTGTATTTAATTTGCATGTTCTTCTTGCCAGTACCATAATATGAACCTGATGACATATAAGGGAAACAGTTTGTTATAGGTACTATATGAAAATTTTCATTTGACTTTCTGCCTTGCTGAGAGAGACCAAGATTTGATATGCTTGGACTTTGCAAATGCTAAAGTGGGCACAAATGTGTTTCTTTAGATTCATTCCTTTCCTTCCCTGAAAATGTGACCCATATGCTTATTTCTATTTCCTCTCTGATGTGATCATTTTTATTGAATATGGCATGAAATAGTTTCACGGCAGGTGCTTCCATATTTTGGCAACTTGCTGGCATTCTTTCAGAGTCTTTAGTGCTGAAAAAAGTCCAAAGTGAAAAGGGCATTCCATAATGTTCATTAATGGAAGCACATTTGTCATCCTTTGCATTCCTGATGATTACATGTCTCATTACCTCTGACCTGTATCAAAATAAAAACATTCCCAGTGAGTTCCACTCCATTAAAGGTTGATTATTTGTACTAGGGAAGTCGGGCTTGGGTTATATTACTGAGTAGTTGAAAAGCTTACTGGCTTTCCAAACCAGCTTGCAGTTCACAGCTCCAGTTGTGTCATCAGTTAGAAAAAAAATAGAAACTTAAAAAAAGCTCAATTTGCAGAAAATGAAAATTCTGTCCAGTTTCAATTTATAGATCAAGCAGCATTTCCCCATTTTTTTTCAATGCTGATAAAAAACACAGTGACAAAAGTAGAATTCTTCAACAAAATAATTAAAATTGTTGATTTAAATAAAACCTGTGAGATTATTTAGGCTTCTCACAAAAAGAGGGTCACATTTTGACCCTTATTGTGAAGCCTGCCAACTTCTTTTATGGAAAATAAACAATGTATATTTGCACTAACTTTCCGATTTTCTGACTTAAGCTTGGACATAATTTTCAAACTGATGTACAAAGCCATTCGTGTTGCATGAAATAGAGTGAAGCTTCAATTTTCCAAACCTATTTTGGAAGCAATGGACAACGTTGCCAGACAACTGCATAATTTATACTATTTGTGTCGCATTATGCCATTTGAATAATGCAAATAATGTAAAAACATCCATTATGTAATTAGGCAATTAGGCAATTAAATGGTTCAGTTTTAATGGATACTTGGATTTCATGAATGCCCCTTCCTTCCAATGGTTCATCAAATCATGGTTGCGTTATATTTAAGATTTTACTCTTAATGATCTCCAACAAATTTTCTTATCTTGTAATAACTAGATATTAAACATATCATGCCACGGATATCAGTTACATAAAACATAAATGCATTTGTCAAAAGAGAACCTCTTTGTTGATAAATGCTCACTATCAAATACAATTGAGTTGGGTTTTTTAAAGGCCATTAGCAACTACCTTTGATATTTGTTCATAGGCAGAAAATTGGCACTATTTTCTGTTCATTCTCAGTCTAAAATATGCACTGTGCATCTTCAGTTTTGTGTAATATTAGGTTTTGTGACATTGTTCAATACTACATTTTGCTCTTTTCTGGCTTTAACATTTTATCTAAAGTAGATATATCAAAGAAATCCATTGTGAACTTCATTACTGCATAGAAAACAGTAACACTCAGAGGCCTTTAGCATCCAGTGTTAAATTAATTAATTACATTTAAGTAACTTAAATTGTTTTTAGATATTCATAGGTTTATAGACATTGTGTTATAGGAAATAATGAATATTTGGAAAAGATATAAGTACATTTTGAGGGATGTATGGAATATAATATAGATTATGCTAGGGCAGTGATGGCTAACCTTTTCCAGACTGAGTGCCCAAAGTGTGCGCCCAAAGAGTGAACCTGCGCATGTGCATGCACCCCCTGCACATGACCCACCCTTGCGCATATGCTGCAGAGACCTGAAGCCCAGCTGGCCGGTGAGAGGCGCAACCGCATGTGTGGCAGAACTGAACTGGGGCACCAGCTCACATGCTCACAGAGAGGGTGCTGCATGCCATAGGTTCACTATCACTGTGCTAAGACAAATTATGTAAAAATCTGCCTTTAATAGAAAAAGTTGTATAATGTATATTAACAAAAGCATTTTTTCTCTTGGTTTTATTAACAGTTTGCATCAATTTATACATGCTATATTTAAATATGTTTGCACATTGGGCTACATCTATGGAATAATCAGTTTCTTGGGAAAGGACAATCTAAAGAAAGGAACAGCCAAGTGTGTATATTTACAGCTTTGATTTTATAAAAACCAGAATTTATTCCAAACAGTCCTTGTGGATACTTGTTATTTGTAACATTGGAGTGAGATTATAAGGTTTGTTTTTCTAGTGAAATAAATACTAACCATAAGATTAAAAGAAAATAGTAACAGAAAACATGAAGTTTGTGATTTTTAATGGATTTGGGATTTTAAGAGTTTACTTACTGAGTTTCTATTCCATTTACAGATGATAAAAGTATCATCTGTCTGCTACACATTTCCATTAAATTCCGTGTGTGTGTGTGTATTCCTTTCAAATCCACACATTGTTTTAACTGAAATCCAGAAACAACAACAAGATTTCTCTGTTCTTTTCCTTTATATATGGAAATCCTATAGAAGAATGAGTCAACTATGAATCAACCAAGCTTTTTTCTTTGAGTTCCCAACCTTCTGAATCTAAAGATTTCTTATAAATGTATTCCTTCCATATATGTGATAAAAACAGACATGTTGAAGATAGTAAGATAGAAGAGATGAATAAGATGAACAAAGCAGGATGTTCCTGTAGGAATCTCTCTTGATTTATTGAAACTCTCTGGAATATTATATTCTTTTTTATGAGTTTTTCTTTTCTAGTACAGACAATCTATCAAGACTTATTTTCGATCATGATTAATTGCACTATTCAGAATCTTTCCATAATATACAATATCTTACATGTTAACAGAACAATGGCACTCTATTTTTTTTCAAGGAAGCTTCAGAATACTGGAAGTCTTTCAATAAAATAAAATATCTGGTTATCATTGCGGTGGAAAAAAAAAGTAGAGAAAGTTAGATTCCAGTAAACATTTTGAAGGGAGATGAAAAGGACCTCCTTCATTTGGTGTCATTCTTTTCCATTTTCCTATCTCATTAATACATAGTGAATAAAACCCAATATTGAAGGAATAAATTTCTGCTTGTGTAGCAAGAATTTCTGCTATATTCCTTCAACTTATAGCTTGCTGTCTTTTATAGCAAGACATGGTGCTTTACAAAGGAAGATGGCAACCTGACAGGAGATCAGAGTTTTATTATAAAAGAGTTTTATGGTATAATTAGTCATATTAAATGCTCTCACACCAAAGGTATTGATTTCTTACATGTGTCATTTTGAAACTTTCTCTTTCTTCATTTTAAAGACTTGTTCCTTTTGTAGCATATTTTAACTTATTTTACTATAGTTATACTTCAGTCATAAAGGTGAACCTTCCTCTGTACTTAACAACTTTTTTTATCCTCCTGTGTTCACTCTTACTTGATGCTTGGTAATAATTATTTTATTGCTTTGCAAATCGATTCTCATTTGATTCTTAGTACATTTTCTTTTCTTTTCTTTTCCTTTTTCTTCCACCCTGCAACAATTGGTCAGGAATAAGCAACAGAAGGTCATTTGTTTCTAATAGGATAGCAGTTGCTCACTTTTCCTCTCTTTCTCTCAGAAAGATTTTTTCAGGTTGTTGAATTGTGGATTAGAGCTTGCCTGCTCCCATCTTGATTATATGCATCCACATCTCCAACAATAACCTGACCACTTCATCCTCTCTCTGCCTGGAATTTTTTTGCATCTTGAGATGCAACTTTTCAGTGGGCTTTGTGACTATGCATTTCCATTTACTTCCCTCCTTCTCCCACCATCCTTTCTTCTCCAGCCATCATTTGCCATATTGATGTTCTGATAACCAGCAGCCACTCCTTTAAATGAACAGCTTTCCTTCAACTATCCTTCATCTGGTCCCATTTAAAATTTCTTGGTCTGTTGCCCATCTTCCAGAATAATGCTTGCCTACATGCTGCAGGACATGCATTCATATGAGCAGAGACACTAACAAGTAGAGGATTACCCCGGTGAGAGAGGCAGGCAGAGCTGCCCTCTCACAAACACTCCATACGCTGTCAGAGGGATAAAGATATGTAGGTAGTAAAGACGAAGGAATTGCCTTTATCTTGGTTTGCTGTTCAACATAAATGGATTTTAGTTGTAGGTGTCTTCCTGTGTGATTCTTGATTCATGTTTTTCTCTTCTCCTGGTAGAAGAAAGATTTATTTTCTATGAGAAAATAATACAAGATCAGATTCAATATTGGAAATGTACATTTTAAAATGTAGTGTCCCAGTGATAATATATTTCTAACCGAATAGTGAATTTATATGCTTTGTATAGAGAAAACATTCCTATACAGAACTGTGACATTGTATTTGTTTACTGCCATTTCTAGCTTGATTTTATTTTCACTGTGTATCTTAATACATTTGACATTCTGCATAGGTATCTAATATGATGTCATACAAGTCTTGATGTCATCAGTAAATTATGCAAATTGTGTCAATCCCATTATTAACCTAACCTTGTATTAGCATATTTCTTGAACTCATATTAACTGAAGAGCTGCTTTATATAGTAGGTTTTGCAGAGGTTAATTGAGAGGCCCAATAGACTTTAATTTGGTGCCTTAATGTGAATGCTGAACTGGATTCCAGTTCCTTTCTTATTTCTTGCTTGAATAGATATGCATTTATCAAAAAGGTATTTTGATTTTGTGCTTGCTATAAATGAATTGCTTCAAATATATTTTTATTTTATTAATTTCATTTCTTCTTCCAACAATACCTATTCCCCCCAGTTATCTACATTGACAGTATCCATACTTTAAATCATTATTGAGTTGCTGCTATCTATCTTTTCAACTAGAGTAAAGAATTATCATTTAAGGAAGACCTTATTATCACTTCTTAGAGTTTTAACATTTTAGACTTTGTTCAACAAACCTTAATATATCAACCTCATCTGATATATTATCTGTCAAAATACTGTAACGAACATCTGGCACAGAACAACATTTGTATATAGAGTAAAAACTAGTCAGATGGAACATACTGAGTTAAGAGAGAGGAGAGAAAAGACCCACCACACATCTGGATTTACCTCTTGCTCTATCATCAGATTAGATTTGCAACCATTTTGGGACTTATATGGATACTCCATACTGTGAAGCACTCCTGTATATTTCTGCTCTGCTGCAAAAATGCAAATCGCCTCCCTATGTCAGCTTGAGGAACTCCTTTTGGGACTAGAGGCTCTTCAACAGGCTGCAGGCTAATCTCAGCTGTTTATCGGCTGCTTTGCAGATGAAGGACCATCCCTGAAACTAAACCAATGCTCAGTGCTGCAATCTTCTAGACCTGTCTATACCTTCGCTGTTACAGTGGAAGAGTCTACTCAGCTTCCCAATAACTTATGGCAGTGATGGTGAATCTTTTTGGCACTGAGTGCCCAAACCGGAATGTGTGCATGGGTGCGCACCCCAGAGCACCAGAAATACGAAGACCAGATGCACATATGTGTGCCAGCCAGCCAGTCTTTGGATTTCCTGTGCTATAGCATGTGTGAAGAGCAGCTGGCCAGTGCAAATGTGCGCATCGGAAACCAGAAGAGCAGCTGGTGACAGCGCATGTGCTCACATAGAAGGTTCTGTTTGCCACCTCTGTCATGTGTATCATAGGTTCACCATCACTGAACTATGGGCTATTTGGGAGCTGTGAAGAAACTCTTTTATTTCAGATACCTGAAAAATGATAGACTTGTTTTGTAATAAAAAAGAGGAAATTTGTAAAGAAAAAAAATATTTCTACTGGGATTTAAATCAGTGACATCTACCTTGTAAGATAAAAGTTTAAATAAGTGCACTGTTGAAATATGTTTGTGGCAAAAAAGAAATAGTAGAAGATTTTTTTTTTAAAAAAAGCTGTTGTTCTCCCTGCATGTTCATGTATTCTTCAATAATTTTCTGAATTTAAGAAGTATTTTTTGAAACACTTTACAAACAGCTTGAAAGAAAACGTTAATCAGTTTGTCTGCATCCCCTTATGAGAAATTCCTCATGTACAATCACAGAGCCATTTTCAGGTGAACACAGCACAATTAGCATTTTAATTATTTATTATGTTATATTCTGCCTTTATTATTCTATAAACAACTGAAGGTGGGACACATCTACTACTTCTTCCTTCCCCTATTTTCCCTACAGCAAGAAGCCTGTGAGGTGACTGATACTAAGAGAGAGTAACTGGCTCAAGATGACTTTCATGGCTAAGGCAAGATCAAGTTCAACCAAAATGTTATTAACCACATGCTGACTCCGTGGTGCCCTGTGTCTTGTTCCATTTTCAAATGTATTTTCAGTTCAACTTGGGTTTCTAAATAGGCTTTCCTTGAAGCCTGTCTTGAGTCAAGTCTAATCTATTAAGAGATTCTAAAGCATTCTGCCTTGGGATGATTAATAAGCACACATCTATATAGATTATACAGACTAGCCAGACCATGACTACAAAATGTATCTGGCTGGCCAGCTGGACTAGAGAAAGGAAATGTAAGCACTGCTGTTCATTTAAGTGCAGTGTGTCATTTTAATTGCATTTTAGGACCACGAGTTATAAAGTTAATTTCATCCCAAAAAAATATGGTAGGCTGACGCTCAGTAGTCTTTTATGCCTCCTTGCTGGGTTACTTCAGATGAATGAGCAAATGTCTCCTGTGATGATAGACAGCATAAAGGAGGAAGAGGTTTTCTCTCACATGTTGTTTCTTTTCATTAATCCGTGAAATCTTAACATACTGCTTTCATTGTCTTGTCTTACAGTTTCGTTTCTTTGCCTAAAAAAAAACAAGCTTTTGTAGAGTGTTTTTACTTTAAATTAAAGTCAATCTGCAGTTTTCACTACAATGAAATGACTAAGATCTTTACACATTATATGCACATTTTCCCACTTGTTGGCATGGCAAATGGGTGAGTCAGAAGGATAATCACAATAATCTGTGATAGTTTTCCCCTTATTCTGTATTCATGGTATATACTCTACTAAAAGTGAAGCCATCCACCCATTTTGTTTTAATGGTTATTGTGATGCAGAAGATTAGAACCAATTAATGAATGTATTCATTCCATTTGTTTTCTGTTATATCTATCAAAAACTCCTGAGGTGTACAATTAGCAATCTTTGGGGTACCTGAATTTTCTCCTTAAATGTTAAGCACAATTGCCATCATTGTCATTAACTTATTATGTTTAACGTAAGAGAAGGGGGCATAAGGGAGCAAGGAATCATAAACACTGTTATTAGTTAAATGTAAGTTCAACTAAATTAAGTTAGTTGTTTGCAGTATTTTACAATGATGTGGATGTTCTGTGTTCATGGTGGTCAATTTTAGTATACTATAAAATGGCTTTTTTCATGTGGTCTCATGTCCATAAAAGGCATATGTTTGTACATATGTGTATAGGTTAGATAAAGTGCATATGTCTTGATTGGCCCAAACTCTCCACCATCTCAAATATCTGATGAAAGAGAAACAGCGTACGTTTCAGATTAGCAGTGATAAAGAGAACCCAGCAGCCCAGTTCTAAAGTTTCAATGAATTTAGAAAGGAATATATTGAGCAGTATGTGTTGCTTGCTTTCCCCAATCTTATTTCACTAAATAAAGTAAAACTATACTTCTTTACTTGAATGTAAGCACTGTCTCAGACTGCCTTTGACAGGGCCATAGATTGCTCAAACAGCTTTATCTACATTCAAGAGAACTTCTCTTTAAGTCATACATGATGGATCCTATTTCTATTCAAAGTTGATTCCATATAAATTCACCAGTATTCTACATTTTCATTTCTGGGCTCTGGGCTCATTACTTAAAATGAAGAATGTGGTTTTTCATCACATAAACATAAGAAGAAATGGGAAAAAGTACTGTTTATATAACTTCATGTATGGCTTGTGGATGGAAATGAAAATATAGTATATGTATCCATATCATATTACATCTATTCTCTCTTTCGCTCTCCCTCCCTCTTTCTCTCTTTTTCTCTCCCTCCCTCCCCCCCTTCTCTCTTTCTCTCCCCTCCCCCTCCCCTTCTCCCTCCTTTACAGCCCTTTGGGCTGTAAATAGGACACTTCAGCTGTTGTTATACTTTATAATTATAATTTTTTTTATTCCAAATGACATAAGATAGTTACTTATATCAGTAGTTCTTAAAGAATCAGGTCCAAAAGAATACCAGACCAAGAGACATTTTTTCTAAATATTAGAAAATGTTTTCTTAGTTCCCTTCTTTTCTCAACTGATCCCAGTTGGGGAAAATAGAACATATTTTTATAGCTTGGCTGAGAGATGACACGTCTGCTTGCCATGGCTGGGGAAAGCAATAATAGAACACAATGTTCTACCCGAAACTTTGATTAAAGTGGAACACTAAGTTATGTATTTCTCAAATATGTAATCTTAACTTTAAATACAGAAACTTAAATGTGTTATGTAATTATATATATTATTAAATCATAATGTTATTTATTTAATTGATATGAAATTTAGTTTCAGAGAAAATAAGAAGAGGAAAAGCAGGGTCTTCAAACTGGTTAAAAATAAAAGAAAACTATCAGTGTCTGTTGATATGAATGGTAAAATATGCAATGAAGTTTTTAGAATGGAAAAATAAGAGATAAAGCTATACTCCCAGCAGGCAAAATATAGCTGACATTTTTAATAATAATGAAACACAAGACCTTACCAGAACAAATCTAGATTCCATTTTACATGTCAAAAATAGGTTGCATTTAATTTGTTTAGGATATTTTGGTGGGTTTTCCTTTCATATGAGATAGGTTGAGAGTTATTAAAACCAAATGATTGCATGAAATTTGAAAGAAAAAGTTTGAGCAGAAGCAGTGAGATTGGGCTTTCTAAACTGGGTGTTGATTGATATTATAATGCCCTACTTTCTGAAGGTTTAAACTTTGCATTCAATTTAATATACCAAGATATTTAATAGGCAATATTGCCAGGTTTAAAATATGAAATTAACATATAATTGCAAAGTTGTTTAACTTTTCTAATTTCTTTCAGCAGCTAATATAGGCATAGATTCATATCTATCTTTCACTTAATGTTTCCATTTAGGTTTTAAATATATTGTATGTAAAATTTTTATATAGTTTTTTTTTAGAAGTTTGACTTTTTCATTTGGTCTCTTGATACTGCAGTCATGCAGAGGCAAGTGTCCAAAAGTTTAAAAGGTGACAGCCTCTGAAATTAGAAAGATTTCAAAGAATGTTATTCAAACAAGTAGCCTTCTAGATGCAGAAGAGCTAGGAGGACATCTGGGAGAATGGAGAAAGGAGGAAAGTTTTTCTTTTTGTTCATTTGACTCATGCAAATCAGAAGGCTAAAACGTGATCCAGATTGCCTGCATTAAATTCAATGGAGTCAAATTGCTGAAAGTGTTATGATAATAAATTTGGTTTCTAGAATAGCCAAAAGGGCTGCCATCATGACAGAAGATAAGGCTTGATGGATCTCTTTTTCTTCAAGAAGCCATTTAACAAAACATCATCCATCACATAACCTCAAGGCTTCAAACTTTCATTGCATTTAAAATGCTTGTGAGAAGTAAGAGTTTTATCAGAAATCAAAGAGAGAAGCAAAAAGAATAAGTTGTTCATTTCCGGTCATAGTGCATAGGAGGTTACTTTCTATATACAACTTACTACAGATAGTAAGATAGATACTATAGATAGATAGATAAGAGATAGATTTTATATATATGCACACACACATACACATACATACTTTTACTACCGGTTCTGTGGGCATGACTTGGTGGGTGTGGCAGGGGAAGGATACTGTAAAATCTCAATTCCCTTCCTGCTTCAGGGGAAAGTTACTGCAAAATCCCCATTTCCTAACAATCAGCTGGACTCGGGAGGCAGAGAATAGATGGGGGTGGGGCCAGTCTGAGGTTTTATTTGCCGGGTGTATGAAGTACTCAAAATTTCCACTACTAGTTCTCCAGAACTGGTCAGAACCTGCCGAATAGCAGATGTATTAGTGGCTTAGTGGCTAATACATCTGCCTAATATGTAATACAGCCCAGGTTGAAATCCCAGTAAGGGTATGGCTAGCTGATGAGAGCTAAATAGCTTGAAATAGATCTATACTAGTCTCTCTTTATTTATTTATCAGCACAAATATAACACAAATATAACAAAGGCAACATTAAAAATATGGTTTTCTGCCTGGATGGTCTCCTGGAGTGAGCCAAAAGACAAACAAAGGGAAACAGTGTGTTCCCTCCCATATTTGGGCATACCAGGGGTTGTGACACAATACATACCTATTTCCCTGGCTTAGCTGATAAAGGAGGAGAGCCTGTGGCTTAGTGGCTAATACATCTCCCTAATATGTAATACAGCCCAGGTTCAAATCCCAGTAAGGGTATGGCTAGCTGATGAGAGTTAAATAGCTTGAAATAGATCTATACTAGTCTTCCTTTATTTATTTATCAGCACAAATACAACACACACACATACACACACGTGTGTGTGTGTGTGCCTGCCTGCCTGCATGCATGCATGCATGCATGCATGCATACATACATACATACATACATACATACATACATACATATATCTTCTCCTGTTGCATCTTCTTGAAATTGCTGTCACTTGCCACTATAACCTCTATTGCCACTGCTGTCTTCTCATTATTGTCTATCACTATGCTGTCTGGTTGTTTGGCCAGATATGCCTGTCAGGGGATGGAAGTCTTAGAACTGTTATTCCCACTGATCTTCTGTGAAATTTCCTATATCCTAGAATTCAGAGGGCCTAGCCCGTATAGTATACTATTAAACTTCATACTGACAGCTTCCATATCTTTCTTTGACCAGCTTACTATACAGGCAGTATATCTGATGGTATGGATCTTGTTCTTCCCAGTGAGCTGGCTTTTCATGACCTTTCTTATCATTTGGTGGCATTTGGATGGTGCTGTCTTCCTAGCCTCCTCATTGTAGTTCCCATGTGATTGTAGGATCCAAAGATACTTGCATGTCTGCTATATGGTCCACTGAGAATTTCATCTTACCAGTCTTATCAGTCTTCCTTCTCCATCTAGCCACACCTTTCCAATCCTAATGACATCCCAATGTCCTCACTGTAGATCCATGTCATGTGGATCAGTGAGTCAATATCTCAGTCACTCTTAACATTCACTTGGTGTCATGTAGTGAAGGTGGCTGATGGTAGTATTTCTAGTTTAGATAGACACTTCATAGTTTCAGTGTCTGATTTTTTTAATGTGCTTTGGATTTAACTTAACTTTACACAACATAAATATAATAGATACTTTCTAGCTGATTTCATTCAGTATTATCAAGTTCGACACACAAAGTGAGATAACTAAATAGGATAGGGGATCCCAATATCTAAACCATTCATTTCAAAGAGCATGAAATTATCATGCTACTTTTTATTTTGAGGCTTGCACTAATTTGTTTACAACATTATAAAGCTATAAATCTGGACTTCGCTACTTGGAGAACAGTATATTATGAAATATATTATGGTATGTAATGAAATATATTATGGGATGCAAACTATGTTGGTTATTGTACCCCCATGTCACAGTTTTGTTTTAAATTGTATCCTTATTAATTGACCCAGACTCAAGAGACACATAAAACTACATGAACAGTTAGTTTTTATTATATCTCCTTGTAAAGGTTTGACAGATGTTTTCTTTTGTAAAATCAATCATATAAAAGTGATGTGTGAGTGATTCATATATTCCACTTTATTGCTATGCCTATAGTATTAATCTTCAATTACTATTATGACCAGTGACGTGTGGTGAGGTTTATGGCTGGTGAGGCACTGACACAGTGGTGGGTTTCAAATATTTTTAGACTTGTGGACTTCAACTCCCAGAATTCCACAGCCAGGCATGCTCAGTTCTGATTTAAAACGACAGCATTTGTTTCTCTCTCCCTTCCTCCCCCTCTCTCAAACACACACACACACACACACACACACACACACACGCTCACACACAAGTTGGATTAGACTATCTCTCCTACCCCCTTCCCTCTCTCACTCACTCACTCTCAAACAAACAAACACAGACACACACAAATTGGATTGGATATCTTTTCCAGTGGCTTAAAAGTAGGTCCTCTGCCATCCCCCCCCCCATTCCCCTGCTGCCTTCCCGAAACACCTCCACCATTACAAATGCAGCCTGCTGTCTGAGTGGGAAATGCCTGGAACGCAATAAAACCCACCCACTCACCTCCTGCTGGCAGGCTGGGGTGAGAGGAGAGGCAGAGAAGCTGGAGGGGAGCCGATCCGAGCCTTCCAAAAGAAAGAGGCTGGGGGAAAGTGTGTGTGCTACAGCATGGCTCTTTGCCTGGCTTTCCTGGATGACTTTGCTTAACTGTTAAAAAAAAGTCTCCAAAAAAGCGCCCTCTACGTCAGGAATTTTTAGGCTTTTAACCCTTGCTTAACTCTGCTCGAGTGATCATAAAATGCCTAACGTCAGATTAGAGGAGGCATGCAGTTCTCCTGCCTCATGGTAGAGGGCGCTTTTTAGAGGCTTTTTTAAACAGTTAAGCAGAGTCATCCACGGTGAGGCAGCAACTAGCTCAGTTTTTTCCTTTTACATTTTTTTTCTTTTCATGATGAAGCTGTGCCTCACTTGCCTCACCTGACTGCACGTCACTGATATTGACAATGTTTAAACTATTACCTATCACTCTATTTTAATTACATATATACTATGCTCTGTATTAATATTAATATGCATCAACAATTCTTTCTTAAGCCTGTTCTGTCTTAGGACCCGTCTCTCTGAGATTTCTTCTTTTTCTGTTAATGGTCAGCATGTAGAACTTGTATCTTTTTTACATTGTGCTTTGTCTTGCTGGGCTGCTATACTTCTTTACTTCTCTTTTGGACCATCCGTTCCTTATAATAATAATAATAATAATAATAATAAATATTTATTTCTTAGCCGCACCCTCTCCCGAAGGACTCGGGGCGGCGTACAACAAAACATAGGAAATAAATATATAGACAAACATACATATAACAAAACATATACCAGGACATATACATATACAATGAAGTGTTAATAAACACTTTCTTTTGTTTGGCGGCTGTACTCTGTTTGCTGGTGGCTGCAAAATTCTAAGGCATGCATCTCCTCTATTCTCCTTCCACACCTGTCAAGGTTTCAGCTTTATTGGCAACTCTGCTGTGCTGACCCTGGAGAAAAACTCAAATGGGACAGAAAAAAAGGCAACACAAGAGCTTACAGTTTTGAACAAGCAGTTTGCTTTTCGACATTCTGAAATAAAATTGTTCTTTTAACTGAAATGGGAGCCATGATTTTCTTCTTCACCCACTGACCCAGCACACTAGAACTGATTTGATTCAGTGAAAGATTTGCAGGATATTACATGGATTGGTAAGGGGATGCTATGTGATTCTGGCAGGCTTCAGGAGCCGCATATAGAAAGGCCCAAGTTTACTAACTGAATCTGGATACAATCATCATCTTAGCTCTAAAAAGAGGATAATCTAGAGCAACTTTGAGCTAATTTCACATGGCTGCCAGCATTATTTCATAACTTTTATTGAAGAGATCAGTCCAAAACTTCTGATGAGAGCCATCTGTCTTATTATGCAGCCAGATGCTTGAGTGAAAATGGCAAAGGCCAATGAGTGTCCCCATTCAGTTTTTGTTCTACTGCCATCCACTGTGTTTTATCCCTAGCACCTTGCAGCCCCCAACAAATTACTTTTGAAACAATGCAGCCTTTATAAGAAATGTCTAGTAGCTGTTAGCTGTCTTATCAGTCTTAACATACTCTATAGTGTAAGTCTATATAGATTGATCATATTATTGACCAAACCTACTTTCAGTAGGAAGGGCTTTAAAAAAGCTTATTTTGCTCCTGCATCTTCTATGTTTAATTTCAAGGGCTGAATGTTTTGCACAGACTTAATTTACTAAACCAATATGATTTCTCTCCATAGCAATTTCAATAGAAATGATTTCATTAACAAATATGCTGGAGATACATCTTTCTTTCCCCTTGTAGAGTTAGGACTGAGAAACATCCATGCCTAAAATTGTCCAGACAATGAGTCTTTTCTTACTGTGCACAGAATAAGTCATTTCATTAAAAAGAAGGAAGGGGAGGGGAATTTTTATTGAGAGTAAAAGGTCTATTACTTTCTGTGTCAGAACTCAGATATGACCTTACAGTGAACTGCTAGCTTTGTCTCCTGTGCTTGCAGCTTTATACACATTAGCAATCAGCCAAATTACCACTGACAAAACCTAGTTATATGGGTGTCTGTTGATATGCTGCAGGCAACTGGTAGCAGTCAGTTTTAAGTTCTTCAAGATACTTGACATGCAGATGGCAGGTTGTTTGTTCTGTATCTGAAAAATAGGTGGCTTCAAGCAAAGGGGAAGCTAATGATTTTGTGAAGCACCATACAAATGTCTCTGGAGATTAAAGTGTTTCTGCTTTATGAACAAGTTTCTTATTATACCTTTTTTTTTTAGGCCTTACCTAATTCTTAAGAGAGAGCAGGGTGACAGTACTATTAATTTTCTTACAGTATATGTCTGGAAGTGAACAAAGGCTTTTCACAAAAACCTGAAGGCATGGTTCACAGTCAACTTGCAATAAAAGGAAATTATTTTAACAGTAATCACAATTGCATTGCATTGCATTGCAAATCTACTAACCACTGTGTTTTGTGAGCTGAACATAAAGCTATGCTGTATTTGGGTCTCACTTTGTCATTGTGTCACCTGGCAATTATATTTGAGAAGCACAGTCAAATTTTTCTGGTGGCAGCATCTGATCACAATGTTTTCAACTTATTTCCTTGCACTTTAGACTCTCCATCTAAGGTTTCCAACTTTGGGGTCCAATGCTTTATGTAATGTATATTTTTAAGATTCTTATAATCCCTATTTTATTTCTAAATGATAATAGAATAATACAAAATAAAAGTACAAATAAATAACTAGACCTCCAAAGAAAATTATTTTCCTAGCTGGAGGCTTTTAAGAAGGGACTGTGCAGCTGTTTGTCTGGAAAACAAAAGAATAGAATAGAATAGAATAGAATAGAATAGAATTCTTTATTGGCCAAGTGTGATTGGACACACAAGGAATTTATATTTGGTATATATGCTCTTAGTATACATAAGGACAATAAAATACATTCATCAAGAATAAAAAGATACTTAGTGATAGTCAAGGTTACTAATAACCTATCAAATCGTACTAGGAAACAATAAAAAACAATATAAATTGAAACAAGCAACATGGTTATTGTCATAAGTGAGGAGAGATAGATACTAGGAAGGAAGAGACGAATAATAGTAATACATTCTTAGTAAATTATTGACAGTGTTGTGGGAATTAATTGTTAGGCAAAAACTGTCCTTGTGTCTAGTTGTTCTGCTGTGCAGGGCCCTATAGCGTAGTTTTGAAGTTGAAACAATTTAACAATTCACATTTAGGATGTGAGGGGTTTGTAGATATTTTCACAGCCCTCTTTTTTACTCGTGCAGTATACAGGTCCTCAATGGAAGGCAGATTGGTAGCAATTGTTTTTTCTCCAGTTCTAATTATCCATTGAAATCTCTGTCTGTCTTGTTTGGTTGCAGAGGCAAACCAGACAGTTATGGAGGTGCAGATGACAGACTCAATAATTCCTCTGTAGAACTGAATCAGCATGATAACAGAATGGTATAAGCTTTCCTGTCTGACCAGGCAGCTGGACTAGAAGGCCTCCAAGGTCCCTTCCAACTCCGTTATTCTGTTATATATGGTATCAAATTCTTTCTTTGTGGGAGCGATATTAATATCTATTTATATATTTCTGGGCCTTTGGGATGAAAATACAATATGCACAAACAAAAGCAGTATAACCAATAAAAACTTTGCTTGATATGGTCCTGAATCATTTGCCAATTGAGAGTATGAATAATAGTAATAGTTCTTGGGTTTTCAGCTTCCCATGCTATTTTCATGTACTTAATCGCATGCAAATATTTGGCATGACATTAGCTGCTTCTGCAAATGTTTTGCAGCCACTATAAAAGACCTTATGGTCAATAGGACCAGCCAAGTTATATGTAATAAAGTTAGCACCAGCCCTTGCCAGCATCTCTTTATTTTATGATAAGAGTTATGGAGTCGTTTACTATAGACTCTCAAAAAAAAAGTCAGTAAAACCCCATAAGCAATCTCATTCATAGGAAATAATTTCTGTTGACATGTAAGGTTATTCATTGTGCTTCTAGCTAGTACAGCTAGGAGAATATACTCTTGTGATTTTTGACTAAAGGCCTTGGGGATTTCATGAAACAATTGAAATCGAAGCCATATTGTTTAATAATATTAGGCAGACATGAACTCTAGGCATTCAGATATGCTGATACATGGGGGATAAATCTATTCAAATTAGTCTGCTCCAGGTATTTAACGGGTTCATTTGGTTTTCAGGGGGTAATTTATGAAACCTGGATGGGCAATTCTGTTGAGGCCTTAATTGCTAGTTGAAATAAAGGGGTAGCTAAAGCCTTAAACAAAAATGAACCTGAGAATCCTCTTTCTGTCTGCTGATGACATGGGCTAATTGCTTATTGGAAGCTCCAGGAGGAAAAGCAGTTGAGCACCACTGGTGAAAATTTAAACCATATTGGGTCAGGCATGAATTAAAAAAAAAGTCAGGTTCCAGACTACATTGTGGTAATATGAGCAGTAAGCTACTTAAGCAAAGGATGAGCACTGAAGAATATTGGGATCCAATACTCCCCTACACCCATGTTGGTTACTAGATTTATAGCAAATTCCTTCTCCCCATCACTCCTTGCTTCAAAAACCTGTTAATTTTTTGTTCTCATATTACTGTAATGTCATTGTTTTCTTTTTTCATTGTTTTATTGTTCCATTACTTTGCTATTGTGTGTTTATGCTTCTTTTCCTTTCTCTGTTTTTATTGTTGTAAAGTACACTGAAGTGAAAAACAAATGTAACAAATAAATAAGTAAATAAATAAGCATTTGTTGGACTGCTTGTAATATTTTATATTTTATCAACACCAAACCTTACAGATCCAATTGAACTTTTGCAAGTTCTGTTCAGGTGCCTTGAGCTATATCTTATAGCTTTAACTGGGATGGGTTGAACCTACTGAGTCCATGGAAAGGGACAGGATTCTTCATGATGCCAGTGCTGTCAATTGTATTCTGGATCTTTGTCTTTCCTGGCTTGTGAAGACTGCAGTCATCCTTGTCACCCTGCAGTCCTCCACCACTGCTGAGCTTCATCTTATCTTTCTCCTGCTTTTGATGGGATGTGCCTGCCTGGATCTTCAAGAAAGCAGCTGCTGGCCCCATGAGGCTATCTTCCCCAAGTTTCATGAATAAATTGTTATACATGAGCTTGGGAAGAAAGCCTGTTGAAAACAGCAGCAGGAGCAAGAAAGTGATAAAGGTCAGCTAAGGCAGCAGGGGCTATAGACTGAAGGGGATAAAAAAAGCATAGATAAGGGGGAAATTGCTGCTGGCAAGTGATTAAGTGCAGTGGGTTGCCAAGCACCCAAATTTTAATCACATGACCTCTGAGTCACTGCACCAACCATGACTTTGGGGAACAGTCATAATATCCTTATTTCAGGATCACAGTAACTTAAATAGTTGCTGAACAAATGATCATAACTGAAGACAACCTGTAATCATGTATTAAAATAATCTTCTGTGGCTCTTTTTCTGATTGGCTGCCAATTAACCATTAACCTCAGGATGAGAAGTTTTAGTTTCAATTGAAGGGTCTTCAAAATTCTTTATATTATTAGATGTATTTTAATCCAGAAACCCTTCTTGATCACAGCCCCATTCTTTGGAAAGGTGTTCCTCCTAAGATCAGGGAGGATGTATCTATCTAATTTTTAAGAAAGCATTTAAAGACTGTTTGTTCCAGAAGCCCTTGGATGTAGAGATCTGGTGAATACACACTATAATATATTTGATTGTTTATTCCTCTGAACATCGAGTAAATGCAAATAATTACCCCTTTATTTTCACTGTATTTTTTGATATGCTGTTTTTAATCCTTTTGATGAGTCTCAGGATATTTATGAATTGCAATGGCACCGAAGGCTCAGTAAAGTCAAAAGAAGTCAGAATTATGGGAGTATCCTCAAAAATTCACTGAGAAAACAACAACCAGAAAAAAGACCAATTTTTTTCTCATTTCACTTATTATGCAATGATTTCTGAATGAACTAATGAAAGATTCATTAATGCTACACAAGGCAGCTTGTCCTCCTTCTAATAAAGAGATTTGTTCTTTTAGAGACCATGCTGTTTAGTTGATAAGAAGAAAATGAGATGGTAATACAAAAGGGATTTTAACCTAATTACAGTGGAGGCTAAATAATAATTTAAAGGTCTTAGATAATAGTAATAATAAAAAAAGATTAATTAACTATTAAACTAGGCAGCCATTACCCCCTTGCCCCATAGATGATATATATTTAATTAAATTCCCTTCATGAAGGCTTAAAATGAGAACTGCCATTTCCTGCTGTGGGCCAATTTCCATTGCTTTGCTGTGAATAAAAATCACTGTTATATACATAGATATTAACTGTTTCACATATCTAAATATTACTGTTCATATACTATTTTTGTAAAAATCAAAATTGTTACGATAATTTTGTAGAAGAATATCTCTATTGGTATTGAACCACTTCTCCCCTCCTCCCTTGCCAGCTCATGAAGACCAAAAATAAATAAATGCAACCAATAGTAGAAAATAAGCAGGATATAGTGCAACAAAGATGAGAACAGAATTTGAGTAGCAGCTGGTTTTCAAATAAAATACTATTTTTACTTTAGGTAGAATCTTGTCAAAATTCAAAGATAATGCCTTATCAAACAGAGAAATGAACAAAATATATATCATTGTGCTGTTGTCCATTAGTAGCATATCGTCAGCCAGCCTTGGGGAAATGCCAAGCTTTATATGTCAGGTTGAGAGCTGTATTTCCAAAAGTGTGCAATCTAAGATTCCAATTTGGTTGGAGGTGATACATTAGAATTCTTAAAGAGACAAAAATATATTAATCATTTTCAAGGTAGAGTGAACTAATATTGGTCCTTACTCTCCCCAAGCCTAAGAAAAGAAGCACGGGAGTGGAAGTCCAACCCAGTAGTAGAATTACAATTTTTTAACCACTGGTTCTGTGACTGTGACATGGCTTGGTAGGCATGGCTTAGTGGGCACTGCAAGGGAAGGATACTATAAAATCTCCATTCCCACCCCACTTCCTACCAATCAGCTGGGACTCAGGAGGCAGAGAACAGATAATGGCGGGGCCAGTCAAAGGTGGTATTTACTGGTTCTCCAAATTACTCAAAATTTCCAATACCGGTTCTCCAGAACTGGTCAGAATCTGCTGAATACTGCCTCTGGTCCAACCCACTTTGAATAGAGGTTCTGACATCTGGAAAGACAATTCTAATGAGTTGGGGATTTTGATCCCCTGTTTTAGAGGGGACCTAAAAATACCCAGC
Organism: Natrix helvetica; assembly: GCF_964273705.1. Taxonomy (NCBI): domain Eukaryota; kingdom Metazoa; phylum Chordata; class Lepidosauria; order Squamata; family Natricidae; genus Natrix; species Natrix helvetica. Next base: position 55,413,398 of record NC_138551.1, on the reverse strand, counting down.
TTTTACTTAATTGTTTTTTCTTCTGTATTCCTATAAAAGTGCATGATGCCTTTGCGGTGTTTGGAAAATTTATAGTACACATACCATACACATCTTATCATGTATTCGAAAAGATGTCATATGCTTTGTTTTTTGTGCCATTATTTATTCATGTTTACCAGGCAATCACTTGTGTTAAATTAAAAGGGGTTTCATTCTCTCTTTATAGTCCTTGTTCACTGGGATTAGATGCAAAAATTAAATGCTTTTAAGACAGAAGTTGAGTTAGGAGAACACAAGAAAATACAGTTGACACCTTGTTACTTCTCTCTCCAATTTTTGGAATTTTCCATGCTTACAACATACTGAACTTTCCATCTCCTTTCCCTTTTTACTTTGTTCTTGAGAAATTTTGGGGACAGTTCTATAATTACACAGCAGTTGTTGTTTCATGCTATTCATAGCCTCTTGAATATATAATCTCACAGTAATTAATTTTAAAGGGGTAGCCTGTGGGTCAGTTGCAGCAAAATCCACAACAAGTCCAGTGATAGATTAAGGGCTAGTAAGATTAGTAGAGCAGAATGTTTTGTGGAGTAGATGATGTGAAATAAATGAAGCATCATTTTCAATTGAGAAGTATCCTAAGAGATACATGAATATAGAGGAAAAAATGTTAACAAAAGTGCACAAATTTTTCCCATTTTCAGGTTGATCCACATATAAATGTATATACACACATATAATAGACCTGGGCTAGATATGCAATGTATATAGCTAAAAATGGGCAAGTACTTTTAGATGAGCCACAGTGGTACAGTGGTTAGAGTGCAGTACTGCAGGCTACTTCTGCTGCCTGCAGGCTGCCTGCAATTTGGCATTTCAAATCTCACCAGGCTCGAGGTTCACTCATCTTCCCATCCTTCTGAGGTGGGTTAAATGAGGACCCAGATTGTTAGGGGCAATATGCTGACTCTGTAAACTGCTTAGAGATGGCAGTAAAGCACTGTAAAGCAGTATAGAAGTAAATGTTATTGCTAGATATATAAATGATAATTTTCAATTTTCACTTTCAATTTTAATCAAACTTAGCGATTAAATAATTAAATCCTAAAAATAAGTATTAATCATACATTTTTTCCAGTGATCTTGTTTAAAAATTTGTTCCTTGAACAAAAACTTTTATATAATTTGTCTAGGTCAGTGGGTCTCAACCTTCCTAATGCTGCGACCCTTTAATACAGTTCCTCATGTTGTGCTGACCCCCAACCATAAGATTATTTTATGTTTTCCGTATTTTTTTGAACATATATAATATTCCTATGGCCTTAGGCGACCCCTGTAAAAGTGCCATTTGACCCCCAAAGGGGTCCCGACCCACAGGTTGAGAACCACCGGTCTAGGTTATATAACTTAAATAGAATGTCCCTATAAGCAGCAGTCAAGTTAAAATTTGTTTCATTTGCTCAAGCTAGCAGCCAGGGATCCAAATCATTGGGAAATTCAACAAATCAATTAGCTTTCCCCCTCCCTCTTCTATTTTCCCTTGTCTTCAGCATATCAGAAACACATTTTTTTTGCCTCTGTTGTGTATCTTTTTTTCCCCTAGGAGAGTCTTAGCAAGGGAACGTATAAAGGAAGTTGCTGTTTGGAATTACACAGTACTTGTGAGACAAATAGACATAGACAAGAAGACAAATATTCTCATGACCCGCAAGATAAGCAACAAGTTTGTGTTCCTGCTTGAGGAGCTTTGCAATGGGGTGCTTTGCAGGGCTCTTCAACATTAATATAAATGATTCAAACATGAGAGTAGAAATGATGCTCATTCAATTGCACAAAAGTGAGGCGAGGATTTTACCAGCACTTTAGAGGACTGGCTTTAAGTTCAAAAAGGTCTAGACTGAATACTAGACACTCAGTGCAGAATAGGTAGTCTCTGAAAAGGAAATAATTCTTGGAAGAATCTATGTGTCCTTGTAGAACACAGAATAAATATGAGCCAGCAGGGAGCCATAGAGAGTAAGGAAGATGATTTTGATAGAGGTATTTACACGAGATATTGCCTAGGCAAAGAAGCAAAGCTTGCAGACTAAATTGTAAGAAGAAAATAGGTTATATTTAGCCTAACAAAGAGAAGTTGGGGGAAATACAAACAGGAAGCAGATCAGATTCAACTTTATTGTAAGGCTAATTAGGTCACTTTGAGGTAAGTTGGGCGGCAAACAAATTTTATAAATAAATAAATACATTAACAGAATCTTGAAAATATAAATCTCTCACCATCTCTATTTGCATTCTGATAGGTTAGGAAGGATCCTTCCTGAGTTTCTTTCTCTGAATGTTATGCAGCTGTGGGATCCCCGCTCTTATCTGATAATTCCTTAGACATCATCTCTTTTGTGTTTCCCAAGATCATCCCCCACATACTGTTACAGGTCTCGACAATTTGTTCAGCAACATTTATAGTTATAGTGATGCTGAACAAATGGTACTTACGCCCAGTCCCTGATTGCAGTCCCCCTATGGCAATGGTGAGTTTCAATTTTTTTTAGAACCCCTTCTGTAGGTATGACCTGCTTTGTGAGAATGGCTTGTCAGCCATGTTACCAGATGGGAGTGGCTTGCTGGCCATGTGACTGGGTGGGAATGGCTTGCCAGCCATGTGACTTGGTGGACGTGGCCAACTTGTAAAAACTCACTTAACACTCTTGCTTAGCAACCAAAATGTTGCTCAGAAATTGTGGCATTTGAAGCACACAAGTCTTAAAGCTGTCAAGTTACAAGACCCTTGCACCTCTAACCCTTTAGAGAAAAAAACCCAGAGGGGTGTTCAAACTTGACAGCTTTAAGACTTGTGGACTTCAACTCCCAGAATTCCTCCTTCAGTCATGTTGGCTCAGGAACTCTGGCATTGAAGTGTGCAAGTCTTAAAGCTGTGAAGTTACAAGACCCTTGCATCACTAAACATTTAGAAAAAAAACCATCAGGGGAGTTCAAACTTGACAGCTTTAAGACTTGTGGACTTCAACTCCCAGAATTCCTCCTCTCGCTCTTCATCTTGATGATGTGCGGATGGGCGGGAGGAGGGAGCTGGAACTGGTTCTAAATGGCACTGTAGATTTGTGGAACCTCTTCTATAGAAGAGGTTAGAACTGGCAGGAACCCACCCCTGCCCTATGGTCACATAATCAAAATTTGGGTGCTTGGTGGACTGCCCACACTTATGATCACAGGATGCTTTAACTTTTCCTAACCACCTTTCTTTCCATCTCTGACTTTTTGGCCACCTGCAGTCTGCACTCCAATCTGTACTTCACTCCTATGCCTTCAGCTAACCTTTGCTGATTTCTTGTTCCCACTGATGAACATGCACACTGAAGCGGTTTTTTGCAAGGCAGCTGCTAGTCATGTGACATTTTCCTCCTGAAGTTACTTGTGATGGTTTCTTCCCAAGACCTGGAAAAGAAGGCCTTATGTAGCCAAAAGCTGTTTTGCAAAGACTGGGTCAGGCATGCGGCAAGCAAATTCGAAATCATGCAATTCTGAGTGTGCTTGCTGCCCAACAAGACAAGATTCAGGGTAGCCAAAGGGAAGAGTAGGGGATCAGGTTGTTGAGGAGAGCGTAAGAGGAGGCAATCCATTATCTTGAAAGAACTAAGACTCGGGGCTTGGAGAAACAAGCCAGGAATAGAAAGTGCTTGGATTGCCATCACTGATCAATTCAGACATCAGCTTCTGACCACATCACTTAATAATGGAAATTCTAGTTCTAGTTACTGACATAACCTAAGGACCACTTGTATATGAATGGCTGTTATAGAGAAGATGATTTTTTTTTATCCTACCCGAGGATAGGATAATGAGTTGAAGCTTTATGCAGTGAAGTACAAAGCTGAAATAACAATTGTAATTGTGAAAAATATGGAATGTTGGACAACCTACACCAGGGAGTCATGGGTGTTTCACCCTTGGAGATCTTCAGGCAAAGGTTGGATGGCCACAGGCCTAACTGAGGATTCCTTCCCTGGGTCATGCCAAAAGATGTCTAAAGTCTCTTCTTACCCTGTGATTGACTAATTCTAAAAATGGATGTATTCTTTGCATTATGTAGAAGATAGAGGAAATGGTCCTGAAGCACAAGAGGAAGACTACTTATGAAGGCAATGGTTACATAAAAGATGAGTAAGAACACAATATGAGTAACTGTGTCAGATAAGCCCATCCCAAGGTCACACAAAGATAAAGGGAAAGAGGGGAAAGCACAATAAAAATTACAAGATTTTTTTTTTACTGTAGCATTATAATAAAAGTCGTATTGACCCTCATGGCTTTGGTTTTCTAGTTTGGTCCCTTTGAAAGGCGGACCCATTAACTGGTCCTTTGGTATTTATTAATCTCTGGGTTTTTGTGAACCATAAACTCAACAATGCATGGTGAACATAGACTTTTTGCAAAGAAGGCTGCTTCAGAAATGTTAATTTCTGAAGAAACATTAAATGTTGATAGGAATATTAATGATTTTAAAAACAAAGCAAACAGAAGCCCAAGCTAAATGAAATTTACCTTTCTGAACTAAGAGATATTAGACGAAAAATCTCAGTTTGTATGGTATCATGGTTCTTGTTAAAAGAAAGGTACTTTATTAGTTTAGTCTATTTGCTTCTAAAAATGAATACATTATTTAACATAAACAATATGGTAAAGTATCATATTGGGATGAGGCTTTCCAATAAAATCCTTGCTTATAATTTTCTTTAGCATTCTCCACTTGTGTGAAAAACCTTTAAAACATTTCTATATTAGTTTCCATTTCATCTTTCCCCAGGTTGATTTCACATTTTTTTCTTCCTTATCTTAATCATGATGTTACAAAATTAGAACTATGAAAAATAAATATCTCCCTTGTTTACAGAACAATTACCATGTGATACCTATGGAACTATTTACAATGGTTAAACAAAGTGAAAGGCAAACAAACAAACAAACAAATAATCCAGATTTCATTCTATAATTGAAAGTAGCTAGAGCAACAGTTATGTGCATAAATTGTAGTCCAGCAGCAAATATATAGTAATGAAAACCCTTAACTTATTAAGTTAACTTCATCCTGTATTTAGAATTGGTATCCAAGCAGAAATCTTTCTGAAATTTTTTTCCATAGGACAGAGAGATTTTACTATAAAATATAATTTATCATTTCTCAATAAGATTCTGTTTGCAATTTTTTTTTTCAGGTTCATCTAAACTTCAGCTGTGCAATCAATTTCTCTTTGGGAAAAAGCTTCAGGATTTCTAGAAATGTCATAAGAATTTTTCTTTTTAATGATTTAAAAGTTGTTGTTGAACTTTCATACTAACTTAGAAAGATTTATCTTGCTAATTCTTTCAGATTGTTGGTTTAATGCTATTGCTATACCAAGCCACAAAGATGGGGTTGCTGAAAAATCAAAAATTCTAAATGGATATTGAGTAAATGCAAATAATATACACTTAAAAAATTTAACAGCGCAGCATAGGTCATCAAGAAGTAGTAAGATCTACCAGAAGGGTTAATTAGCAATAGCAAGGGCTGCATATCTTAAACATTAGATATTAGATATTGCGCCACTTCAGCATTTTGTCCACTTGAGCAAGGACAACATATCCATCATGTTTGGTAATAGCTTTTAGCGGATGTCCTTAAATCAGATATTTTAACCTGTGGATTGCCTGTATTGATCTCAATTTTCTGGGAAAAATTTACATGGTTATGAATTTATTATGAATTACTTCCTTTATATGGATGCAAAGCAGATACTTTGTATGCATTAGATTCTTGATACTATTAAACATTCAATATTCTGTTTTCTCAATTGGGAGGAACAGTTCAGGAACAATTGTATTTTATATATCTATATCATCAATCTATCTTATATCTTAATGACTACACTGAGGTTAGGTAGTATAGTGTAAGGCTAGGCGTTAAGATATTGGAATTAGCTTTAGAAAACAAAATTAAAATCTCCTTGGCCACAGATTTCAATAGGTAACTTCAGAGCTGTCAATTACTTTCTGTTTCACCCTTATCAAAGGTTTGTTGTTGGGGGATAAACTTATGTGGGTACAACCATATATGCCACTTGAGCTTCCAAAGGAAACACAAGAGAATTAAATGCAATAATTAAAAGAATATGCATTGGGTTTGATATAAACTGTTTCCCTTTTTAAGGTTTAATGAGTAATATTTGAAACCACATTCACCAATATAGCCTTTTGCTGCCTTCATAAATGTTGAATTCTAACAATTTTTTTGCTCCTTTTGGAAACATCTCACTCTGACTAGAAAGGCATAAACTCTTTTGACAATTTTCCAATTTAATTCAGCATTGATGTATTCAAAGCACATGCCTATTAAAATAACCAAATATGTATACTATTCTGTATGAAGAAGTTTCTGTTTATAACAAATGAAAATAAATACTGAACAACAGCAAAAACCTAATAGTAAGAAGATACTGAAGATCCAGTCTCTTCACTGTGATCAGACTTAAAATAGAATAAAGTTCTTCAAAACAAAATGGGTAAAAAGGAGAGAGAAAATACGTGTTACTTCCTGCAACAACGTTAATTGACCCAAGATTGAAATTAAAATGCGTTTATGGTATTCCAAAGTCCAGCTCAGGTTTTTTCAGTGTTTCAAGGTTTTTAGGATGATCTTCCAAAACCAACTATATGGATTTATATCATCCAACTTACATCATTTCTTATTTAAATCAGAAGTCATTTGTGGAGGTGGAAATTTGGAACAGCTGGGGTAGTCATAAAATAAATGAAACTAAAAATTGCTCATTCATATGCAGCTTTTCGTCTTGCCCTATGAAATTACAATCTCTGAAAATCAAATTACTCAGTGATAAATCCCATTAATACTGAAATATTTGGAATGTGTACAATGACAAAAAATATGACTGAGAGTAAAATAAAAAAGTACATAGAGATATACTGTATGTTTAAGGTTTGGGGCCTAGACATAGACAATAATCCTTCTAATAATATTCATTTCAGCACTAGATTTTGGTTATATGGTGAGTTGATTCTGACCATATCATTCTTTGAGGTCCTATGGAGGGTGGACATACTGTGTACGGTTGTGTTTCCCCAGTCCCACTGCACCTTTGCATTATATCCCTTCTGTTAGGGCTGTGGAAAAAGAAAAATATCAAAGAGAAATCTAAAAGTGTAAGAAAAGGAGAAAGGTAAAAGAAGTAGAGAAAAAATAGAAAAGAAAGATTAAAAAAATACAAACCAGTAGTTTCTGATCTTCCTTACAGCAACTTTATAGTTATAAATGTATTTTTCTCTAAAAGAAGATGCTATCTTCTTTTCTGTCTAATAATCAAAACTATAAATCAGGGAACTATAAAGTGAATTATAGGTTCACTTTTTTTCTGTTTTCCACACACATAAAAAGATCCATGAAGTGGTGTCCATTGAGCAATAAATGTAGATATTGTCCTGTCTCTAATCAAAGAAATAAGTGTAGTAGTCTCTGCAAATTCCATCATAGTCACCACCTCTTCTTCCCTTGTAGGTTTTGCCTTGTAGGTATCTTTCTATCTTTGGGCATAGAATAGTCGTGCAGCAATTATCAAATTCCATTTTTTTTTCTAATTTCCCATTAACTTCAAAAGAAAGATCTCTGGTCTCAATTGTATATTAATCTTTAAATTCCTCAAAATCCTCAAATTAATGTATATACTTGTATGCAATTTTTCAGTTTTTATTTACATCCACCAAGCATGATTAAATGTTCCTTCTTGTTCAGATTTTCAGCATAAATTTGAAACATCTTTATACATTCTAGACAATTTCTCTGATGAAATTCTGTATACCAACAGTAATTCTCCTTAAGATTATAACATAGTATATATTTAAAGTGCTTTCAACCATGTAGTTCTTCATTGTTCCATCTCTATATTATAACCAAAAGTTTAGCCTACCTTTTCACAAGTTTATTCAATTTAGTATTTTCATCATCATTTCTCTATAAGTCTATTTCAAATAGACTTCAAATAGACTACATGTCAGGCCTGCTGTTATATTCCTTTTTAGGATCTTTGGCCTGTCACACTTTCTATTATTTCATTATGCTGTTTCATTAGTGTAGTAATTGGGAGGAAGAATAGAAAGGAGTAGAATTGTGGAATGTGTTGTTGTCATTCCTTTCTAAAAGCCAAGGTCATCTTTTGTCTCTGCACCTCTGCACCTGACCGGAACCAGCTGGGTGGAGATGCCAGCGTGGCCAAAGAAGATTGGACCATGTGATGGATTTATGGGTGTGGGGATAAGATCATGAACTTTCAACTGGGTGGAATCCCAGGAAGCTTTTATATTTGGGATTCCACAGATATGCCAACATGTCTGTCTTATTAAATTGGAACTTTAAGGATAGCTCTGCCTTGGACTCTGATTTAATTCTGCATGATATTTGGAACGCTGACACTACACTATATTGCCAAAAGTATTCACTCACAACTGAGTCTGATTATGTGGATGGGTAAGCGAATACTTTTGGCAATATAGTGTATTTCAATCTTAAAATATTCAGAACCATAAACTCTCTTCTACTTTAAACCTTTAAACTGTAATAAGAAATCTATTAGCAACTTTGTCCCTCTGCTATCAGTTTTTCTCTTGAATTAATTTTTTTCTAGCAGATAACCCGGCGTTGCCCAGGAATTTATAGATGTCGAAGCATTTGTCTGACAGGGAGCCATTGAGAGGGGCCTGTTTTCCCACTACTCCCATGCCCATCATCCCTGCCCTCTCCCTTCTCCCTCCCATGCGCTCCTCTTTCCTGCCCTTTCTACAATCCTGGTACTTTGCCCCAAATCTATCAGGCGCTTCCCCATTGGTCCACTGGAGTGTGAATGTCATGGCTGGCTTTCCAGAGGAAGCTGCGAAGGAACTGACATCACAAACAATTGCCGCTCTAAGATGCTGCACTCTCTCTCCTTAACGGGCCAGGCATTCTAGAGTTATATTGGAATACATACACACACAAACACATACACACACACACACACATATACTAGGAGTAACTCCCCAGTATTTTTTTCCAGAGTGATCCAGTCATCTGTGTACCAGGTTTGGTTGAAATTACACAAGGCGCTCCAGAGTTATGCTGGAACATACATACATACATACATACATACATACATACATACATACATACATACTTACATACAGCCTCTGTGTATGTGTGTATTCGCCTTCATTCTAACAATATAATTTTTGAAATTCAAATTAACCTTGACTATCATACCACAGATACTTATGCCATCCAAATCTCAAATCATGTCCTTCTAACTCCAAAAGCCTTGTAATTCTGAGTAGCACACCTCTTATATCCAAACCATACAGTAAGCTGCCAAGTACATTTTTGTAAAAGTCAATCCAACTCTTACCTTTGCATCTTGCAACACCTTATATTTAACCTGTGGTTTTCTTTTCCTGCTGCACAAATTTAGATATATCCTTTTCTCCTTGTTTAAATGTTACATCAGTTGTCAAAACAGGTATTGTCTGAAACAAAACTTCATTCTAAGCAAGGTCTTATCAATAGCTGCATCTAAATTGTAACACTCCGTGTATCCTTTTAAATTGTTTTTTCACTTGTAAACCTTATTAGGAGAGTCCTTGCTTTCCTGAGAACATCTATTTTATTGGCTGTTTTATTGGTTGCCATGCTCCATGGTCTGAATTTGTTATGACATCCTTTCCTTTTCCCTGTATTTTTTGTTATAAGATGCTGTGTTGATTTAGTTAGAGGTTCTGAATTGTGGGTTATACATGAAAAGGCAACAGAAGCTTTTAAAAGGGTGCATATGAAACATTGCTGAGCAACAATCTTGCTAGAGTATTCAAGCAGAAAGTTGCTCACTTATTGTTAACCTCAATTGAAAGATCTACCTTTGAATGTGTATCTCTAATTGTTAGGTTAGAGACTACAGGGGAGTAACTGATTGTCAAGATTTTGAACTTTAGAACAGCAGCATATTTTAAGAGTGAAGTATATATTGTTCAAATATGAGCTCCATTTGGAAAATGTTTAAAGATAGAAAGTCTGACTAAATAGACTCCAGTTTATTTAAAATTATTGCAAATTGTTATTTATTGCTATTCTATCCTGCATTCTCTCTGACAGCTCATGACAGTTACATATAAATCTTCTTCAACTCAACCTTCTCCACATCCATTTGCACTCTGATTCAGGTGACTCTGAAGATACAGATAAACCCCCAAGTAGCTTCAACAACTTTCAAAGTGCTAACAACTCACCTTCAGATTGCTAACAACCAAATGACTGCAATGAATTTAAATCCTTCCATTTGCCACCAGTCAATTAGCATTAAAAAAAACTTCTTGGATGAGAAGCGAAATGTTTTCAAAGACAAGAAAGGCAAGAAAGGAAAACCAAGAATGTCCAGTGGCCTTTTGAAAAAAAAATGCACCTTTCAGACAACCATGACCTGGATGATTGGGAATATCCTTAGACACCTTTCATGGTGTTAATTTAAATATTTCCTTAGGGTTATGGTGAGGTAATCAGTCATAAAAAGTTAACAAACAAATGAACTTCTGCTGGTTCTGGTCATGGGACAACTGAACAATGCAGATATAAACCATGAGAGTACTTGAAATGGAACATCAGGCATCTCAGGTCTGGTTGTAAACTCATATAGAATAGTATGAATTTATTTTAGAATAAACAGGATAAGTCAAATTTTATGCTATCAATTTCCAAAACTCTTTTTCAACACACAGAAACAAGAATCATTTCAGGACCTGAAAAATAATTGTGCCCACTCACTTCTGCCTAATATGTGAGTATACCTAGCATAGAAAAGAAAAAGGGGAGAGAAAGGATTGTTAGAGGGAAAGGGTAATAGAAAAAGAGAGAAACCAGGAGCACAATCAAAGTCCACCAGTTTTTTATGTGCATCATGTATCTTATATATCATGCTAAAAGAGATGGGGCTTAATCAGATTAATTTGTTTTTATTTCCCTTTGTGAATACTACTGAGAAGGCCTGTTTGCTTCTGGCTTCAACCAAGGCATGAAGCTTCCTGTAGATTATATAACATTCATAACTTATTAGTTATCAGTTTCCAAACCTCGGATAACTAACCCTCAATAGTTTAATGAACTAGATGTCTTTTAGCCTCTTCATATAAGACATGTCACTGAAAGCAATTGATTAATAAAACTGATAAAGTGAATGTCTTTAATTAAAAAAAACCCAAATACACGATGCTCAGTAAGGTTGACTGTAAAAAAAGCAGAAAATAAAAGTAACAATAAAAAAACCCAAACCAAAAGTAAAAGTGAGTGGGGGTGAGAAAAGAAAGATTAACAGAGCAGATCAATCAAATCCTCTGAAGAGATTTGGGGTGGTTCAATTTGTTGTTTTTGTTATTGTTAGCACATAATTAGTATAAATAATACTGACTGTATTTAAATATTGTGGGTGTGAAGAAGAATAACATAGATGATAGCAAGCAGATGGATCATTTAATTTATTTTCCAATTACGGATGACATGTTGATATAGAAATATGTAAATGATGTATTATTTTTACGATCTGTTTACAGCTGGGTTCATTGTTATAATAAATAAATATATTAACTCATTAGATTGATATCTAAAGCTCTGATATGAAACAAACAATATGTCTTTATTTCACACCTTTGTTTCTTCCTACACTTGTCAACTTTATGTTCATTTAATACAAACAAAAATGACTTGGAGGTTTGTAATTTTTGGCAATATCTTAAGTATAAAGGAAAGGAAATATAGAGAACAATCCATAGCTCAATCACTGTGAATTGGTATAACCGTAGTCCAGCCAATTCTAGTCTATAGAAAGGGCTCTCATAGAGGTTACAGCATAGTGGGATTGCTTGGGTTTGGAAGGAGCAGAGTGTTTAACCATACCTTTAGTATGTGGGGAACTAGTATTTTAGACTGTGTAATTTCTCCCTCTCTATAAAAAAGAGAAACAAAAATGGGACTTTGGTATGGTGGCTAAGGCATCACCTGGAAACCAGGAGACTGTGAGGCACAAAGCCAGCTAGGTGACTTTGGGCAAGTTACTCACTCTCAGGCCTATATAGAAGGCAGTGGGAAATCACTTCTGAAAAACCTTGCAATTGAAAGGAAAGTTTTTAAAAAACTATAAAATTAAGTTAAAGGGAAAGTAAGGGGAAGGAGAAAGTTAAATTCAGAAGAGACTGTATCTTTTAATCATCTGATAACCAACATAATCATTTTTCACTTCTTTCTTTAGTTACAAGGCAGTAATGAGGGGTTTATAGTCACTCACTCCTTTTTTTTGCTTGCATCTTCAGTTGAAGTGGGAAATAAGATGGGATAACTAAACTCTTAAGTGAACAGATTTCCATATGAGAAATACAATAAACGAGGGTGTAGATACATGGCAATTGGACAAATAATCTGAAGTCTCCCAGAGATCTCAGCCACTTTTTCTATTTACTCAGAGTGGAATTTCCATAGAGTTATCAAACACTAACATTAAGCAGAGATCATTTTGACAATTTTCATTTTCTTTTCATCAGAAATACCCTTTCCCCACAGGTTCTTAATTCCCTGAAGAAAGAATAGGGTCAAGAGCGAGAACTGATGACATTTGCATTTGTTCGCTTCTGAATGCTAGATTAGCTTTCTGCAGAGCTGAAGCCCTTTCATCTACAAGATGCAAATTCTAGATTCAACCTCTTATGTTTTAATTAAAATATTTAATAAAACTCTTAGTTGAACAATTTGGACATAAGTCAAATGTTAAAATAATAATAATAAAATAATAATAACTATAGTCTGCCCATTGACATAATTTGGTAGGTTAAATTCATCGATTTCCTACTTCTGAAATTAAACTCTTGAACTGAAGAATGTTAAAAAAAAACATGATAATGAACAGACACATTGCAAGAAGTCACTACTATAAAATTGCATATATAGTTTTTTTTTAAAGAGAAAAGGCAATTTGTTTAAGACAATGCTATTTGCTATAACTGACAAAAGTTAAACCAGCAGTTTTCCAGAAGAAAGCAGTTCTATTTGTTGTCACTTTTGGTTAAATTTAAAATAGGTTTCCTAAAGAGGAAATTATCCATAGTAATCTATTAATCATGCCCACCTGTCATTTACTAAGACAGGAGCAATTTGCAAGTGCACTCTGTTCCCATTAAATACAATAATAGAAGTGATCCTCTATGGTCAATGAAACCAGCATGCACAAAACAAGGGTTCTAAATGGCCAAATATGTAAATACTGAATCACTCGGGGATTTGTAGTAGCTTATTGTAGTAGCTTAGTTGCCTGTGCAAGATGCACTGTGAATTGCAACCTTAATATTAAAGGTTTTAAAAAGATGGATTGGCAAGTATAGAAAGATATGTTAGATGATTACTACATGTGCAGAATTGTCAGAGGCTGTATGGCTGGTAGCAGAGGAACCTCTACATTCACAAAAGACTTCAACCTAAAAAAATAAAACCAAAGATGGCACATGTTTATGATATGCCATATCAGCAGATTATCTGAACAATGTTTTTTTCACTCCCCTTGACACCTTCACAAATATTTTAGTGGCTGTTTATTGAACAAAGCAATTTTTATGCAAATGTCAGTTTCTATAGGCATTCAAGGGAGGTAACGCACAATATACTTACATAGTTGTCGTTGTTTCAGAATACAATTCTTGTCAACTCCAAAGTAAATGTTTACTAATTTCAACAAAAATTATTGTTCAATTTAGCCCCCCAGAATGTGATTAAGCATTTTTTAAAAGGGTTTGTGGTGTTTTGACAAAATGAAATGCCATCTACTGGAAAGCCAGTCATGAATATTTATGAAAGAAAAATATACTGACTTGCTCATAAAACTTAAAAGATAAACCTTTACACATGGCAAAACATATTTCTTGCTGGGAAACATATGACCATACCACCAAAATGCCTTATTTTTTTCTAATTAGTTTTTATTTAATTTTATTTTGCCAAGTATTTCCTAAAGAAAACAATACAAATATCTTTGCATGTTTTAAGCCATTTTCTTTGTTATTTATTGACTGGGATTTGTATGAGGAAATACCATCAGACATCGCATAACATATATTGTGTTATTGCAGAGATACATAGACATTTTGACTCTGGTAATTTCCAGACAGGAGGTTGTAGGGATACAATACAATACAATACAATACAATACAATACAATACAATACAATACAATACAATACAATACAATACAATACAATACAATACAATACAATACAATACAATACAACACAACACAACACAACACAACACAACACAATAGCAGAGTTGGAAAGGACCTTGGAGGTCTTCTAGTCCAACCCCCTGTCTAGGCAGAAAACTGTTAAGTCCTCGACCTGCGACTGGTCCTGAAGTCCTCGACTTACGATCGGCTGCAGGTCCTCGACTTACGACTGACAGCCGGCAACAGCCGCACCGCGCCTGATTGGCTAAAGCGCAGCTGGCTGAGCGTGGGCTGCCAGAAGCTTTCCTATAGGGCGCCTGCTTGACAGCTGAGTATAAATAGCTGTCAAGCAGGGCAAGCCTCACCTTTGCTAACTACTGTTGTATTGTTGCTTCATCTGCTCTGAATAAATGCTGTTAACTTACCTCAGCCACCTCACGTCTCGTCCATCTCTCGATCTACTAAACTGGCAACAAAGGTGGGATTCTGAGGCCCCGCTGACACAGCCACCTAGGAGCGAAGCAATCGAGTCATTCCTACTATCTACAGAATAGGACAAAAAAAAATTTCCTCACATTTTTTCCCTTCACTGATTGCAACCATGGCATCAATGCCTCCCTTCGCTCCCTTCGGAACAGCCGGCGAATCTTGGGCCGGGTTCCTGGAGCAGTTCAAGTGTTTTCTAATTGTGAACGAGAACCGTGAACTGCCTTCAGACTGCAAGTGCAGCTTCTTCCTGAGCTGCTGCGGTCCAGTTATGTTCAATTCCGCCAGGGCTCTAGCCGCGCCCTTGCCGGTCCAGGCACTAGACTGGGACACCCTGATAGTCAAGCTAAAAAATCATTATGTGCCAACACCTTCACGGATCGCCCATCGCTACGCATTCCGCCAATGCGTACAGAAGGAGGCTGAATCGGTCAGCCAGTTCCTCCAGTCCCTGAGAACTGCGGCAATCCAGTGCGAGTTCATCGACCTCGATGACTCGCTAGTGGAACAGTTTGTGTGCGGCGTCAGGGACCCCCAACTGAAGTGGCGGCTACTGGCCCGGGCTGAGATCATGCTCCAGCAAGCCATTGAACTGTCTGAACAATTCACAGCAGAAATGTTCAGGACCCAACTGCCACCTCCGCCCAACTGTACTTGCTTAAACGACAAACTCGTGCCTTTGAACGAGCCCAACGATGTTGACCAGGTGGACCACCTGAGGCTGTGCCCAGGTGCCAGGTGCAGCAGCCAGCCCGTCAAATGTCGGCTGTTTGCCTTGGTTGCGGAGGCAACCATGCCCGCTCCACCTGCCCTTTTAAGGCTTCCATGTGCCGCAGGTGCAACAAAAAGGCCACCTGGTTTAGGTCTGCCGGGCCTCTCTACCGCTGCCTCAGCTTCTTGCTTCCCCCGCGCAAGCCTATGGCCAGCAGGTGCAACTGCGCCTCCAGCAGCCCCGCCACCAACAGCCCAGCAGAGATGACTGCTTCGCCATTGACCAAAGCCTCCCTGCCACCCCTGCAGAGTCGGTCAGCCAAACTTCAGCCGGTTCCAAGAAAGTCACGGTCTTGCTCCTGCTGCAAGGTTCTCCCTGCATCATGGAGTTCGACTCTGGGTTCTCCCGCTCCCTCCTGTCTTGGGCCACCTTCTCCCGACTCTGCCCCAATGTCTCACATGCCCAGCTGTCACCGCCAGACACAACGTTAAAAGACTACCAGGGGACTCAAATTCCCCCCCTGGGCTGTTACCTTGTGTGGGTGGAGTATGGGGTTTTCAAAGGCTGCCTCCCTGTCCTGGTGGTTGAAAAACTTCTGCCAGCCCTTTTGGGCCTGGATTGGTTCTCCCCGCTGGGCCTATCCCTGGTGGGGGTTCATCACACCGCTGACACCCAGCCTGGCATTGAAGATGTCATTGGGGAGTGCGCTGACATCTTCGATGGTAAGCTGGGGGAGTACAAGGGGACCCCTATCTCCCTGAGCCTAGACCCCCAGGTTGCCTCCATTCGGCTGAAAGCCAGCAGGCTGCCCTTTGCCTTGAGGCCAAAGGTGGATGCGGAACTTGACAAGTTGCTAGTGCAGGGTGTCTTGGAGCCCGTTGACCACTCTAAATGGGAGATCCCCATAGTGGTCCCTGTCAAGGCTGATGGGTCTATTAGGATCTGCACTGACTACAAGTCAACCATCAACCTTATCCTCCAGGCAAACCCCTATCCAGTTCCTGTGGTGCAGCAACTCTCCATTCCTTGGGGAGGGGCTGCACCCTTGCCAAACTGGATATGGCACAGGCCTACCAGCAGCTCCCGGGGGATGACGTTGCGGCAGCAGCCCAAACCATCGTCATCCACTGTGGGCCTTTTCGTTGCCGCCTCCTCCAACTCGGTGTTGCTGTTGCCCTGGGGATCTTCCAGAGCCTCATGGAGAGCCTGTTCCATGGGCTCCCTGGCATTGCCCCCTACTTTGATGACGTCCTGATCGCTGCTAACAGCTGCTCAGGGCTCATCGAAGTTTTATGGAAGGTCCTCGACCGTTTCAGGGGTGCGGGCTTAAAATTAAAGCACAGCAAATGCTCATTTGCTGTGCCTAGAGTGGAATTCCTGGGTTTCTTGATTGATGCCCAAGGCATCCACCCTACCCTCTCTAAATTCGCAGCAGAACTACAGGTGTTCCTTGGCCTTTTAAATTTTTACGCGCCATTCTTGCCGCACAAGGCGTCACTAGCTGAGCCACTGCATCGGTTGCCTGGCACTGGGGCAGCCGCGAAGCACATGCGTTCGCGGGTGTCAAAGCCATGCTTACGACAGCAGCTGTCCTGGTTCAATATAGTGACAGGCTGCCGCTGACTCTCGCATGTGATGCCTCCCCTGTGGGCCTGGATGCTGTTCTGAGCAATGTCGTCCCAAATGGCTCTGAAGCCTCCATAGCTTTTTATTCCTGGACACTCTCTCCTGTGGAGAGGAACTACAGCCAGATCGACAAGGAGGCTCTGGCTGCCATGTCCAGAATTAAAAAGTTCCACGAATATCCCTATGGATGGCATTTCACACTGTTCACCGACCACAAGTCTCTCCTTGGGCTTCTGGCTGGTGACCGTCCAACCCCTCCCATCCTCTCCTCTCGGATGACCCAATGGATGGTGTTCTTAGCAGCGGACTCGTATACGCTGCTGTACCATCCAGAGAAACAGCTGGGGCATGCTGATGACCTCAACCATTGAGCCCTTCTCTGCATTGACCCACAGCCAGTTCATTGCCTTTTGGTCCTGTTTATCGCATCCCTAGACCTGCCTCTGACTGCCATTGACATGGCAGCCTGCACTAGAGCTGACCCTATTCTGTCACAGGTCATGGCTTGGGTCCTACAGGACTGGCCTACGAGTGGGGTCTCAGACGACCCTTTCAAAACCAGGCAGTTGGAACTGTCCCTTCACTGTGGGTGCCTTCTGTGGGGCAACAGGGTCATTATTCCCCAACCGTCCGCCATCAGGTGCTTACTCGCCTCCATGGGGGCGCATGAAGGCGCTTGCCCATAGCTATGTCTGGTGGCCCCATTTGGATGATGAGATAGCTACCTGGGTGGCTCGGTGCTCCCCGTACCAACTGTCCTGCCCTGCTCTTCCAGCTGCCACACCCCAGGACTGGGAGGTGCCTAGGGGCCCTGGTTGTGCCTACACCTGGATTTTGTGGGTCCGTTCTAAGGCCAGGTGTTTTTGGTGGTCATGGATGCTTACTCTCACTGGATGGAACTCATCCAAATGTCGGCCACCATGGCAGAAAGCACCATGTGGACTCTTCGGCATTTGTTCACCATGCATGGCTTGCCGGACATTGTTGTGTCCGACAACGGCCCACAGTTCACATCCACGACGTTCCATGACTACATGGCTGTGGAGGGCATCTGCCATGCACCCGTCGCCCCTTATCATTCAGCCAGAAATGGCTGTGCAGAACGGGCTGTCCGCTTGGCCAAAGACACCTTGGGCAGGAGGGACCGGGGTGGCTGGCCGTCAAGGGTGAGTGTTACCTGTTAGGTCAGCATTCAACCCCTTGCCCTATCTCACGCAAAAGTCCCACTGAGCTCCTGATGGGCGGGCGCCTGGCTGGATAGATTGCACCCTCTCTATTCTGGGGAACAGACTGGCAACCTGGGGCCCCCTCCCCACAGTTTTAGGGATGGGAACCTTGTATGGGCTAAGAGTTATTCTGGGGATCTGCGATGGGTGCCTGCCATGGTCACCACAATAACTGGTCCCTGTTCTCACAGGATCCACCTTCCAGATGGCACCGAGTGGCGGCGCCATGTGGATCAATTAAGGCACCGCCAACCTCCGGAGGCCTCCTCTCAAACTGGCCCATCGAGCCCGGCCACCATCGCCCAGCAGCCAGTCTCCATTCCGCCACAGCCTGCAGTTACAACCCTTGTGAGACCTTCCCCCAGTCAGGCCTCTCCTGCCCTGCTACCACCTCCGGGTAGCTGTTCCGTTTGCCAACTCCGTGTTTGCCCCTCCTGGTTTACCCCACCCAGAGGCTTTCTCCCAATTAGGCCTCACCTACCCAGACGCCACCTACCAGCAGTTGGATGCAAGCCCACTTGTGACATCGTGCCCCCTTGCCCCGTCCTACCTGCGCCTTTGGGTCTGCCTTCTGGAACAGGCCTGGATGACATCACCCGGAGCTACACGACCTCCGGGGAGGAGCTGCAACAGGGACCTCCTGCTTCTTTTGCGCCGCCTCCTGAACTGAGCTGCTTGGGGCATGTCCGCCGCAGACCAGCCTACCTCAAAGAGAACGCATGCACCACATTCCTGCATGCGCCCTCACTGGGGGGGAAGAAGTGTTAAGTCCTCGAACTGAGACTGGTTCTGAAGTTCTCAACTTACGACCGGCCGCAGGTCCTTGACTTATGACTGACAGCCGGCAAAAGCCAAGCCGTGCCTAATTGGCTAAAGTGTGGCTGGCTGAGCGCAGGCTGCCAGAAGCTTTCCTATTGGGCACCTGCTTGACAGCTGAGTATAAATAGCTGTCATCAGGGCAAGCCTCACCTTTGCTAACTACTGTTGTATTGTTGCTTCATCTGCTCTGAATAAACGCTGTTAACTTACCTCAGCCGCCTCACGTCTCATCCATCTCTCGATCTACTAAAGAAACCCTATACTGTTTCAGACAAATGGCTATCCAACATCTTCTCAACATATTTATTTTCTTTGTGCTGGAACTTTAGGACAACAATTCTGATTTGCCTTCTTGCTTAATCGTCTACATACTTATTAAGATTGTCCTACACATTGTTCTACATATAACACATTCACATAAACATATACCTTTGAGTCAGGCATGACTCTTGGAAACCAAATGCAATATTTATAGAAGCACCATTTTTCCCTAGGACTAAGAGGAAATAACTGGGGCAAACAAGTTGGCTTCCATACCAAAGGCAAGACTAAAACTCAGTTTCCCTGTTTCTTGTCTAACTACTTAAGGTTTTCCTGAAACATATTCAGTAATAAACAGCAGCTTCTGGAGTGGCAGGAGGTATTAGTGGTAATAGACAATAGGCAAAGTAATGAACATCAGTCTTGAACTTTTTGTACGTGAATAATAGGAATATTTAAACAAGTGGAGTTTGCATTATAATGCCAAGTCTGTCATTTTCCATGCAGAGAGCTCCAAACTGTTAGCAAGTTTTTTGATAAACCAAATTTATTTGTCCAAAGTTTAGTCCCATGTATCCTCAGATAACTGATACACCATTCAAACAGAGCCAGATGGACATATCTAAATTTGTATGGCAGAGTTAAAAACCCAAAAGTTAAATATAAGGTATTATAAGATATAAAAGAAAGAGAAGGATTGACTTTACCTGATATGAAATTGTATTTTGTAGCTTGCTGTTTGTTTGTTTGAATGAAAGATTGGATGCTGCTGAGAAATAGAAGGCTCTTGAAGTTAGAAGAACAGGACCTGAGATTTGGACAGCATGGATATTTCTGGTATGACAGTTTAGATGTTAAATGTCATTGTGTTATAGATCCCATTTTGAAAATGTGGAATAGATACAAACTCTGAAAACACTCTCAAAGTTTTTTTGTAGATGAGAAATATTATGCAAACACAAGTAGCTACCTTATCATGAGGTACTAGAATTTTGTCAAAGGGAATATAAAACAAAATCAAGAGAACTGGTGACAATAGCCAATGGTTTTCTATGTATAATTATTAAGAAGATGTAATTATTAAGAAGATTTACAACTTAGTTTATGTTTTTTGACCATTGTAACATTGGGTTTAAAATAGAAGTGTGTACAGAAAATGAATATGTAATTGCTAAAATATACACGTTTCTATTGAAATTTAAAACAAAAGAACAAATGAAAGAAATACGATAAAGGCAGCTAAAATTTGGTTATGATATATGTGGTTGAAAGCATTGAAATTTACACCATGTTATAATCTTCAAGAGATTTTTTCTAACATGATATACTGTTGGTATACATCACCAGAGAAATTGTCTAGACTGTATAAAGCCACTTCAAATTTATTTGAAAATGTGGAACAAGAAGGAACATTTTTATCATACTTGGTGGACATTTAAAAATGCTAGAAATTTCTGGATTCAAATAATACCCTAATTCAGAAAATTTAAAAATTAATATACATATGAGACTAGAAATGTTTCTTTTGGGATTGATGGACAGTTAGAAAAAGTCAAGTAACTTTTGTACATGATAACTGCAATGAAATGTTTGTGTGCAAAAAGATGCAAAGGTCTGGCGTATAAAAGAATGGTGGGGTGAATATAATGGAACTAATAGGCATGACAAAATTAATGTTTTGGTTAGATAAGAATTATATTAATTAGTGACTGGAAATCCCTGATAGAGTTTTTGCTGAAAAAGGAAAAGAAACATGAACTGATTTATGGATTGAACTATCGGACATGGTTGCTTACGGAAGAAGGAATTTATGATATAACTGTTGAGAAGGAGGATAAAATCAAAATGCATTTATAACCACTGACAAAACCCCTTCTTTTTCTTTTTTTCTTTTCTCTCTTACTGTTCTTTACTTTTTTGTTTCACTTCTAATACTTTTATCTTATTAAAATCAATAAAAATATATTAAAACAAAAGCAAACTAACACAGAGTTCGACAGGAATCAGGGTGATTCTCCAATGAAACAGAAAAAAAAAAATCCCACAGCATTGTGCAACCCACCAAGCAACTGACAATATTGGTAGACCGTGTGATGCAATTGGAGGAGACATCCACAGCACCATTGCCCTTTTTATGATGCCAGGGAAGATGTCTTTTGCCAGCATGCCACTCAGCTAATTGATGTCAGAGGTATTGCATAATCTTGTGTTAGGAGCACCCTGTTAAATTGCACAACTCACGGCGGCAACTAATAGGTAATGGATTTGTACAGGGCATTGGGAAGGAGGCGTGAAATCCATTATGATTGTACTATGCAATATGAGTTTTTCTGCCATTATAGCATCCATCCTTCATTTTATTCCATAATGTCCAGTTAAGAATACAATTGACAGTTATGGCGGGTTGGGCAATGTGTAGTGGGGAGTGAGTAGCATGATGCAGTGGAATGGAGTCAATTGATACATGAGAAGTGTGCTGTGCAGCAGGAATTTTAATTTCTTGTACCCCTTTCTCTGTGCTGGTGAGCTGTTAGGCAGGATCCTTTTAAACATGAGTCTAGTGTTCTTCTGAAAGATTTTATTTTCTCCATTTTTAAGCCATCAAAGTCAATGGTCCAATAAACAGAAGAGGGTAGGGAAGATAAAAATACTGAAATAACTCCTGGGATTGCACTTTGATCAATTTTATTGCCTCGAAGGGAACAATATTGATCTTTCAGAGAATTTTAAATGCCAAAATGTAGCTTAGATTGGGTCCTCATCACATGTGGGATCTAGGCAATTGTAGCTATTATTCTTCATCCCAAAGCTTGTCTCCTGAGGGAATGAAGCACCGTTTAAAAAAAGGTCTGCATCTGATATCTCTCGAAAGGTAAGACTTAGAGATTCCCACTGCATAATAGTAAATATTCCACTGGAGTTTGCAAAGGCGCCCAGACAGTAGAACTAAATCAAAGTAAATGGTTAGTAAAACCTCTGTTTATGCTTATTGTACAAGTTTACTTAAAACACTGTGTTAAAGTATACACACATGGTGTAATGGGGCATATTCCTTTGCAATAGCATTATCATTATTATGCTATGAGCTGCATTGTAAAATTTACCCTAGGCCATAAATGAGGCATCACTAAGAACTGAAACAGATAATGTGTTATAACTGGATCATTAGGTTGTGAACAGGCAAGTGGTGTACTGGATATCAATCAATCTAGTCCCACTATATGTAACAGTAAAGATTTTTGTTAAATAAGGATCATAGAATTGTCAAAGAACCTCTAGTTGTAGTTCGCTTGTAGCTTGTAGTTGGCTAAGCAAGCAGCAAAAAAAAATTAGAGTCTCTCAAATCAAATCAAATCAAATCAAATTTTATTTGATTAGCCGCAACCCTCTCCCGAAGGACTCGGGGCGGCGTACAATCAAAAGGATAAAATACACATAGGACACACATAGATACGAAAAAACAAGGACAATTACATTTGTGCATGGAGGAGAGTAGACTTGTAAGTGAAAGACAATAAACACAGCTAAAAACACAGTTAAAACACAGTTTAAAATCCCCTAAATAAAATTGCTAAATTAAAAACCCCTCAGGAGCGTAACGAAGTTATGGTTGGGCCAGGCCAGATATTTGAAAAAGGTGGGTCTTGAGCTTAACACGGAAGGAGCGGAGGTCTGTAGTGGTCCTAATATCCGGGGGGAGGTCACAGAGAAGGCTCTGCTCCTAGGCGCCGCCCCATGGCATTGTCTAGTGGACGGCACCTGGAGAAGTCCCTCTCTGTGCGAGCGAATAGGTCGTAGGGATGTATGGGGCAGAATACGGTCCCGCAGGTAACTAGGTCCTGAGCCATGGAGCGCTTTAAAGATCGTAATCAAAACCTTGAAACGCACTCGATAGACCACAGGAAGCCAGTGCAGCTCGTGCAGGTGTGGTGTCACATGGGAGTACCTGGTGCTCCCCATAATCACCCGCGCGGCCGCATTCTGGACCAACTGTAGTCTCCGAGTGCATTTCAAGGGAAGCCCCATGTAGAGAGCGTTACAGTAGTCCAGGCGAGACAAAATCAAAAATATTTTCTATAAATTGTGAGAAAAAAGGAGAACTGTGACAAACATATCTCTGGGGTTAGAAACACATTTATAAAACAACATGGTTTAAAATGGTGGAGTTTTGGGAGTAATGCAAATGAAGTGCAAAATGAAGAAAAGGTTTCAGAAAAGCTGTTTTAATCGAAAATTCTTTATAATGTAGTTATCGGATTAAGTTAAAAATGTTGCTGTATTCTCTTCCACTCTCCTTTTCTTCCCCTAAAATGTACAGTTTTACAAGATTAGAATGGTGTTTCTTAGATATAATTAAAAGCATTTCTCTGAGCATTTTACAGTCAGAAATATATCTTCCTTCTCTCTACCTTTTTGAAAGTATTCAGAGAAGAAATGATCCCCTATCCTTTTCACTTCCTTTTTAAAATTATTAAATGGCGGTTTTTTGACTGCTATGGGAAAAAGTCTCCTTTCCATCCCCACTATTAATACATACAGCATATATTCAGTAGGAGGAAAAATAAAAGGGAGATTATATGTGATCTTTAATATACATATGTATTCTAGATAGAACATTTTCATAATGCAAAAGCCAGCAGGGTTGGAGCTCAATTTATTCTTAACAAAATAATCTTAACCCCTTTTCCATATACTTTGAAAACTCTATATGCATGGACACTTATATTCCACATTAGAAGAAAGCATTCCCTAAACTAATTTGCATGCTGATCTCTCAATCTGTTCAGTAGAATACATTTGCAAGAGAAGTTGTTTAATAATGGAATAAGTAGAATACATTGTATGGAGAATAAAAATAACTATGCTTATTTAATTATTAGGAAATCAGAGATGCTTCAAGCTGGGATAACATTATGTGGCTTTTCCCTTTAAGGCAGGGGTGTCAGCCCACAGGGTACTTAGATCTGGTCCATGGGGCTGCCCTGGAAACAGCGAAGGACTGGGCCACAGTGCTTTTGCCAGTGGAAACGGGTTCCCGAGCTCTGTTTTTTGGCTGCCACCATCTCCTGCAACCTTCTGCCAGTGAAAATGGAGCTCGGGAGGGCTACTGTCTTGAGCTCCACTTTCACTGGCAGACGGTTGCAGGAGGCCGTGGTAGCTGAAACCAGAGCTTGGAAGCCTGCTTTTGCTGGCAGAGTGCTGGGGTCATCAAAGGAGCCCCTGACAGGAGTGATATCAAATTGGCCATGCCCACCCTGACCACACACACCCAGCCCACTGAAGTCAAACACAACCCTGATGCAGCCCTCAATGAAATTGAATTTGAAATCCCTTCTTTAAGGCATGTTCAAATCTCTTTTGGGGGTGGGGTAGGGGAAGAACGGTCACCTTTTCACCTCTTCCAATCACTTTATTCTGTTATTTTATGACTGAAAACAGGATAAACAGTTGGAAAAACTATACTGTTTATTGTTTGGTAGTGCTAGATTGAATTGATTTTAGCATAAATCTGGAAGCACCCAATGTTTCACTGCCTGGGGCTTTTTGGATGCTCGGGAGTTGTGCAAAAGCCATTTGACTATAAGCTAACATATCACCATCCTAACCAAAACAAGGATTCAGAACTATATAAATCGGTAGGATTACATACACTTCATGTATCACTCTATTTTGCAAATGCTTTATCCATAAATATTTCCCCAGAAATCCTGTTTATTTTTCTTCATAGTAATTTTAGCTCTTTTACTAACTTCTAAATTTTAACATAAAAGGATAACATAAATGGATAGAAAAGTAGGATAATAGATTTTCATCTCTACTCTGGAAGATCTCAAAGTGAGGTATCAGGGTATTTATCTATACAGAACAAAGGAAGTTGGATATGTATCTATACAGAACAAAGGAAGTTGGATAGGTCTAAGTGGTTTTGACCTTCCACATTAACTATAACTATTGTTTGCCCAAATGAATGCTTAAGGTGAAAATGTGATATGTCAATGCATGGACAGTCAAATTATAGCTATGTGCTGGCATCAGTGAAAACAATGAAAGTCTTTGGAAAGAATTGCATTTATTCCATAAACATTTCAGGGGAGTGGGTGACTCCCAGGTTGTAAAATGATGCCTAAGATACTTCCTTTGATTTCACCATGTGGAGTCTAAACTACAAAAAGCTGAGTGATTTTGTTCATGAAGTGTTGCCCTGAGAGCTGAGCCTGGTCTTCATGTCCCAATAGGCAGCTAGGGCACAACCTTTGGATACAATGAGGGTGGAAAGGTTTGCTTCTAAACTAGTGGTGAAATAAAAAAAATATTACTGGTTCTGTGGGCTTGGCTTGGTGAGCGTGGCAGGGGAAGGATACTGCAAAATCTCCATTTCCCCCCACTCCAGGGGAAGGATACTGCAAAATCTCCATTTCCCCCCACTCCAGGGGAACGATACTGCAAAATCTCCATTTCCACCCCACTCCAAAGGAAGGATATTGCAAAATTTCCATTCCCTGCCCACTCTGTGGCTAGCCAGAGGCAGTATTTGCCAGCTGTCTGAACTACTCAAACTTTCTGCTACCAGTTCTCCAGAACCTGTCAGAACCTGCTGAATTTCACCCCTGTTCGAAACCCAGTTTAATACACTGATCATAATATAGAAACATATAAATCAGTTTCTTATTTGAGTGTTTCAAGGCCATTTCCTCTATGCAGAATCTCCTTGGCTAATACAAATTGATGAAGAGACAATGTAATGGATATCCTAAGGTTAAGGTGTGAAAAGGCACCTTAGGCCTTTGAGGTCATTGCCTAAACACTCTGGAATAGATGGACCTCCAGATGAGGAAGATTCTTTTTGATCAACTATAAACTCCCAGTGATTACCTGGGCTAGTCCTGCCATTTTCTTGGCAAGATTCCAGAAATAGTTTGCCATTACCCTGCTCCTAGGACTGAGTGTGGCCTAAAAATATTCAGTTAGCATTTTGCCTAAGGCAGGACTAGAACTCAATGAATTCTAGTTTCAAGCCTGGGACTTTAACTATCTCACTAGACTGGCTCTAGTCTCTAGGAAGGCTATTACCATGATAAAAGTAAAAAAGTCAGTGCAACAGTTCTTTCTTTCTTTCTTTCTTTCTTTCTTTCTTTCTTTCTTTCTTCCTTTCTTTCTTTCTTTCCTTCTTTCTTTCCTTCTTTCTTTCTTTCTTTTTTTTACAAACTTTGGGATATAGGGTGCCATAACAATGGGGATAGCAGTTCAAATTATACCAGGTCTTAGATTATTGCTGTCTGATGCACAAGAAGCTTTTATTTTATTCTGTTGCAATCTTTCTCTTGTAATACTTATCAGTTTGCATAGGATGTAGCATACATCACTGATTGATATGGGAGTGATATGGGCCATAATATTTTTATAGAAAAATATTATTCAAAGAACTCGAGCTAACTATGGTGACAGAATTTGTCATTTAATAACTAAAAGGGAAAAACAAATCCCAGTTCATCATGATTTCCAAATGTATGTTCCACAAACCTATCTGAGATTTTAAGCTGTGAAGTTCAGGTTTTCATTCATCTCAATATGGAAGACAGAAAGAAAGGGGAAAAAGACAGCTACAACTTGGCATCCAACTGTGTTCATACAAATGCCATTCATGTTAATGAGATTTTAAATTACATTTACAGCAATTACAGTAAATCAGTTTAAAACCTCTGGCTGTTTGTGATAAAGTAGCCTACTCAGACCTTTGCTGGAAAATGAATTAGTTCACTATAGAAAGGACATTAAGCTCAAGTATGCTATTTTTAAAGAGAAGACAGTGTAATCAGATTATTGCTTTTTCAAAATCCAGGACACCTGAGTTGGAGAAGTATTTGTCCAATCACATGTAAAAAAATTCTGAAAGGTTAAATGCCTTTTATACTTAATAACAATCACTCTTGTTTTCACTTTCAGTAGTTCATCACAAACATTTTCAGCTAACATAAAGTGCATAGATGCCCAAAGAGCTTTATTTTGATTAGTGGAGCAAGATATTTAAACAGGGAGTCATTGAGGTATAGACAAAAAAACCCACCCTTAAATTAATTGTAAGTGAAATCTAAAACTAGATACTGAGTTTATAGAATAATAAATTAACAGTATTGTAATAAATTGTATTTCAAGATATAATTTTTAAAATATTTATGCTAATTTAAAGCTGATGGTTCATTCATGCATGGGCAAGGATAGATGGAGCAATTGTAAAGATATTACTCCTCTAGACCAGTTGCTTGTACACATTCACAGATACTGTGCAGAATTATCCCCCATTATGCGGAATAAGACTTTCTTAACTGATAGGAAGAAATTAAAACAAGACTCCTTAGGCCAGCTTGGAGCATATGACATCAATATAAAATGAGTCATCATTCAGTATCTCTATAGAAAAAGCAGAGAACAGAACATGCAGACTAAATGTAATTGAACCATCACTACAAAGCCAAAGTTGACTAAATAGACATATACAAGTGTTGACAACAGGCTATTGAAAATGGTCATGCAGGGGAAAATGGTTGATATAGAGAAATAGTGAGCTATGGAATATTCTGATTTTCGTCTAGGTTGCTTAAACCATAGTCATCTAGATTCTGGATTGAGTTGTATTATGTAAAATGATCAAGATTAAAATAAGACATGTTTTTATAAATCCCTGGTAAACCTTTTTGCTGATATTTTTTTGCTGTTGAAGATTGGAAGTCAATTCTTTACATATTTCTATTTATTCTATTTAAAATATTTCCATTTTAACAAAAAATCTTTTCTTTCAACAAAGTAAAAGCAATACAAATTTTAAATTTTAACAGAGTAAAAGCAATATAAACATTAGAAAAGAAAGAAAGAAAATAAAGACGTATAGTGAATAAGTAAGAAAGAAAATAGAAAAAGAAGGGTCTTTGCATTTTTTGTCAGTCTACTTTGAAGCCATAAAAGATCCAGTTATCTAACAGACTGCTAACAAACTATGAACTTGCTCAGTTGTTATTATCTGCATAAAATGTTTTCAATATAACTTAAAGAGAAGATATTTTTTCTTGAGCTTACAAGGAAAGGCTGTCTGTGGTGCCATATCATCTTGGTAAATAGAGTCTGTCAACATCACTGTGTGGATGAAGGTTCTCTTGAGATGATGATGATGATGATGATGATGATAATAATGACATGAAATGAAGCATTTCCATTCCAATGGCACCAAAGAAATTAATCTTCAAAAGATTGAAACATTCCTTACATGTTATCCTTGAAGAATTAAATTCTCTATCTCACACAGTAGTATTGTATAAACAGAAAATTTCCTTAAACTCATACAAAAACCTACTAGTTCAAACAAAAAACCTATACCCATTTCAACCAATGTCACAATGCACTCAGTGTTGTTTGATTTTATAATAATACATCATCTTAATCTAACAGTATCTACCACAATTGCTCTTATTTCTCAATTTTTAGATGTTTGCCACAATGGATTTATAATTTCTTTAAATATTGACTCCCTATCTTGTGCTTGACTGTTTTTAAATAGTATGCATCCAATTGGATCAATTTATAAACTACCATAATGATCAATCTTCATCCATTATTATCCAGTGTCATTACCTATATTTTTGTCATTTCTTCATTTTTGTAGGATTGAATACCAGGAACTACCAGCCACATATAGCAATAGTACTACCACTACCTATTAGACTTATATATCACTTCACAGTGCTTTACAGCCTTCTCTAAGCAGTTTAAAGAATCAGCATATTGCCCCCAACAACCTGGGTCCTCATTTTATCCATCTCAGAAGGATGGAAGGCTGAGTCAACCTTGAGCCGGTGAGAATCAAACTGCTGGCAGTCAGCAGAATTAGCCTTCAACACTGTATTCTAACCACTGCACCATCACAGCTCTTATATAGAAGATATAACTCTAATATAGAATTAATGAAGCAGGATTTATTCTGATTCTAAATCCATGCATCTGCGTTGTATTTGGTAGAAAACATTTTTAGGTTTATAAATGATTTAAAATATATTTCTCCTTATGGTCTAAATGAGGGATGGTTAACCTTTTCGGCACCAAGTGCTGAAACTGGACTGTGCACGTTTACTGGAGTGCCGGAACTCAGAAGAGAACAGCTGGCCGGTATGCATGCATGCAGCAGCCAGCTGCTCTTCTGGGTTCCTTTGAGCACACGTGTGCCAGCCAGCTGGTCTGGTGTGCATGTGCACCAGCCAGCTGGTCTCTTTTGGGTTCTGGCACGCCGGCAAGCTGGTCTTTATGTGAAGACCAGCTGGCTGATGTGCATATGTGTGCCAGAACTCAAAGAGAGCAGTTGGCTGGAGCGCATGCATGCTGGAACCCAGAAGAGCAGCTGGCGATGGTGCACGGGCCCACAGGGAGGGCTCTGCGTGCCACCTCTGACACAAGTGCCATAGGTTCACCATCATGTGTCTATATGGTATCAGGAAAGGGAGGATTATTAATGTAACACCTGATTACCAGAAACAGACAGCACTATAAAGTACAATGAAGAATGACACAAGTAGCACATATAAGAAAAAGTCCATTAAAAAGCAAGGCACTACATTTTGTTATGTCTTTGTTGTTTTATACTAGCTTTATTTAGCCAGGGTTTTTTAGAGAAGAATACCGAGGACGGGAGCTCCAAAAGTGTATTAATGCATTGTACAGAAAACAGAATAATGAGAATCTTATTCAAAATCCTCTTTAGATAAACCAAATGCTTATAATGGTACATAAACATGTATAGTGTGCCTATCTAAATTAAATTAATATGGGATTAATATTGGATAGATAGCAAACACAGTTCAGACTAGTAATTCACATGTTCCTTAATGGCCTCCATTATTCTTTCTTTTTAATAGAAAAGCTTTATTATGAAATCATGTGTGCCTGAGGAGAGTAATATGAGTGCAAGTGCACTTATCTTAAGTTACTGTGTGATTACTTAAGAAACATATTTAATGCTTTTCTACCCTAAGTATACATTTTTTAGAGAACACTATGAAACCAGTAAACAAGGTAGTTATTTTTTTTCTCTTTGGTTTTAATTCAATTTCATCTGCTTAACTGCCTTTATGTTAAAACTAGATTACTCAAATTGTTGTGCCATTGTAAGCTCTAATTCATCGCATTAAGAAGTTGTTCTTCCACAGTTGACTAGCATAGCTGAAATGCATGCATAAATTTAGAAGTGAATTTATTAATAAACCTAGCTTGAATCCATTGATGTTTCCTTTTCTTAGTTTTGCAAAAAAGGTAATTAATTTGATCTGACATCATTAAACATACAAATTAGAGTAGAACAATAAAGACACAGTCCATTGCCTACTGTGACTTCTTGGTTCTCAATGATTGCTTATGCAAAAAAATAATATATAATAATCCTTCCCACTATAACTGTATAGTAAGCATCCATTTCA
Organism: Natrix helvetica; assembly: GCF_964273705.1. Classification (NCBI taxonomy): domain Eukaryota; kingdom Metazoa; phylum Chordata; class Lepidosauria; order Squamata; family Natricidae; genus Natrix; species Natrix helvetica. Next base: position 55,382,546 of record NC_138551.1, on the reverse strand, counting down.
TAGAGAAAGTGACCTTGATGGTATTTACAGAAAGTGAATACCAAAATGAATCTTGTTACTCTGCTTGGTTTGGGTCACATTGAAACAATGCATGCAATCCTCCCTTTAATGTTATTAACATTTCAACAATTGTCTGACAAATTTGTTTGCAATACAAAAATTTCTACTGCATAAAAATGTTCAGATACCTGTTCCTGACTATGACAATGCCAAAATGGTAAAATAAAGAACATAGAAAGAACAGTTGCTGGAAATGTGTATGTCTAGTCTGATGAAAAAGAAGGATTAGGGGAAACATGATAGCAGTGTTCCAATATCTCAGGGGCTGCCACAAAGAAGAGGGAGTCAAGCTATTATCCAAAGCACCTGAGGCAGGACAAGAAGCAATGGGTGGAAACTGATCAAGGAGAGAAGCAACTTAGAACTAAGAACAAATTCCCTGAAAGTTAGAACAATTAAATAGTGGAGAAACTTTCCCCCAGAAGTTGTAAATGCTCCAACACTGGGAGTTTTTAAGAAGATGTTGGATAACCATTTGTCTGACGTGATGTAGGGTTTCCTGCTTAAGCAGGGGATTAGACTAGAAGACCTCCATGTTCCCTTCCAACTCTGTTATTCTACTCTATTCTAAATGTGTGTTGTGATGTCATGACAGAAGCTATCTGTATCATGGCATTGAATTAAATATGTTAGGGGTAGAATTTGTATTCTCACATCATGAAACACATTTCATCACTTTCCTTACTCCATAGAAATTAGAAATATTCTCTGTTTGATATTTCTGGAAAAATAAAGTTGAGGTACAAAATAATTGTTATACTCAATTTTCCATTTCTCTTTCTTTCAAAACTGCCTTCCATACAAAACCACCTTCCAAATGCAAAATTCATTTTAAAAAGTGAGATACTTTGCCAGAGAGCAGATTGTGCACTTTGCTTTTATCTTGATTCATCATTTAAACTGGGTTTAACCTTTGTTCTTCTTGCCTAGGAGTCTAAGATATTTCTTCTAAAACCTTATGCTTTCAAGGGTCAATGAACAAAGCATCTTTAGAATATAAAGCACAATTAAGAATATATCTTATTTAGCTCAATGACTTAATTGCATGTAACGATATCATGTGCATGTTTATAAGATCAAGAAATTTTCTTACTGCTCGATAAAGCTGTTAATAATGTGGCATTGAGATTAAAGAGTGGTTTGCGATGAAATGATGTTGATGTAGAGATATTTTCATTGAGCAGGGCAGATATTTGCTAATAAATAGCATCCTTAAGCATCTTTGTGAAAACTTGTGGAACATTAAATTCAGGGTTAAATAAGTGTATGGACTCAAAAATGTAACATTGTTCAGTTTCTTCCTACTAACTAAAGTATATGATGTCTTCAAGATTAGGGCTCTCTCAGGTTATCAACCTATAATTTATCAAATTGTGTTTAGAAATCGAAGATCAGAGGTTTTCTATAGCTTTCCTGATATACAACTTTTTCTCTATATACACAGATGTGATTCATCTAGCTGTTCAGTGGTGGGTTCCTGCCGGATCGCACCGGATCGCGCGCGCTCCCTTTCGGCGCTAAACCCGGATCGCACGCTCCCTTTCGGCGCTAAACCCGGAAGTACGGTCTTGCCCCGCCCCTGGCGACGCGATGACGCTTGCCTGCGCTCCACCAGCTCGGCTGGGAACGGAGACGTTTCTCTGCTCAGCAATGTCTTCAGTGGAGTGGTGGCAGCCTGGCAGGCTGAGCCTGCGTCCCTTTCAGGCGCTCCGCTCCGCTGAGGAAACGTCTCCGTTCCCAGCCGAGCTGGTGGAGCGCAGGCAAGCGTCGTCGCGTCGCCAGGGGCGGGGCAAGACCGTACTTCCGGGTTTAGCGCCGAAAGGGAGCGCGCGATCCGGTGCGATCCGGCAGGAACCCACCACTGTAGCTGTTCTACTTCTGAATTTTCCTCTTAGTTTATAAAAGAAGAAAGAAAAGAAAAATGAACTCTAATAAAAGAATAAGAAAATGTTAATAAAAGCTGCTGTCTTCTGATGATTTTCTGCTTCTGGATTCACTCAAGTGTTGTTCAAATCATTCCTTACACTTCAATGATTACTTTCAAACATGGTCAGATCAAAGGTGTATCTTGCCTTGGTTTCCATAACAGGCAGTCAGAACCTTACGCTGCAGCAGGCACATTAGGTTTATAGCCTAAATCCTCCAAGTGAAAATTTATACAGTTTTATTTGCAACAGTGTTATCTAATATTATATTATAGTATTAGGTGTCATTAAACTCAGTGACTTCTGAAGAAAGATCTATAGAAATTAACTGTATATTCTGGAATTAGCTTGAGAAAGAACATAGTACAGAATATTTGGAAATACTTTTGGCGAACAAAAATTAGTGGCACAATTATAGCTTTGTTAAAATCTGCTACTGAAGTGAGAAGGAAGAATCTCTTCCTTTTTTTCCATATAACATTATTAGGAATTGTACAGGTACTTAATAAACTGCACAGATACAAATTAATACAAATTACCAAAAAATAAAAAAGTAAAATAGAAAAAATAAAAAGTGCACAAAAATAAACAATAAATAATAGAACGTCTTTCTTATATAAATTACTTTTATTTGGCTACTATAATGAGATGTATGCAGACATGATATGACTAAAATGATTGTGTGAATATTAATACCTTAATACAGTACTCTAATAACAAACTTTATATAATTAAATAACGCATAGAAGGGTTGTGTGAGGGGAAAGAGAAAAAGATATATAATTTAAGTATGTAAAATGTCATTGAAGAGAAATTTAATAAAATGGCAGAAGAATTCATTTTGTACTATTCTTATCATTATTTTTCAATTGGGTAAAAAGATCAAAGAGATGATATTCTAGATGAATGTCATTTTATCAATAGGAGCTCCTGGTGTTATTTGAAAGAGCTACATGGGCCCTTTTATAAATACTATTAATTAATCATGAATGTTGGTAAGAAGATGTTCCATCAAAGATTTGTGAAGATGGCACAAAATGTACCACAAAATGACAGAAGTGAACAGATGGAATGATATATCATTATAAAAGCACTTGATCTCTTTCTCTTTCATCTTTGAATATTATACTGTATATAATGCAACAGAAGATAGAATCACTGACAGATTACATATACTTTGTAATTTCCAAAGTGTAATCATCAGAACAGTTATTCTGTCCAAATAATGAAACTGACCATTTGAGATGGCAGCACCATAGATTCTAAATTAGACATAGCAAAAGAGTGGGACTTACATGCTTTTCACATAGCATATTCCAGTCTGATTTCCTGATATAAATATAAGAATGAAATATGTTAAAAGTTTGGATATGTTTATTCACCCTGCTGAACTCATGGAGCATATTTGTACAAAGTTGTTGAATTTCTAACTAGATATACAAAAATGACACAGATTATAAATTAAAATTTTACAGTATCACTCATCTATAGGATGTACAGAATTTCACAAAATGAAAGATTAAAGTGTTTTTTGGACAAAAGCAATTACTCTGATGATCCCACATGCTTCATCCTCTATTTTTTGGGTGATAAAGTTTTCAGCTAGACTTGTCAATAAACTTTTTGATCTCCACTTGGTGCAGAGTTTGTATCTTAGTTGATGTAAGGATAGTTAGTCCCCCATTACTACTGTGGTGTATTTCCTGCTCACCTCAGTTAACTGATTAGCAAAAAAACTATTTCCACTGCTTGATTGGTTGGCCTATAGTGTACACTTATAGCAATATTACTTTTTATATTAACTCAAGTGCTTTCAATCCACTTCCTCATAGCATTCTGCTACAACTAGATAGCAGAATGAACAATGAACAAAACATACGTTCCTGCACAGCTCTCTAGGAATATACACAAACATACATACATGCAAACTTACATACATGCATCACATGTACTTTGGGGCATTTATTTTCCCTTAGCTGTAGACTGGAAAATTAATAAATATGTTTCAACCACCAGACTAAATCAATGTGTTAGATTATAATACATAATCTTCAAAGAAAAGTCTTTATTCTGCAGTGGATTAACTCAGGATAATAATAACAATAACAGAAAAAATATAGTTTTCTTGATTAACTATACTTAACATGACCATGGTTTATTGAAAATAAAACAATTGATGCTGAATTAAATTATTATATCAAGGTAAAAAGAAAAGGGCATCATATTTTGCAAAGAAAATATCCTAGAATTAACACTAAATAAAAAAATAAGTATAAAAATGAATCCTTAGAAACCCCTTTAGAATTTTGGAGAAGTGAACAATTATATAAACATATAATTATATATATGGAGAGCCTGATAAAGGAGGAGACCCTGTGGCTTAGTGGCTAATACATCTGCCTAATATGTCATACAGCCCAGGTTCAAATCCCAGTAAGGGTATGGCTAGCTGATGAGAGCTAAATAGCTTGAAATAGATCTATACTAGTCTCCCTTTATTTATTTATCAGCACAAATACAACACACACACACACACAGAGAGACACAAAGACACACACACATACATACATACACACACATACATACACACACACACACATGTATATATATATGTATATATGTATATATTTTCATAGATTTTCATGGGTGTAGGTATGCTGGTCTTGTTTTATTCAGGTCTTTTCCCGTGTAAGATTGAGATTGTCTTGGCAATGTTTCATCTCCAAAGCAGAACACTTCAACAAGAGAATAATTATGGAAGCAATCGAAATAGAGAAACACCCCCACAACATGAATAAATGTGATGATACCTCCCACCTACCAGACATCTGGAAACCAGTCCTAGTCAACAAACGAGCCCCACCCACCACCCAGGCTGTTACAACATGAAACAACAATAGACACACAGCCAGCACCAATCAGCACCAATCTACCAATCATGATACAACCACACAACCAATCATTCCACTTACTGAAACAAAGGCAACACTTCAGACTCCCCCACAAAAAAAGACGGCAGCTCCGATCACACTTTAAGCCCCAAACCCAACCTGAAGATGGCAACTGAGACCTCGCTGAAACGTTGCCAAGACAATCTCAATCTTACACGGGAAAAGACCCGAATACAACAAGACCAGCACACACACACACACACATATAATGCATATATATATAAAAGCTTACATTATCTACAGTGCATTTGGAAAGTATTCAGACACCATTCACTTTTGTTTTGTTAGGCTGCAGCCTGATTCTACAGTTATTGACATTCATTTTTTTCTCATTAATCTACATTCAGCAGCCCATAACGATGAAGTGAAAACAGAATTTTAGAAATGCCTGTAAATTTATGAAAAAGAAAAAAACCTGAAATATCACATTGGCGTAAGTATTCAGACCCTTTGCAACAACACAGGAAATTTAGCCGTGTGCTTCCCATTTCTCCTGATCGTTGCTGACATATTTATACACCTTGAATGGAGTTGACCTATAGTAAATTAAACTGATTGGACATGATTTGAGAAGTCATATACCTCTCTATAGAAGGTGTCACAGCAGACAATGCATACTGTAGCAGAGAAAAAGCCATGAAGCCAAAGAAACTGCCTGCAGAGCTCAGATACAGGATTATTACATGCCACAGATCTAAAGATGTCTATAACAAATTTTTGCTGCACTGAAGGTTCCTAAGAGCACAGTAGTCTCCATAATCTCAAATGGAAGAAGTCTGGTGCAACCAGAAGTCTTCCAAGAGTTCGTTGCCCAGTCAAACTCAACAATTGGGGGGGGGGGAGATGAACCTTAGTAAGACATGTGACCAAGAACCCGATGGTCACTCTGTCTGAGCTCCAGAGATACTGTGTGGAAATAGGACAGAGTTCCAGAAAGACAACCATCACTACAGCTCTCCACTGATCTGGGCTTTATGGCAGATTAGCTAGCTAGAAGTCTCTCCTTAGTGAAAAATACATAAAAGCCCACTTGGAGCTTGCAAAAAAAAAACACCTGAAGGACTCTCAGACTGTGATGAACAAACTTAGGGTTTACATACTATTTAAAAACTATCAAGCACAAGATAGGGCGTCAATATTTAAAGAAATTATAATTCCATTGTGGTAAACATCTAAAAATTGAGAGATGAGAGCAACTGTGGTAGATACCTTTAGATTAAGATGATGTATTATTATAAAATCAAACACCACTGAATGCATTGTGACATTGGTTGAAATGGATATAGGTTTTTTGTTTGAACTGGTAGGTTTTTGCATGAATTTAAGGAAATAATTTTTTTGTTTATACAATATTACTGTATAACCTGCAAGGAATTTTTCAGTCTTTCGAATGTTAGTTCCACACTGATGTGGACAGACTCTACTTACCAAGGTGGTATGGCATCAGAGACAGCCTTTCTTTGTAAGCTCAAGAAGAAATATCTTCTGCTTAAGTTATATTAAAAAAACATTATGTAATAATAATAACAATTGAACAAGTTCATAAAGGCAGTCTGTTATGGCTTCAAAAGTCAAAAACCTGAACTGAGCAGGGAAATAATTTACAAGTGCCACACTAATAGTGCTTTCACTATTGGTGTAATATGAACCAATATAGTTATTAACATTTGGTGTTAGAAATAAGAAGACTAGCAATTATTAATTATTGTTACATTGTTCTACATAATTTAATTAATACATACTTATAATATGGTATGGTATAAGTTTAAAAATACTTTAAAGTTGATAATGATGACCATAAAAATGTTGCTGAGCAACCAAACCATGTTTCATAGCATTGTTAATGAGAATCAGTCTGAGAAATTTTCTGGATTGGCAAAAAATCAGCAGATGAATATTTGTAGGGTATTTCAAAAATTTAAAGAGAAATGGACATTCTATGTATGAAAACTGAATAATTAATCACTATTGTATCTCTGCTTCTGAGACATTGCTTTCTTTTCATCCATCAATATACTTGGGCTCCATTCTTTTCTCTGAGGTTGTTTCCTTTTGCTTTGTTCATTTATTTCTTCTCCAAGCTAATAATAAGTCCAATAACAGCAAGAAAGAGATGACAGCATTTCTCTCTGTCTTTAAATCTTTGCTTTCACAATTACTCAGGCTTGTGGGGATACTGCCCTTAAGTTTAAATTCAGAATCAGCAGAAAAACAGCCATTTTCCATTTGCAGCCAGCCACAAAAAGTGATTGGTATAGGTATAAAAATCACTTTCTGCTTTATGATGTGTGGATTAATGAAAGTATTAAACCATTCTAAATGATAGATAAGGAAATTATTTCCACTGTAGCTTGAAAGAAATAAAACCTCTCTGTCTTAAATTAAAGAGGTTTACAACTTCACTAGCTTATCAAAAGTACATGGGCCCCAAAAGGAGGAACACATTTATTACCATTCATGGATTACCTTAATTTTTTAACATTCATCATTTTTCTGCTTCATTACAGTTACACTTACCCATAAGCTTCAAGGAACACACTAATTTCAGAACAGAAGAAGAGTAAATATGAGTCTGGCTAATACATTTTTATGAGGAGAAAGACAATTTACCTATTTAATTAGCATCTTGCACTATTAATTTCATTTCACTGACATTGTTGTCTTAATTGTGAGTGTCATTTTCATCAAAGATTGTAATTTATGATCTTCTATACTAAGACAGAAGATGAAAAGGACATATTTGTATATAAAGATGGAGAATTAACTGTAACATCCTGCACATGTCCATATGATAATTAATATTTCATCTTTATTTTTCTACAAATAAAGGATAAACCCAAACATAAGGGAGAAAAGAAAAGGAAGCGACAAACAACTTTCAAAAGCTACAGCAATGATAATACCTTAGACATCAATGGAAAAGATGATCAGAGTTTAACAAAAAGTTTTTCTCAAATTGCATGCCCATATAAGTAACAACCTGAAATTTATTAAATAATAATTCTGACTGTTGCTATTAATCAGTATAGCCATATTTGTTATGAAACAATGGAAGCTGATTCTATACTTCAGATGATTTCACAGTTTCTCCTCACAAAACAAAGGCATTTATGAGCCTATATTAAAGAAAAGATATACCCTAAGAAAGTGCTAATGTACATATATTTCTTTTATTACCATAACACAGCTAGAGACGTATATCCAGCACTAAACAGCAGTTTATATCATTATATCTGAATTTAGACCCCTATGTAGACAGTCCAGCAAATGTATTGGACAAGTAGCATAGGATTCTGGATATCAACAAGTACTTTGCTAAGTCAGGACATATCCATCCTCAATCTAGTATCATGTCATAGAATAATGAATGGGGATAGGATAAAGAACTCATTTAGTTCAACCCTCAGCAGTGTGAATGAAACAATTAAACCATTGTTTAATTGGAGTGTCTACCTCTTCTTATAAATTCCTGAGATTGAGAAACCCAAAGCCTCTCTTGGTAAACTATTTAACAATTACACAGATGTTATCACTAGGAAGATTTCCCTTATAATTAAATGAAATCTAGATTGGTGTATTGTCCATTCTGCTTCTAGTTTCTGTGGCAATGCAAAGTATTTGTTGATAATCTTCCCTATGGCATACTTAAATACCTGAACATAGATACCATGTTCCTCAGTTTCTTTTCTACAAACCATGCTTCCAAAATTCCCCAAGCCTATCTTCATTGGGCAGGGGCTCAAAACCCCCTGACTTTGTCAGCCTTCCTTGGACCTGCTGTTAGAATCACCACAGTACCTCAGCTGTAGCTTCAGCAATACAATCTCCAGAATAATAAAGACTTCACACATTTTTTTAAAAAAATTAAGACTAAAGACCCAAATGACCCAGTGTACAATACCATTTCTACTATAGAAAATGACTCCCCCTCCAATGTTCTGCGTGATTTAATGATAGGAACTTTTGAAATTACATTACTGTTCAAATATTTGATATAAAATATGAAGATTGTGAATTATATTTTTCATAATAATAAACTTTCAAAGGTTGTTTTTCAAGCATGAAATCCTAAAATAAGCCAAGAAATGGCTGAAGTCCCACTGGATCATGCACTGAAGTACCTCAACCCCCTATTTGCTCTGGCATGCTGGTATTTACAAAGCAACTATTGCAACCAAGGGAGGCCTCTGTGGAGCTACTTCAAAGCTTTTCCACTTGTCTCTGCTTGCCTGTGTTTGCACAGACAACACTTCTGCTGGGACTGTCAGGGAAGATAAGTAGTTGTGTAGGCATTTATATGTAGAGACAACAGTGGAAAGGCTTTGAAGCAGCTGTGCCAGGTATTGCGGGGGACACAGCTGACCTAATGCTTTGGGGGAAGGATGCTTGATTTGCTTTAATGTACTCTGCAATGCACACTTTCAGTTGCTTTGCAAAGCCGTGATCTAGGGGAGGGATGATGATATAAAGAACCTTAGGTTTTCTACTATGCCAACAAGTTCTGGATTATTTCTGAAGGGGCTTGTCCAGTTTTTCCAGTTAGCAATAGCAATAGCACTTAGACTTATATACTGCTTCTCAGTGCTTTACAGCGCCCTCTAAGTGGTTTACATAGTCAGCATATTGCCCCACAATAAATCTGGGTCCTCATTTTAACAACCTCAGAAGGATGGAAGGCTGAGTCAACCTTGAGCCAGTGAGAATCAAACTGCCAAATTGCTGGCAGTCAGCAGTCAGCAGAAGTAGCTTATAGTACTGCATTCTAACCACTGTGCCATCATGGCTCTTATTTGGGATTTGTATACAAACTGATGTGGATGGGTTGAGGTGGGAAATGGGACAAAAAAATAACCATGCAGGTAGATTACTATGGAATTTTTTCATCTTTGTCTTTGAACATATTTAAAACATTATAAGTCATGTAACAAAATGTTTGCTAAGCAATAGGGAAAATAGGGCAAGTTTTTGGACACACAACAACCAAAATAGCTTTCAGAAAAATACATGTGGATATGTTTGTCAGGTGAAAATGTGTAACAATTTCAGAGATATGCTACTTATTATGAAACCATGTAAGTCAGTGAGAACTAGTTCATTAAGCACTATGTCCATGCAATTAGTTTTATGATCCATTTTATAATCCCTTGTGTTCAGCTTCTGGAAAACATTCTCATGGTTTTTTTTTCCTTTCCAGTATGCAGACTGGGCATATTCCCTGAGTTCCTTTTCTTTCTGATTTTTGATTATAATCATCTTTCACAGCCCTATTCAAACATTGCCCTTAGCCAACATGAGGCCCGAAGTATACACTTAATATTTAATACTTTTTGACTAAATTGGAGCAAAAAAGAATGAAAATGTTTATTGTGATGTATATTGCTGTGCAGGAAAGCTTTATTTGAGGGTTTTTTTAAAAAAGGAAATGTAAAGAGTGGTAACTCTTTTTGCAAAGATGTTTAAAGCAAATCTCTTTTGCATCAATAAAGGCATTTGATGGGCCATTATTGACTTTTACAAATGCTACTAAAGGCATAATGTTAAGGTAATTTATCTTTTCAAGTTAATTTTTTTCTGCCCCAAACACATTCAAGACTTAAGTAGTTTTACATTTTGGAATATGATGAATGCATAGAGTCAAGGAAATTGACTTAAATGTGCCTTAAAATTAATAGACACATTTTAAAGAGACTGAATGGAGAATATCCCATAAACTTATACATCCCACATTGAAAGAAATGTGATTAAATATTGGAGTTTCATAAATGCTGCTACAGAGTGAACTTTGAATCAATCAGATCTTTGAATCAATCAGAATAGAGCTGGAAAGGACCTTAGAAGTCTTCTAATCCAACCCCCTGCTCAAGCAGGAGACCCTATACCAGTTCAGACAAGTGACTTCCAGTCTCTTCTCTAAAACCTTCACTGATGAAGCACCCGCAATCTAATAGCAAGCTGTTCCTCTAATTAATTGCTCTCACTGTTAGGAAGTTTCTCCTTAATTCCAGGTTGATTTTCTCCTTGATTATTTTCCACCCATTGTTTTTTGCCCTCTAGTGCTTTCGATAATAAGTTCACCCCTTCTTTGTGGCAGCCCCCCAAATAACTGGAATATTGTGTCAAAAAATTAACAGCAACAAGCCATTAATTAAAAATGTTGAGACAGCAGGAACTGGCAGACTGGTCAAGGTTGAGGGAAAACCTGTTTTACAAGGGAGGAAGCTGCTATTGTTCAATATATTTGTCAGTGTTCAATTAGGGGGAATAATACATGTTTTTATTTTCTGTCCTTTTAATCCACATTTTTCTTTAGTTTAATGTTATTGTCTAGTTTTGTTTTTGTTATTGTCTAGTTTAGTTTTGTTTGTGTTCCTTAATTATTTCTTTTGCTTTAGATTTTGTATTTTAACTTTTTGAATAAAGTTAAAAATGAAAAAAAGAAAGATAGAAAAGAAGCTTTTTAAAACTTTGAATGAACTGGTTAATGAGAAATTCAGCTTCAGTCTAAGTTATCAGTAACTCATTATTTAGATTTTTTTCTACATTGGGATAAATGTCTTCTACTTTGGGATAAATGAAATGGCAAATATAACATTTGGCTCTATTTTTCATGTCTCTTTAGGTGGATAAGAAAAACCAAAACAAATAGCACATTACAAGAACCAAATATCTACTTCTGATTCCAATATGCTGACAAGCATGGACAGAAAGAAAGGCCTCAAAATTGTCCTAGTCCTAGGTCTTTTTAATATCAATCCAACTAAACAGCATGCCTTGCACATTTTAAAATATATATATATATATATAATTCATTTGCCTTAGACATGAATAAAGTATTTCATACTGCAAAGATACATGTGATATAGTTATTTATCAAATTAATGTCTTCTTGTCTACATGATCATTAAATATTACTGATATTTCCATCCTTTCTTCAAAGAATTCATATCAGCATTTGTGTTTTGTTATTCTTTTTTATTCTCATAATGTTGTCAAAAGTATTAGTATGAAAGAGAATAATTACAATTTTAACTATCTTGTGTAGAGACAACTTGAAAGTGTGTGTCTCTGGACTTATTCCAATAATTAATCTTTATCCCTTACCATCTCTTTCATTTTTTTGGTATGAAAATGGTGTTATTAGTTACCAGTGAATAATGTAACTATAGGTTTTAATCAGTTAGTCTTTTGTTACAACTACCAATTTCTATGACATATCTAAATCATCCACTCACCTGCCTTATTTAGGCATTTGAAAAGCAATAATATGGAGATGTCCAACAGCCTGTGTAGTTTTTTCTGCACTCTCCCAGTAGTGCAGTATTAGTGCTAGGATAACTAAATCAATCAATCAGAATAGAGCTGGAAGGGACCTTCAAGGTCTTCTAGTGCAACCCTCTGTTCAAATAGGAGATCATTTCAGACAAGTGACTGTCCACTCTCTTCTTCAAAACCTCCAATAATGAAGCACCCACAACTTCTGATGGTAAGATGTTCCACTGGTTAATTGTTCTCACTGTTAGGAAGTTTCTCCTTAATTCCAGGTTGATTCTCCCCTTGATTAGTTTTCATCCATTTTTTTCTTGTTCTATCCTCTGGTACTTTGAAAAATAATTTGACCTTCTCCTCTCTGTGGCTAGCTCTCCAACAAAGGTTGCCACAAAGAGAAGGTCAAATTATTTTTTCAAAGCATCAGAAGACAGGACAAGAAAGAAATGGATGGAAACTAATTAAGGATTATGTTTTTGTATTAAAAGAAGGGGTTTATTAGGGTGGTGTCATCTTCACAGCTTTCCCGTGCATTATAAATTGGACTTGCAAGACATTTTTAATATAAAAAAACTACTTACAAAGTCAAATTGGTTGCCTGAACTTAAAATGTATTGCATTTAGTCTACCTATGTGTAATTCTCAGTAGACATTAATATTGACAAGTTCTTAAATTGGCTCCTAAGTGTTTGAATGTGCCTTTTTATGGCTCTTAACCAACTTTGCCTGATCCTTTCCTTCACTTTCTCTACATCTTTATCCTCCCAACTTACTTCTAGTGAGGATTTTTATTCACATTCTAATGATTTTCTCTTCAGTTTCAACTGCCATGAGAAAACATTTAGGTCTCAATTGTAACAGCCACCTTTTATTTATTTAGCCTACACAAGGGGTGTGTGTGGATCATGAGTTTTTAGTGCTTTGTGGATTTCATCAACTGATTTTTCTTTTTCATGAGAGTCCTTATTCTTTTTGTATTTTTCCCCTCTTTCTTAGGATTCAGATTGACACTCCCTCATCTGGGGCTACAGCCTCTTATCTGTGCTGTGTCTATCAATATTTCCTAGTATTGCCTCGAGAGGTGTTATTAAAAAAAACTATTATTGTTACTGGGTAAATATCTACAGAAACACCAAAGAGAAATGACAATACAGTAGCTAACATGAATGACAGCCACCTTCAATTGTTCCATCAAATGCAAAACACCCTATCCTAAAGTGTGATTAAAGGCAGCGTAAAATGTTTCTTCCTTTCCTCCTCTTCCTAATTAAAAAGAAATTTTTATATTAGTTTTTTGAGTGCCAACAATCTTAGAAAGCTGTGGCGGGCAATCTAATAACATGAGCTCCATGTTTTTATATTTCTGTTATGACATCACATACAGTACAAATACAATCAAGTGGACACTGTGACAAAATTGTCACAAAACACTTTTGACATTTTTAACATAATTGTACTTTGGATTGGATAATTTTGCCAATAATGTTAATTAAATATTGTAACTATTCAGTAGCATTGTAGCATAGCAATTATGCTCTTAACAATCACAATCACAAAACTATTTCACTGAAAATATTAATTACAATATGCTTCCTAAAATATTTTATATTGACATTTTAATTCAAGAATACATTATAACTTTATAATTATAATTTTATAGTCAGCTCCCATACACATACAATATGTGATGTCATAAGAGAAGTTGTTTGCAAAGTGTTCCATTTCATTCAGTAGACTGGTAACACTTTATTCTACAGTTGGTTAATTTATTGTGAATAGTCTATGGCAAAACTTTTTTAATTCCCAGAGGTTAATATGTGCAGTTAAGCAACTAACAACTTATAGCCTTTGGCCATAAGAACCTAACTTATGTAAGAAAATGTATTTCTCATACACAAGATTTTCTCATTTTTGTTGATCCTGAACAGTTCACTCATTTTTGTTGATCCTGAACAGTTCATTTATCTTGCTGCAATATATGACCCTGTTACCAATGCAAATTAAGCCTTACAGCTGATTTTGTGCTGTGTACACCAAAGCTATCAAGGTGTCAGTGTTGTAGTTGTGACATTTTCTGCAAGTGCCTTCATGGGACGAGTTTGATCAGATCGACTGATGTATAAGAAAGTGGTAACATATTTAGAGTAAGTAAACATATTTAGAGTATGGTATCCATACTTTATTCTCATTTATGGCAGAATAAGAAACTAAAAAACAATTGATTTTATTTAGTTCTGTAAGAGGAAAATGCTTTATTTCAATAAACATGTTAACCTTTATACAAGACTACAATTATATTTGGCTTAAATGCACAGCATGAGCAAATATGGTACTTGGGTTTAATATGGAAAAATAAAACTCAAACTGCTCCTCAGCTAAAAATAATAAGAGGTTTGCATTGGAATATATATTTGGGATAGAAATAAAGAATACAAGGCCATTAATAAAGAATACAAGGCCATTAAGAACAGGACAAGAAACAATGGATGTAAACAATGGATGTAAACTAATCAAGGATTGTAGAAGTAACCAGGAATTAAGGAGACTCTTCCTAACTGTGAAAACAATTAACCAGTAGAACAGCTTGCCAGCAAAAGTTGTGGATGCTTCATAACTGGAGGTTTTTAAGAAGAGAGTGGACAGTCACTTGTCTGAAATGGTTTAGGGTCTCCTAGTCTAGAAGGCCTTGAAGATCCCTTCCAGCTCTATTCTAATTGATTGATTGATTAATTAATTCAAGGATCAGTTTTTAGGAGTAAGCCAGACAGAAGGAGAAGAATAAGGAGCAGATGATAAACCATTTTTTGAGAATTATCATTTTATGACTGAATCTATGGAGTCTTTTCTCTGCCCCTTTGATTTCTTTTTTGTGTTTATAAACAACTAACATTTTTTTCTTGACATGTCGCTTTCTGCATTGTACAATTAACCAGAAGAAATGAACATGATGACAAAGAAAACTATATGAACATTTTATGCCATTCTCTCCTGGATGCCTTGACAGGTCACTTACACACCAGAGGGGATTAAGGTAATTGCAGTTGGAAGTGATTGTTAAAATCTTGCTTTTGTTATTCAAACTTGTTCCACTTGATTGTTCTTTTCATTTTATGTTTCCCTTATTCTTCCAGCAATGTCTATGTTTTGAAAGCTTTGAACAACTGGTGCTTTTAACAAGCAATCTTTCAAAATCCCTAACATGAAGGAAAATTTGATAGAACACCAAATAAGGCAAGCAAGATGAAATGGTAGCTTAGTGGTTATAAAATGAATGAATGAAAGAAAATAATATTACACTGTTTGAGGTGACATACAGACATCAGTAATATATGTATACGTTTGTGTGTGTGTGTGTGTGTGTGTGTGTGTGTACAAACTCAGACTCTCCCTCCCTCCCTCCCTCCCTCCCTCCCTCCCTCCCTCCCTCTCTCTCCCAGTGACGTGCAGTCAGGTGAGGCAGGGGAGGCACAGCCTCACGACTGTCATCATGAAAAGAAAAAAAATGTAAAAGGAAAGAGGCGAGAGCTGAGGTCAGGAAAGATAGTCCAATCCAACGTGTGTGTGTGTGTGTGTGTGTGTGTGTGTGTGTGTTTGAGAGAGGGGGGAGGGAGGGAGAGAGGGAGGAAGGAGGAGAAGGGAGAAGAAAAAGAAAAAGAAAGAAGGAAACTTCTTTCGCAAAGGAGGAAAACAAATGCTGTCACTTTAAATTGGAACTGAGCGTGCCTGGCTGTGGATTTGTGGGAGTTGAAGTCCAAAAGTCTAAAAAAAAATTGAAACCCACCACTGTGTCAGTGCCTCACCAGCCATAAACCTCACTGCACATCACTGCTCCTATCATATAATTTATGTGTGCGCATGCTTGTGTATGCAGAATTGCTTTATTACCTGAACCTACCAAATACAGACAAAATTTAGATTAATGTATTTTAGATAGAATTTTCAAAAGGTAAAGTGATGTTATGGTTAATTCCAAAAACAGTTTGGAAATCTGCTCTTCTTGCCTAGAAATATAATTGTCTAAAGTCCTATCGAAAACAAAGTAAACCAAGTTAATCCATGAAAACAGCAATCCAAAATACAGACAATGCATTTATGTAGTTCAGCAAAGGAACTGAACCTGCTTTTTATTTATCAGATTTGTTTGACTTCATATTCAGCCGAAATTGAAGTCATGACACCTCAAAGTGGGAGAGAAACAAGGGAGGGAGGAATTGGGGAGAAAAATAATGATGTGATGATGAAAACATAAAAACTGCAGGTAGAAAGGCTTAAGTGTTTTTCCCAGTAGCAATTACACGAACCTGTGGGAGATGAGACACAAATGCTGTTGTAAAATTAATACTTTAGTATTCTAGCTCTTTTTTCCTAGCACATCCTGTTTGTGTTACAGATTTTCAGGTTCCTACACCAACGGCAGGTTTCCTGCCTTTACTATTTATTTACTTGATTTATATCCACCTTTCTACATTGGCAAGTTGTCAGAGCAACTTAACACATTTTTATTGCTCTGTAAATTATACAGGGAACTTTCTGTCCTACATCGTTTACCTCTTAATAATGGGTTTGGTAAGTTGTGTTGCAAGGTCTAAGAAAAGAACTAAAATTATCCCTTTTCCTTTCCCTGGTATATGTTTTTTCATTACTATTTTTGGAACCAACACGGAAGAAGTGAGTTCTATATCTTTAAAGACTCTTTTATCATTGGAAATATCATGTTGCAGTGAGAAATGAACTAAGTTGTCTACCTGTTTTGGGATGCATCTTCTCTTTGCATGTAAGTTGTTAAGGTTTTTTCCTGGAAGGGTTAGCATTTTTGGCAAATAATGCATAGCTTATTTGTGTATTTAACGCACAGATTTATTATTTGTTTTGGTATATCTGCATATATTGCATTTATTTGGTTTTATTATTTAGTTTTCCATTTTATAGTTGCAAACGCCGCATGAGTAATATTCATGGAATAAATAACACTTCATTTCATTAACTTTACCAGCAATGCTTCAGCATAAAAAATAAAAAACATGTGAGTAGATAAAAGTGGTTCTTTAAATACAGGTGAGCCTTATTTAGCAACTGCAATTGGAAGCAGCAACTTAGTTTTTAAGCAAAGTGAATTGCAAGGATGCCTCAATCTTACTTCAACTTATCTTTGCTTTATAAATCCCTAGTGTTTGTTAACTGTAAGGAACAGGCACCTGAGAGTAGAATAAGAAGCAATGGGTGGAAACTAATCAAGGAGAGAAGCAACTTAGAACTGAGGAGAAACTTCCTGACAGTTAGAACAATTAATCAGTGGAACAGCTTGCCTCCAGAACTTGTGAATGCCCCAACACTGGAAGTCTTTAAGAAGATGTTGTATAGCCATCTGTATATAGATGTTGTATAGCCATCTGTCTGAAACGGTATAGGGTTCCAAGGTCCCTTCCAACTCTACTGTTGTATTGTATTGTATTGTATTGTATTGTATTGTATTGTATTGTATTGTATTGTATTGTATTGTATTGTATTATTGTATAAAATTATTTTTTCATCACTGTTATAACTTCAAATGATTGCTCTCTAAGGTAGTCACTACATAAGAGCTAACTGTAAAGGAACAGAAGAACGACTTTCTTCCTTATTGGAAAACTAATTTAGATTCCAAATCAATTCTTCACTATTTATTTTAAGATTTTGGAATATGCTCAATGAAAATGAATGCTAAGGCTTCTTTAAATTGAGGACTGTGATAAGTGTTTTGGATTTTTGCCTCTGTCCAACTGTTGGCCATTTTATAATTTTCTGAGATTAGCCTAGAAGTTTTAAAATGAAAGAATGAATGGTGTTGCTTTGGGATGTTTACTGTTGTTGGTATAAATGTAAACAGTTATAACTTTGACATAATTTTAGTGACAGCATACGGTTATTTAAAATAGTATCCATTCTCAAGATATTTTTTTCTATGTAAATATTTTTAAAATATATTTTTATTATTTACATATAAGTATATGGAACAGTGTGACCATCCTGGCATTTCAACTGCCATAGAAACCAAAGTGAAAGGCAAATAACATATATACTACTTACACAGTGCTAGTCTTGCTCAATTATGTAATTTTTAATATGTAAATATTGATAAATTGAAGTACACAGATGCATCTCTCATGCCCTCACCCTTCCCCCCCCCCCTGAAAATTCATCTTGCTGCCTGTATTTTATTTCCAGGTCTCTACAACGAATACAATTTATGATGCAGTGTTTATATTTCAGTCTGTATGCAGGAGGTCATTAGATTTCATAATGAAAAATATCACAGATGAACTAATTTTATGTTCCTAAATAAACACTGTGTGTTAGGGTAATGAGTGAACATTAGCTGCATATAGACAGAAGACTGTAACCAGAATGGACTTGCAGCAGCCAATTTTACTATTAAAGGAAAGTTTATAGAAATATCATTAGAAAATTGCAAAGTAGCAAAAATCATTAGCATCAGTAAGTAGAATCAGGAGGATAGATTAATTTGCGTGAAGGTAAAAGCAATTTTGAAGAGAAAAATATATATTCCTTTAAAACAGAACTATAGCAATTTTTTTTCAATTGTAAATGGAGAAGAATGGTAAAATGGAGACCAGGGCAATGGATTAGGGCTAGGGACATAAACACATATATTTAGATGACAGGATGAAGCTGAACATTTTATAGAGAAATGGAAATTGAAGAGATTCCATAGTTGTCGACCATCTAGCAACTAGATTCTAGTTGAACATTAGAGAGCTATGCTTAAGCCATGTTAAGTCCTAAGTGTACAAGGTAACCATAACAGAAATGTCATTGCTTTCCCTGTATACTTTTAGCTTTCTATTTCACTTTATAATGAATAAATTAACTCATTTTTATATCCATCAGTGCGTCAAGACTGTGATGAGGGCAGTCTTTAAAAATCAGATTTCAATGGTGACAACCTTTTGGAGTTTTTGAATAAATTCTAAAGTTACTTTAGAATAAGGTCAGAAGTTTCTTTCTTTTTCTCAGTTTTGATTTGATTTGGCTTGTATTACTACAGCCAATTAAGTTACACAGTGCAAGCCTGAGATTGGCAATTGTCTAGACACCATATTCAATCATTTACATATACATTTTCTAAAATCGTATATATGTTTGATATTCATTCATTTATCACGTAGTAAGAGATAGACAATTATGCTCAGCATTGCCATGGTTCATAAAGAGATTATTTTATCTTTATAAAGATCTTCCTCTTATTAATTTCTAGCTATATTTCAAACTCATGTTTAGAAGTCTACGGATACTATAAAATACTATAAGAATCTAACTGTGTAGAAAATGTATGTTGTATATTGATATGAAAAAGGAATACATCAAATGACAACTGTTAGCATCCCTAATCTGTTAATAGAAATTTATTTTGAGATATTAGGTTCTGGGTGTATATGTTTCAAATCATTATTGAGCTCCAAATCTCAAATCTTCAGGATCAACATGTTACCAACTGTAACCAGGCTCTGCTCCAGAATTACCCAACTGCCACTAAGTCAAATTAAATTAAATATATTGTTTTCTTAAATAATTACATTAAATTAAATTAACAGGTTACTTCTCTAAATCGAATTAAATTTAAAATAAAACTAAAGAAAAATAAATGTGGTAAAAAAGTTGCAAGGTTAATATTTTAAATGCCTTTCCTTAATATTCATGTGAATGAAAACAAAATTAAGTGTTAAAATATATGTTTTCTATCTTTTATAATTGTACACATTCATCACATCTGCAAACCATCATGAAATGAAAATAGAACTGAAATGAAGTCAATGTTATTAAACAATATATTTGATTTGTCCTTGGTGTACTTTTATTTTGCTTGCCACTGTATGATCATCACTGCATGTTTTAGGCCAATCTATTGCCTGAAAGAATTATTGTGCAGATGGTCAATAGATTGCTTGAGCGGGCAGCCAACCATGTAAACAAGGATTCATATTCATATTATTACCCTATTTCAGTAATAAAACAAAACCCTTGGAGAAATAGCTTGCCAATAGTGCCAGTCTTCAAACAAAAACTCAATTTATTATCTAAAATAAATTTCATTGTCTGATATTTTCTTTTATAGTAGGAAAAAGTATTTTAAGCTGGGACTAAGTCCTATTAAACTCAACATTTTCCCCCTTTTTAATTTCCCCTCTATTTATTACATCACAAGATTCAAAAGGCAAGATCACTTTGTCTCTGTCCCTCTGTCCCTCTGTCTGTCTGTCTGTCTGTCTGTCTCTCTCTCTCTCTCTCTCTCTCTCTCTCACACACACACACACACACAAAAACACACATACTTCTGAATAATGTTTGACAATTGCTGATAACTGAGATTCCATTCAAAACTTTATCCAAATAGAAATTGTCCAAATATCAACATTATTTACACATGCACACACATACAGTATATATGGATCAAAGCAAAGGTGTTTTTTTTTAGTAAACTAAATGTTGTAAGGTCAAATAATATTTTTCCATCATTTTGACTATTACTTTGTCCTAGCTCATAATCATAGGGAAAATATTTGCCAATTTATTCTATACTCTGTATTTTAGATGGTAGGTCATAATATCTTATAGTCTTTCGAGATTCCTTTAAAATACTCTGCTCTTTTTTATAAAAATATTTATCTATAAATAAGAAATGGTTTTCTTCAACTGTTGAAGAACGCATATTGCATTCTAAATATCACTTCATTTGAATTCATCAGTTCCATATTATTTTTTTACATGGTCACTATCAGGGTTCTGACGGATCGCCTAATTAAATCATGAACTTCAAACCAAGCTTCAAATGATATCCAGTTATTTATTAGAAGATTCATGTCGGCAGGTTCCCAAGTGAATCCAGCTCTGATCCCAAGTAATTTACCGGCCAATCATGACCTTGTTTTCCCCCTCCCCCCAGGATGTGTCATCAATCACATTCGCCAACGGGGCAATTTCACAGGTTGTAGAGGTCACTCCCCTCCAGCCACTGTAAGTAACTCTGGGATACAGCCTTGAGAAAGATAAGTCTGAAATGTGCACCTGTCTTTTGCCGTGCCATTTCATCGGTTTCCCATTCCTCCTTTTCCTATGGCAACTCGAGAGCAGGCCAGGGATGCTATGCGAGTTGATAGTCACACTAATACTTTAGGTCATACCTATGCTACACAGCATAGTGGTGTTCTTCTCCTCCTCCTCTTATTCCTCCTCCTCCTGATTCACAACTGATAATGGGGAAATGCTTACTTTGAAAATAAGTAAAAATATACAACAAATCTTAACACATAACAGATTGTTGAATTTCTTGTTTCAAACAAACTTGACAAGCTTGAGAAACACGGCTTAGAGCAACTACCTCATTTTCTAGGTTTCTCTGGCATCTGTACAACTGCAGAAAAAGGTGTAACTGCTTTGAAGAGTTTCTGATAGATATGCAATACTCAAAACACCTTTTCCAAATAATTTCTGAAGTGCTGCACTGCCCTATAAAATAAAAATATTCTTAGTAATCTCTATTACAGTGATGGCGAACCTATGGCACTTGTGCCACAGGTGGCACGCGGAGCCATTTGTCACGACATGCGAGGCACTGCCTTGTCAGCTGGACAGCATGCATGTGCGCACTGGCCAGCTGAGTTCACCCTTTTTAAAAGCCATTTTTCGCCCTCCCCAGGCTCCAAAACCCATTCTGCCTTCTGCACAAGTTTCCTTCCTTCCTTCCTTCCTTCCTTCCTTCCTTCCTTCCTTCCTTCCTTCCTTCCTTCCTTCCTTCCTTCCTTCCTTCCTTCCTTCTTATTCAAGTGGTAATTGTTACTTCCCCAAGGACATGCTGCTGCATGGGCATGCAAACCAGCTGTCTTCCCATTGGCTCAACCGTTGACAGTCAGCCGGCAGGAAAATAAACTGGTGCCATTGGCTAAGCCATTGACAGCTGCTCTATAAATAGCAGCCTGACAGAATGTTGTTGTTGCCAGTTCCTACTGTTGATGTTGCCTGCTAGCTGTTACTGATTAAACGGAATCAAAGTTCCTCTGCCTTGCCTCAGTCATTACCTACCTGGGATTCTTCAGAATAGAACAGTAATCATGAAATATTACAATAGCAACAACAATAAATAATATGTGGTAGGTCCCTGCTTCTATGGATCTAGTGCTTAGTTCCTGTTTTTGTGCTAGTATGATCAATGTTGTTTTTTAGCCCAGTACTTTCCAGCCAGTAGCAGGATTTTCCATTATCTGCTAAACTACCTCAGCTTTCTGTCAATGGTACATCCCATGCAAGGTGTTATCTTTCCATGGCACTTCCTCTGCTTAGTCTTCCTTCCATGTTTGCTGCTGCTTCAGCAGTCTCTCACCAGCCCATTTTTGAGTGACATCTTACTTGATGTATTTCTGATGCTCTGGTTTCATCCAGGATAGTAGTTTTGACACACATCAGATCCCACTCACCTTCTTTCTGGCTAGTGTATAGTTTCTGTATATTTGGCTTGGGACGGAAACCTTTGTACATTGTGAGGAGCTCCTAAGTCTTCACACTGGCAATTTCCACATTCTCCTATATTTCACAGGGCATCTGATAACTGGTAGGGCATATGTGTTGATTGTGTGGACCCTATTCTTCTTGTTGAACTGGCTTCTCAGGACCTATCTTATCCTTTGTACATGGGTGTACACATTTCCTTGGTACTTGTTTGTTGCTGTCTTCCTTGCCTCCTCTAATGGTTCCCATGTCACTGTGGGAACAAGGAATTTGTAACAGGTAGGTAGGTGAACTGTTAGGGGGCTCTTTACCCAAGGACCATCACTGGCAAGGTGTGTACAAGCCTGGATTCCTGGATTTTAATTTATAGGTACAAAACCTGGCTTTCTGAATCAAAGGTGTAACTGTATCTCCATGCTACCCAGCCAATATTCTTCCTTCCATTTTTCTTGGCAGAAATGTGAGCTTTTGAAAATTGAACATGTTTTTTTTCTCTTTTTGTCATACTGTTTTTTATTTGCAAATACAATTGTGTAAATCTGCATTTTCTTCCTTTGGCTTTAGAATTCCAGTCCCATATCATTTAAATAAATTCCTTGCTTTCATTTCCCCACTATGATTTTCAATTAATACCAATTTTCCTTTTATCATAAAGTTCTTTGTTTTGGAAGACTTGCACTTATCTCCCTACCATCTGGCACTTAGGTTTCTTCTATGGCAGTTTTACTTGTTTAGGTCAGGGCTTTATATTTATATTTTTAGCAGTGATACTGACCGAGCTAGCAAATACTGGAAGTATATTCACTCCTTATTAATACTTTTACATGTGATCAGTTGGAAAACCTTTTCCCAAATGGTGACCTCATTTGATATTACTAAGAATAATATTTTAAGGATATGTTTCATTTTTATATGTGTGAAATTGTATCTCATCAGATAGGCTAATGAAGCTTGTAAGTCCTCCCTGGTGCATTCTGAGGAGTTGATTGGTTTAATTCTTGACAGTCTGCATGATAAATTGTCCTTCTTTCCTGATAGATCGGAATAGGAGAAATACAACTATCTCAATACAATTGTTCTAGTCCCTGTTTGAATCCCTGTTTCACTACACAGCCTTTGATTTAGGCTTCAATGGACAAGAATTATACTTTGTTATTGACATTTAACTCAATTTCCAGGATTGGTGGGAAGATGATTGGCACTGGAGCACCACCCATAATTGATGGATAAATACTAGGACTCTATATCTAGCAACCAGGCAGGGTAATGATAGCAAGACACATGATGTAGAGGTTAGACATACATTACTGTTTGCCCAATTCTGCATAGCACAGCAATAATATGAATGTTTTCTGACATTCTTAAATTGAATCGGTTTAGAATTTCCAAAAATAGAGCACTTTTATAATCAATTAATCATTCAAATAACCAAGATAAAACTGGCACGGCACTTATTTTTTAATCATAATCATTTTCTTTTGCTGGTTTTTATGCAAGCCAATTCTTAAGAAAATCTTTATAAGTATTTAATCTGTACTCAGAATCCATCTTTTGATGTAATTTTTTGACCTCTTGTTTGATACAATGGACCGCCAGGACTGTTTACAGACCAAAATGCAATTTCTACAAGACATACAAGTGTACTGTCCCTCCCTCTCTCCCCCCACCCTTTGTGTGTGGGTAAAATGTTCTTTATCACTATTTACTATTTTACTGTCAAATAACATGTGCTGACTTTTAAGTCCAATAACATTAGAGGATCCTATTCATGCATTATGAAAACAAGGACTAGAAATGACATGATAGCAGTCTTCCAATATCGCGGGGGTTGTCATAAAGAAGAGAGAGTCAACCTATTCTCCAAATCATCTGAAGGCAGGCCAAGAAGCAGTGGATGGCTGTCCAACAAACCAAAGAGAGAAGCAACCTAGAACTGAGGATAAATTTCCTCAGAGAGGAACAATTAATCATTGGAACAACTTGCCTCTAGAAGTTGTGAATGCTCCAACACTGGAAGTTTTTAAGAAGAGATTGGACAGCCATTTGTCTGAAATGGTATAGAGCTTTCTGCATGAGCAGGGGCTTGGATTAGAAGAACGCCTTCCAACTCTGCCATTCTATTATTCTGTATCTAGTTCTTGTTCATCTATTCACTCTGGTGAAGGTGGGTAATGTAGTGGTCCATTTATAATGCTATTTGCTATACAAAGTACTATGAATTTATCTTCAAACAAAACTTTTAAAATCATATTTCATGTTGAGTGGTGAATATGACCAGCACAATAGACATACTGGAATATCATCTCTCATTGATATGTAGTCCATGAAGACTAAATTATTTTTTTTTAATGAGGTTGTCACTAAGTATCATATTAGATGTGAGGAAAAAAGCTGGTCTCTTTTAACTGAAATTATAATTCCTGTCACTGAAAAAAGAGTGAGTGTTACTGTATGGAAAATGCAAATTTAATGAAAGCATCTCCAAGAAAAAATTTGGGGTGAAGAGGAGTATTTATTTATTATTTTCTTTGAATTGTTTTAGGTTTGGTTTGTAGGAAATTTGAACGGTATTGTATCTAGAAAATAATTGCACACATTAACGAAGATGGAACATGTAGCCTTTGGATTACTTGATCCATATGTCATAGTTATTTAACATTTTAATTACTAATTCAATGAATTACCTAACATAATTAATCTGGCCCTAAATATTAGGACTACAACTGACAATCAGATTTAATCCATATAAAGTGATGGCTAATGAATCAACATATGCCACTGTAAGCCAAAATCAAAACATTGCATTTTCCCCCGATCACATTTCTTATGTCGTGGGTCTTAAGGCCTTTATAACAAATGCATTCTAATAAAATGAATACCTTTGTCTTGACAGGAAGAAGATTTATACACTCTCCATTAATTTCCCCAAATTGGAAATGACAGGATATTGGAAAAGACAAAGAGACAATTGCATGCCAAATATATATATTATGTGAGCAAGGTTAAGGCTTTGAAAAAGTAACCTCATATTGCACCAAACAAAAATCTAGTTCAGACTTTGAATTCTTGCTCTACATCAAGGTATAAATATAAGGAATACACGTGAGTCCCTATTAGTAACCATTAGAGGGGGATAAAGCATCACTATCTTGCATCATCTTAGTGCTGATAACATCGGCAATATTGAACTGAATGCCGAAGTATAACCATCATGAGAGGACAAAACCACAAAGGTGATGTTCTTTCAAAATTATCATGCAGGTTCTATAGTGTTTACACCTGGCTCTCAGATTTCTTCACCGTTCTGATGGGCAATGGAGCAGATGAAGGCTATCAAGGTCTGCCCATTCATAGCAAGGTTAGCCTTAGTTGTAGTAAGTTGAGGGCTAACTTTGGATATTGCAAGTAGGTCTATTGTGGAACATCCATATCTTCTTAGGCAAATCCAAAGATCTGTTTCAAATTATGGCATTTGCCCTAGGGTATGAGCCAAAAAGGGAAAATTAAGCATGCTGTCAGAAAAAGGGTTAATCAATGGGTATACTATATACTATGCCTGAGATACTTGTGCAGTAAGGAGATAATTCCTATGAATTTTATTTCAAGAAATTCTTAATATGTAATTATACCATGTGAATAACATATGTGCATTTCAAATACTATAGTTTAAGTAAATTCACTTCATTTAAATTTAACCAATATTCATACCCATATGAATATTTTTTTGGCTACTAAAATATGAATTGTAGGTTCTTCAGAAATTAATGCAAACCATTAGGGAAATACAACTTCATGCAAAGAATAAATATTCAGAAAAAATGAAAATGGATCTTGCTTCAGATCTTCTGATTTAACTTATATTTTACTAATAGAATTACCTTAGAAATAACTACAGATTTTTAAAACTCATTCATATTGGTCAGGTGTAAATGTGATAAATGAACGGTACATATTCTAGATCAGTGATGGCGAACCTTTTTGGCATTGAGTGCCGAAGTGCTAGTTGAGACTGTGACGTTGAAGACGTGAGGGGGCAGATGCCAGGGGGCATGCGCATGCCAGAAAATGAAATTCTGGTTTCTGGCGCACTCATGCGTGTTGGCCAACAAGTGTTCTGGGTACTGGCACACAAGATGATCAGCTGGCTGGAGTGCATGCTCATGCCAGAAAATAGAAGACCAGCTCTTCAGTTTCCGGCACTTCCTCACACACGAAGGCCAGATGATTGTCATGTGCGCATGCGCCCAAGAAACCCAGAAGAAGAATGGATGATGCCTTGCATGCCAGGCGACATGGCTCTGTGTGCCACTTTGGGAATGTATGCCATAGGTTTGCCATCACAGTTCTAGATAATACTTTTTGGATATTTTTAAAGAAAGAAGAAAAACATTTTTTTTAATCAACAGAAAAAAAAAACATTGATTACCAAGTTTCTCCTTTCTTTCCATTCCATGTCTTACTATTATGACTGATGCTGCAACTGCTCACAACTTCTTCATTATTGTCAGATTTAGAAATATATAGAAACAAAAACTTCTCCACTTCAGATTTATGCCATACTTGTGGGCAAGCAAGTAGCTCCTGTTGCAAAGGAAGAACTCTCAGCTGGACAGCAAATCAATCCTAATTAAGATCACTATGGTGATTAAGAGCTTCCTACCAGGGTGCACAATTAGAATTTTATTAATAGTTCAGGAGATATATACACCAGAAACATTTTCAGCAAAAGAAGCTGTGGATATGTTACATCTCCTGGGAGGGTTAGATGATTTTGTTATGAATCACTGGAGTAATGCAGATTTCCTAGTTGGGTAATGAAATGCCTGCAAGCAAACAAGTTCAGAGAGCACCAAGGGCTCCGCAGCTCAAACATGAGCTATATATATATTGGCTTTTAATGTTTCCATTGTGGTCGAGCATATGGAAGGTCCACATGTAGGACAAGAGGGCAACAAGCCCTTTTCTGCAGTTTCTCAGCAGAGCTATCACTTCAGAGGCATGCTTTTAGAGTTAGGATTACAACAGCATTAAAGTAGTTCTGATCAATGTTTTATTATTGTGTTTCAGAGAGAGTAGCATGACTTCCTTTGAATTGGAGAACCTTTCTACTAACAGAATTATATTAAAATTCAGTACTGTTTGTATTCCAAACAGTGTTCCATTCACTCCCAAATGGTCTACACAAAATACCAGAAGCTGCCCTTTATGGTAATAGGATGTCAGCTGCTTCAATGTATATCTTGGTGCAGAGAGGGCATTGAGTAGACATTTAATTATAGTTTGACCTTAGGAAGTTAGTTAGGGTCTCCAGATGTGTCTCTATAGCTCTTAAAGCAAGCAAAATAAAAACAATAAATGCTTTTGAGCCATGTTCTACAGAGGCTTCCTTCATTGCTTATTCCCATCTTCTTCTCAAATGTCTATAAAAAGGTCACTTCATACTACTAGACCATCAAGTTGATTGATGGGGGGTAAAAAACCCACTCTGAAAACTTATTTACTGTTCGTTAGCAGTGAAAATGCAAAAAAGAAAAGTATTCTTGTGCCATTCCCCATATGTAGTCCTTGCAGGTAATAGTGAAAGAATTATTAAATGCAATCTGGAATGCAGACAAACAATGTAATTCTATGGTTTAGACTTATTTAGAATGAATGAGACTGCCAGTTCTCATTTCTCCAACAATACTTTATGTGGATAGGCTTTTCAGGTTGAACTTGCGCTACAGTCAGGATTATAGCTGAGGTGTCATTTAGTTTTTGAAGGCAGGAAAGGCAACCCTGAAGGTCAAGGTTTTACAGATATGAGGAGACAAGTGAAAAAGCTTTGGCTTCATTCCACACCCCTCTTTTTATTTTCTCTGGATAGCTTCCTAATTTATTTTTATGTTGCATCATAGACATTCATCATAGACATTCATTATTCTAAAGGAGGAAAACTGTCTCAGGAGTAGTGCCTGAAAAAGCATAGGACTTTTCTTGAAAGGAGTGTGTAAAGATACTTCTGATGTTGCCAGATGAAGAAAGTAGATCTAAAATAAATATTTATTATAAAAGCTAACTGTATTTTCCAAACTTACAGCATGGGAATTCTCAGTGTTACTCTGCATTTTTTATTTAGACAGGAGGTTATGAATTAGTTCTCATGTTGGTTGTCAGTACTATTATGTTCTTCATCCTACTTGTGTGATACATGTTCTTTGCAATTTACATTTTAATGTCATCATTAGATATGTTGCTGGTGAAAGAAATTTTATTTTATGTTTTTAAAAGGCATAAACATTATATGCATCACTTGTTTTTCAAGACCAATATGTAACAGTAACTGAAAAAGGAAATGGAGTCAAACTCAAGCTCTTAAAGTCAATTATTTATAATTACATTTCATAGAAAATTAACATTCACATCTTAGAAATAAATAAGCTTGCTTTGCTTGAAATTGACATTTTACACATAAAGAACACTTTATTGCTCACATACTAAGTCTCTGACTCAATTGTGCAAAAATCCCCAAGAAACTTACTTTTCTGTCTCATTAAGAATATTTCCTGAATTCAAGGGTTCCCCAAATGTAACTTAGACTAGGGGTGTCAAACTCGATTTCATTGAGGGTTGTATTTGACCTTGGGGGTCCAGGGGGGCATGACCAGGGTAGGCATGGCCAGCTCAACCTCACCCGTGTTGGGGGCACCGGTAGTGGCCCAAGCATACTGCTAGTGAAAATGGGCTCCCAAACTCTGTTTACAGCTGTGGCAGCCTCCTGCAACCTTCTGTCAGAAAATATGGAGCTAGAGAGTGCCACCTGTGGCCCTCGCCAGTTCCATTTTTGGGTGCAATGGCTTCCTGCAACCCTCTGTCACCGAAAACAGAGTTCAGGAGGGCTGTGTGAGCTCAATTTCACTGGCAAAGACAGCATGGTCAGGTCTTTGCTGTTTCCGATGTGGCTCCGTGGCCCAGATCTAAGCACTCCGTGGGTCGGATACAGTCCCCAGGCCTTGAATTTGATACCTCTGACTCAGACCATACAGTTGATTGATTGATTGATATTGTGCTATCAAGTCACTAGCAGGTAGATACATAAGCAGATAGACAAAAAAAAAAAAAGCTGATAGCTAGCTAGATTTTCTCCATGTTATTCCACATAGTCTATATTATTCCTTTTGGTGGAAAGTGTCTGTGTGTGGGGGGTATCTCTGCATTATTCCATGTTTATTCTTGTCATAGCCATACAATCATTTGTCAGAGCTGCAAATGTCTTGCTGTCCCCCTTGTTAATTTGCTTGCTATACTAATCAATTGCCAGCTGCAATTGCCTACAGCTGCCATTTTCTCAATGAGCTTTATTCTGAAGATTTAGATTTGGCACTAATGAACAGTAATAAACATAGGTTAGAACTTCTATTAAAGCCTACCTTATGGTGTTAAGGTTGGCAAAGTGCCCGTACTTCACCCTTATTGCATCTGTACATAGCCAACTCAGGGCCCTGATTTTGGTGACACATGCCTCCTTTGGTAGAGGGAGCTTGGAGAACCTCCTATAGAAAAGTACAGAAGAATTTGTTCAGTATCTGTCAAAGTCACTCAGATTTGCTTGGTCCTGTTGCAACTGTTTAAATCTCTTGGGCTTGAAGATGTGAACAAGATCCTTAGCATTGTAGGCTCAGCCAGCTGAGCCTTAGATTTATGCCAACCTTTGGCTTGTTATGGAGGTCCAGACTATGTCATGTGAGTGAATTCTAGTAGTGGTGAATTCTTAGATTGAATGGGTTGTTTCTTTATCTCTTATGGAGGCTTTGTTTGAGCCTTCTCCTCAAGGAGCCATTGCTGGACTCCAGCATACTAATCCATTTTTGTCCAGTATCTAGCTTCCCTTTTCCCTCGAATGTGGCCTCAAAGATGGTTGTACAGCAGTTTCAAAGGACATTGGATGAAATGGATTATCTGGATCCCTTTCAGTCATGATTCAGGACTGGGTATGGGACTGAAATGATATCGGTTGCACTTTTAGATGATCTATGGTCATAATGGCAAACCTATGGCATGTAATGCCCAAAGTGGCACGTGAAGCCATGTTGCCCGGCAAGCACGGCCTTGCCTGTTTGTCTTCTGAGTTTCTAGCCCAAATCCACATGCGACAATCAGCTGTTCTTTGTGCACAGAAGTGCTGAAAACTGGCCTGTGCATGCGTGCCAGCCAGCTGATTGTTGGGTGTGCATGCACACTAGAACCCAGTGTTTGGATTTTCTGGAGTGTGATACCTTTGCACCTGTGGCAGTGCCAAAAACCAGCCTACACATGAGCCAGCCATCTGATTGTCAGGGATGCAGGTGTGCTAGAACCTGGAGGTTCAGCTTTTCCAGAGCACAGTCCAATGAATGCATGCGAGTGACATTTCTGCACAACCTTTTGGGCACTTGGTGCTGAAAATATTCACCATCATTGATCTATGGCAAGGATGGAATAAAGGATGTGCATACATTCTCGTTCTACTTGATCTTATTGACCTTATTGATTTTTTTATACCCTTAACCATGATGTCGTTCTGGATCAGATCAGAAGATTGGGAGTCGGTGGCACTGTAAGCAGATAGCAGTTGTTGCTAGGAGGGCTTTGTATAGTTTCATGTTGTGGGCCAGTTGTGTTTGTTCCTATATTGGAGGGCTGTATTCACAGTCACTCATGTCCTAGTCATCTTCTGATTGGATTACTGTAATGTGCTCAACATAGGGTTGCCCTTGAGTAGTGACTAAAAGCTTCACTTAGTGAAAAATGAAGTGGAACAGGCAGTTTTACATGTTTCTAGATTCATGATTATCTTGCATCTCTTCTTCACAAACTGCATTAATTCCCAGTCTTCTTTCAGGTCCAATGGTTTTTTACTTTTAAAACCCTTCATGGGGACTGAATTAGTGGGGGAACCACCTCTTCCTTACATTTGCCTGACCCATTAGATTCAACAGAAGAGAGGCACTGTAGGTCCTGTCTGTTAAGCAATTATGCTTGCTAGGGTTGGAGGTGAGGCTTCTCTACCAGGGTGCCCCCCCTTATGGAACATACTAATGTGTTACATAAATAAATATTGAGCCTGAAAGTCCTTCATATTGCTCTTCATATTTTATGTTTATCCTGTAGTTCTTGCTACCTTATTTTACAATATCTTGATTTTTCTTGCTCTTTGCTAGTTATGAGTAACTGATGATAATACTGAGAAGACTCTCCTTCTCACAGTTTATATTAACTGGTTTCTGTACGTTAGATTCTAATTTCTCCACTTTAGGGCCCACTTTTGTTAAATTATTTGTAGTCTAGTCATGTGCCAAGAATGAATTATAATATGAAAGTTAAGAGATTTGCTCACTTATTTTATTGCCAGAATAGATTAGCAGTCTGCGTCAATATTCCAAACTCGATTGTCGCCCAAAGTTTCTTCCCAGAATTTCCTATCCGCTATGCAGATAATCATGCAAACTGACATTCATACTTATGGAAGACACTCACGTTAGGGAAGTCTAATCTATAATTCATCAGGTTTTCTCATGGAGCAGAGGTTATGCAGTTTAAATAGAATACAATAACACTTACTCTGGACTAAATCTGACTGATTTCAATGAAATATATTCCTGATAATCATACTAGGATTACACTCTTGATCAATTAGAAGTCACTTTATATTTGTCACGATTAATACAATTCTACATGAGTTTTAACAGAGTTCAGCAACTTGATCAATAATATTTGATAAGGTAGACCATAACCTACTACTAGATAAATTAGAAGAATGTGAGTTGGACAGCATCACCACCAGATGGATTCGTAACTGGCTGACCAACCGCATTCAACGTGTAGTCCTCAATGAAACTGCATCTACATGGAGGGAGGTATGCAGTGGAGTACCCCACGGCTTTGTTTTAGGCCCAGTACTCTTCAACACCTTCATTAATGATTTGGATGAGGGAGTAAATGGGGAACTCATTCAATTTGCAAATGACACCAAGCTGGCAGGAATAGCCAATGCTCCAGAAGACAGGCTTAAGATACAGAAGGATCTTGACAAACTTGAACATTGAGCACTATCTAATAAAATGAAATTCAATGGTGAAAAGAGTAAGGTTCTATATTTAGACAAGAAAAATGAAACTCACAAGTACAGTATAGGTGGTACCTTCCTCAATAGTAGTAACTGTAAGAGGGATCTTGGAGTCCTAGTGGACAACCATTTAAATATGAGCCAGCAGTGTGCAGCAGCTGCCAAAAAAGCCAACATAGTTCTAGTTTACATAAACAGAGGGTTAGAATCAAGATCACGTGTTAATACCACTTTATAATGCCTTGGTAAGGCCACACTTGGAATACTGCATTCAGTTTTGGTTGCCACGGTGTAGAAAAGATGTGGAGACTCTAGAAAGAGTGCAGAGAAGAGCAACAAAGATGATTAAGGGACTGGAGACTAAAACATATGAAGAACGGTTGCAGAAACTGGGTATGTCTAGTTTAATGAAAAGAAAGACTAGGGGAGACATGATAGCAGTGTTCCAATATCTCAGGGGTTGCCACAAAGAAGAGGGAGTCAAACTATTCTCCAAGGCACCTGAGGGTAGAACAAGAAGCAATGGGTGGAAACTACTCAAGGAGAGAAGCAACTTAGAACTGAGGAGAAATTTCTTGACAGTTAGAACAATTAATCAGTGGAACAGCTTGCCTCCAGAAGTTGTGAATGCCCCAACACTGGAAGTCTTTAAGAAGATGTTGGATAGCCATTTGTCTGGAACGGTATAGGGTTTCCTGCCTAGGCGGGGGAGGGGTTGGACTAGAAGACCTCCAAGATCCCTTCCAACTCTGCTATTGTATTGTATTGTATTGTATAATGATTAATATAAATTTAGAATGCATAGAAAAGTGATAAACTTGGTGAGGATGTTTGGGGCTAAATCTTATGAAGAGCAATTAAAGGAGTTTGGTATGTTTGGCCTAAGAGGAAAAAAGACTTAGAGAAACATGATAGTAGGGTAGTAGAGGGAAGACAAAAACCAATGGACAGAAGCTTTAGAGGTACATTTAAACTTGAAATAAAGAGGAATTTTCTCTCTCTGAGGAAAGAAGAGTCTACCTCCTACATAGACTGAGTGCTGCATCACTGGATGTTTGCTACCTTGAGTAAAATGTATCAATAAAAATGTAAAGAAAAATAGGAATTCATTTCTATTAGATGCCCTGAGGATTTTAGTCCACACTGAGGGTTGGATTGGAGGACATCCAAGATGTCTTTCAATCTTGTTTCAGATTATTTCAGATACAGATACAGAAAAGAGTGCTAAAAAGATTAATATGCACCATATCTTCATATCTACTTAGAAATATTCCCTGGTTTTTATTCAAAAGTCGGTGTATGTAGCATTGTAGTCTTAATTTCCCGTGGAAGTGAAGGGCTAACTTTTAAGGATTTTTGGAAAATAGTTACACTTGGTGGATTGGTATTTTTCCCAAACAAATCACATTTAACTGAAATTAATATGCAAATAGTTAATCACAACTTAGTCTCATTTTCTTCATTACCGATGAATTAATATCCAGTCATTTTTCCTGCTTATTTCAGTGCTTAACCATTCACATCATCCTAATTCTGACAAAATAGAAAGGCAATGTAATATATTAC
The DNA here is from genome assembly GCF_964273705.1 of Natrix helvetica. Classification (NCBI taxonomy): domain Eukaryota; kingdom Metazoa; phylum Chordata; class Lepidosauria; order Squamata; family Natricidae; genus Natrix; species Natrix helvetica. The sequence goes on along the minus strand of NC_138551.1, from coordinate 55,348,194 downwards.
AAGGTCATAAACAACCTAGACAATTGATCATTGTTGTATAGTTCAATGCTGTGGCTAAATAGCACCTGTAAATGCATTACATTGGCTTGACAGAGTAATCCTAATTATTGATGGTTGGTGAAGGATAGTTTTTGCTACTCTGTGAGTGAAACAATTATTATATTTAATTTATCCTCAGTTGGTACTAGGTAGAAGAAATTCACAAGCACAAAACACAAAAAAGGTGTCTTTATGTTGATTTGCCCCCCCCCCCCAAGATGGCGGTGTGTTTAGACGCTGCAGCTTTGAGCTCCTGGTGCCACAGTAGAGTTAGGCAAAAACTAGTCTATACGCGGAGGGAGTTATTAAAGATTGGATCTTCTAGTCGACTAGATATTACCAGCGACTTCCAGCAGTCTCATAATATACCAAGTGACATAGTAAGACTGCCAGGCTCTCCATGGATCGTTGTTGGGCCTAGGAGGCGGCGAAGAGAACGAAAGCAGAAGCGGGGATGCAGATCTGGTTGATGTTATGTACCGAGGGCGTCCACTAGCAGGTGGCGCTGTGCCGGTCGTCCCTGATTGGTCCATCTGCTCCTGCCTTTCGGCGGGAGAATTACTGTTCTTCTATTGGTTCCCCGTCTGACAGTTATCCATATAAATAGATGTCAGCCAGGGCTTGGTTGCTCTGTTCTGTCAGGTTTCTGTTACTAAATAAAAGGTTAACCGTTCAGCAGCCTCCTCGTTATTAATCGCCTCAGGACTTAAAAGTTTGCTAGTTTGGTTACAGAAGCAGCCTCACAGACCAGCATTACCAAGCATTTTTCTAACCAACTCTAGATCCTTTGTCCACAAAACTGATGAACTAGAGCTATGGATGGCAGCGAATAAGCTCATTCATGACTGCTGTGTTATGATCATCACAGAGACCTGGCTTCATTTGTACTGGATGCATCATTGGAGCTAACTAACCGCACCACACACCACTTTGACAGAAACAGCAACTCTGGTAAAAGCAAAGACTTTGTATTTACACACATAATAACTGGTGTACTAACAGTAGAGTTGCTTATACTCACTGTTCTGCAGATGTGGAATTCTTAACTGTCATTTGTTGGCCATATTCTGTCTATATTCCACCTGATGCAAATGTTAGCGCAGTGCTCTCTAAGTTACATGACACCATCAAGAGGCAGCAGGAAACTTACCCTGAGGGCGCTTTTATCATGACTGGGGATTTTAATCAAGCCAGTCTAAAGTCTGTTCTCTCTAAGTTTGTGCAGTATGTGCAGTGTTCCACTAGAGGTAAGAATACTCTATAAAATATGTACTCAAACTTATGACAGGCATATAGAGCAATCCCCTTCTCCCATTTGGGTACGTCTGACCACATCTCTCTGCTCCTGTGCCCAAAGTATTACCCCCCTTAGGAAAAGGATCTGACCAATCTTGAAAACTGTCAAAATCTGGCCAGAGGGAGCACTCTGCCAGTTGCAGGACTGCTTTGAGACTACCGAGTGGAGTATATTTGAACATTTGGAGCTGCAAGAATTCACTGACACTGTATTCTCATACATTTAAACATGCACAGACAATGTAACAGTGAATAAGCACATCAGAGTTTACAGTAATCGTAAACCCTGGATGTCAGCAGAGGTACAATCACTTCTGAGAGCACAAAACTCCACCTTCAAGGCAGGAAACAAAGACAAATACAAAGAAGCCAGGGCAAAATTGAGAAAAGGCATTAAGGCAGCTAAACAGAAATACAAACAAAAGGTAGAGAAGAATCTGGAAGATAATAACTCAAGATAGGTGTGGCAGGGGCTACAACACCTAACCAATATAAGGGCAATACGAAAAAAATAGCCAATGCTAATGCCCTGCTAGTAGAGGAGCTAAATAGCTTCTTCACCCACTTTGAGGTCAAAAGATCAGTCTCTGTGGCTCTAGCCCAAAGGCCCTCTGACCTACAGCCACTCAGCCTGGATGAACATCAAGTGAGAGCTGAGCTGAAGGTGTAAATCCCAACAAAGCTGCAGGTCCAGACGGGGTGTTGGGGAAAGTGGTAAAAACCTGTGCTGACCAATTAACAGGGGACCTGACAAGGATTTTTAACCTCTCCCTGCAACAGGCTAGAGTCCCATCATGCTTGAAAGCAGCCACAATTATCCCAGTTCTGAAGAAAGCAGCCATAAAAAGCTTGAATGACTATAGAGCCATTGCACTGACATCTATAATGATGAAGTGCTTTGAGAGACTGGTCCTACAACACCTCAGGTCCTGTCTTCCGCCAAATTTTGATCAACACCAGTTTGCTTATAGAAGCAACAGGTTGACACGGGACGCCATCATCACTGCTCTACATATTGCACTGAGCCACCTTGAGGAATTTGGGAATTATGTCAGAATGCTTTTTATAGAATATAGCTTGGCCTTTAACACCATCTTACCAGGAATTCTCATTGAAAAGTTGACTGACCTGAATTTCCCTCCCCACATTTGTGAATGGATCAAAGACTTCCTGATGGATCGTCCACAAATAGTAAGGGTTGGGTCCTTTACATCTTCCATGCTGAAGCTCAGCACATGCTCCCCTCAGGGCTGTGTGCTCAGCCCATACCTGTACGTGCTGTATACATATGACTTCATATCCTCTGATCCATCCAACATCATAATAAAGTTTGCAGATGACACAACAGTACTCTCATAACTGGAGGGGATGAATCAGCATACAGGGAAGAAGTCCAGAAGTTATCCGCATGGTGCTCAAGAAACAACTTACATCTAAATACTAATAAGACAAAGGAGATGGTGCTAGATTTCCAGAAGCACAGAGAGGAACCTGCCCCACTGTATATCGAGGGGGGCTGTGTGGAGAGGGTTTCCTCTTTTAAATTCTTGGGAGTGCTTATTAGTCAAGATCTCACCTGGAAAAACAACACATCTCTGGTGATTGGAAAGGCCAAACAGCGACTTCATTTCCTTAGAGTCCTGCAGAAAAATCAGGTGGAACAATGGCTGATGACATCTTTCTATCAATCCACCATAGAAATTGTCCTCACATATTGTATTACAGTATACTATGCTGGTTTAATAGCTGTGGACAGGAAGGCACTACAGAGAGTGATTAATTCGGCACAAGAAACCATTGGTTGCCCTCTGATATCACTGGATGACATTGCCAGATCTCGCTACTTTAGCAGAGTAAGGAAGATACTCAGAGATGATTCACACCCTGGTCGGTGTCTCTTTGCACTCCTACCATCAGGCGGAAGACATCAAAGTATAGTCAGCCGAACAAATAGGTTTAAAGATAGTTTCTATTCTTGGGCTGTGAGACTTTTAAATACAACCACAATCACTCCATGCACACGCTAGTTTTTTTTCTTTTTTTTTCTTTTTTCGTTTCTGTTATAATTTTGCAAAAGTGAGGCTAAAACCAATTTCGTTGTATTTAAGTACAATGACAATAAAGATTATACTTATACTTATTTTCTGATTTGTGGTGAGATTGCAATAAGCTTCCAATGACCTTGAAAAGATTTGTAAAATAGTATTTTACAGTGCTTGATGGTTGATATGCAATGTTATTTGATAGTAGATAATATCTGAACTGGCTATAGTAATATTTCATATCTGTAAAGACTTCATAGATATCATGAAATCATGAACATTGGTAACAAAATTGCAAACTTAGGTGAGTTTGTATCTGAAGTTTACCAGCATTGGTAATTTAAATGGTTGGATTTACAAATTTACAAAAAAAATATATTTAGAACCAAATATGTTTTTTTTTAAATTCTGTATTTTGATTCATTAAGGCCTTTTGATGAAAGCAAGTACAAAATATGACTCAACATCCAGTTGCCTGTGAAGCTATTAGATTGGTTATATCTTCTGTTATGTCACATAACAGACATAATAGACAGACAAATAGAATATATACAATTGATGTGCTATATATGGATCAAAATAATCAGAGACATGTTGGTTTAGGAAGAGTTACAGTTTTGCTTCTTTACATATTTTTTTTCCTTCCAAATTATGTTTGGAAAATTAAAACATTGTGGAGCTATTTAAAAAACAGACTGTCAAATATAAAATTATGTTCATTACGCTAATAAATGGATGATCATGTTTCAGCTTGCATGTCTTTTCTAATTTGTTTATGTTTCATTTAAGTTATTTAAACATTTTTCTCTGTCTCTATTACTCTCAGATGTTACCGTCAAGAGTTTTGGCCTTTGGGCTGCCCTTATTTATTTATATATATGCTCACTGAAATCTGTCAGGACTGTGACAGTATCTTTGCAACTTCACTTAAGTTTTATTGTTGAAAGAAATTGCTCTGCTAAATTAGTTCTCTGAGCTGAATAATGTCTGGTACTATAAGCAGATTATCCAGTGATGCAAGGGAGCAGACACTCATTAAATGCTTATTTTTTGGTGTTGTTATAACTAATACATTAAATATTTTACACATTATTGTCACTTTCACAGGTAAAGTTATTTGCTCACTAGTTAAATTTGGAATAGTTAATGGCTAATATCTTTTGCTGCTTGATAATAATGGGGTTAACAAGGGCTAAACCATACCCTTGCGCTTAACATGTATTTAACATTGATGATGGTAGGATGATGGTAGAACAGATATCTATCTGTTGTCATTCATTTGGCCTTTCTTAATTAATCTTATTTTTTCCAGTGTTCCTTTACTTTTATTACTACTACTTGCAGATTACTTTAATTTTTAACTGTGAAAGTAGTGTCATCTGTATAGCACAGGTTATTATTAGATCTTCCTCCAATTCAAAAATAGAACTGATTTTCTTCTGATCCAGTTTCCTTCAATATATATATAAGCATATATTTTGAACAAATAATAAGAGCACATACAATCTTGTCTCATTCCATTGCCAACATCTCCTTAATCACGTTATTCAAAAAATTGTCCTTCATTTCATGTTTCCAATCACAAGGTTTTCTTAGTAACATATAAGAATTGTTGACCATGCCTTCGCCAACATACTATGAAATAATATTTTTGCCATTGCTTCTGAAGTGATCATCTGCTCCGCCATCTTCCTATATAGGTATAACTTGACATTAGTTTCTGCTTGCTTTATTTAAGGAGATGTGATGATCTTCATGCTTTGAGTGACCTTGCTGACTGAATATTTGCAAATATTTTACAAATAACTCAAGGTGGCAAAAATATCTAACATACCTTCCTCCTCCTATTTTCCCTGCAACAACAACCCTGTGAGGTGGGTTTGGTCGAAAGAAAGTGAGTGACCTAACGTCACCAAGTTGGCTTTCATTCCTAAGGTAATACTTAAACTCATGATCTCACCCTTTCTGGCTTTTTCTAGACCAAACTGGCTTTCTCTATTCTGCATAAACTCCCAATATTCTTCATTTGTCTTTCCCAGGAATCTTATATGCATGTAAAGGACAAGGCGTAGTAAGCCTAGTAAGATTTATGCAGAAGAAGCAGGTTTATGTCTCTCTTTTGTCCTGTTTTTTAAAATTATGCTTGAAGATTCCAAGAGCTAAACTCAGGTTCACGCAAACTTTCTTCAAATAGAGAATATAGATTTTTTTCCCCACAGAATTACAATTGTTCTTCTTTATTTTGTAATATCCAACTTAAATAGCCTTTAGGCTCTATTTTTTTTTTAGCTTTTGGACCAAATACAGCAGACCTATAATGAATAACCTTTACATAAATATGAATAAAATCAGGTAGTGCAACTAAAATATTTGTTTAAAGTATGTATGCCATTCCTTTCCTCATATAATTCAAGGGAACATCAAGATATATTATTTAAAGTTTATTTTTTTAAAACTAATGAAGAATATTAGGCTTCATATGACATGCATACATTCCTCCCTTCCACCCTGTTTTTTAGTTATAGCCTGTATTTTATGGCATTTATTGTGATTTTATATATTATATATGTTATAATTCATATCTGTCTCTCTCTTTATCATCTATCAATCACCTAACTGTACATGTACACACACACGCACACACACACAGAATTTTATTTTGCTGTTGTAAGCCAACCAGATTTGAGATGGGCAAACAAATTTAATAAACAAACAAATAAACAAGTAAGTAAGTAAGTAAGTAAGTAAGTAAGTAAGTAAGTAAGTAAGTAAGTAAGTGAAAGCATAGCAGAATTAGGACTCTCTAACATATGCCAGTAATAAGTAATATATTATTTAATTTAATACTTTAGAGGTAACTTTACAAAATTCAAAAATAATAAAAACGGGACTGATAGATGCACTCTGTCAAGTTTCAGCGGGAAGTATCTAGATTAACAATATTTTAGTCTATTGACTTAAATCTAAATGAAAAGACTGACAGAGTGAAAATACCATCATGTGATAGTTACTCAATTTCTTATCACTTTAAATTTAGATGACTGGTCTTAAGAATTACTTAGCAGCTTAAGTTGGTATAGCATGCAACAATTTGCACAGTGATTATTCAGTTGAGTAAATTCTGTGCTTCAGGTATTTGTATTAGTTGTTAATTTGTTTCTAGGGAGAACTCAAGCTGTTCTCTTATGGTTCCCTTTATAACACAGAAAACCATGTACAGCAAAAGTCCTGGTTATCCACAGCATTGTCTTCTTTGAGTAGATGATGCTCATTCTAGCAAATAAAATTGTGGTTTGGAGGTCTAAGATGGGTCTTCTCAACATCGTTTGCCAATGCTCTGGAATTCTTTTTGTTCTTATGTTTGATTGTAATTGAACTGCAGTTTGTTATAGTTTCATTTCATTCTAGTTTGATTTTTAATTACCATTAGTTCAAATTTAACTTAATTGTGGGCTTCTTGTTTGTTTGTTTCATTTATCTATTATTCCATGTAGGTGAGAGAACTTTTTATTTATAAAACTTATATAAATCTCTCTCTCTCCATATCTTTCTCTCATATTTAGACAGAAACCATACTGTTTTCTTAGCAACTTGCCCACCCCCCAAATCTCCATTCTTTAAAAAAAAATCTTGATTGTTATGTTGAAATCCAAATTGTCTTTAGCCTTTTTTATATGGCTGAAATGAATTCGATACATAGTTCCATTCAGATAGTGTGTCTTTAGAAGTAATGAAAAAGAAGAGGTATGTATCAGCTTTTATTGGTTATAAGCATTTTCAAATTAAAAACCAGACCACCCGCATTTTATATGCAGATATAACTTTCTGGACATATTTTGTATGTACCTTTCCCCAGCTTCCCATGCATTTTGTATGAAGCTTTTGTCAATATGTGCCTTTTTGTATGCTAATTTTGACCCGACAACTATTTTAAGACAGATACTAATTAAGTCCATTTCATGCTGTGATGGATTATAGTATGGTGACTCACATCATTTTGCTTAACATGTGATTAATTTTTTGACTCCCCAAGAAAAGTCTCAGATGCCTAGCCGCATTTGCAGGCAGACTGCTGTTGTGTACATTTAACTACTTGCCTTGGTTCTAAGAAAGTATTCATTCACACATGCACACACACACACACACACACACACGCTGGTCTAGTTGTATTCGGGTCTTTTCCCTTGTAAGATTGAGATTGTCTTGGCAACGTATTCGCAACATGAATAAACGTGACGATACCTCCCGCCTACCAGACATCTGGAAACCAGCCCTAGTCAACAAACGAGCCTCACTCACCACCCAGGCCCTTACAACACAAAACAACAACAGACACACAGCTAGCACCAATCAGCACCAATCTACCAATCATGATACAACTACACAGCCAATCAATCCACTTACTGAAACAAAGCCAGCACTCCAAACACCCCCACCAAGATTTATAGAAAGACGGCAGCTTTGACTACGTCTTACTCATACAAACACGAAGCCAAAAACACCAGCCTGAAGATGGCGAGTGAGATCTCGCCGAGACATTGCCAAGACAATCTCAATCTTACACGGGAAAAGACCCAAATACAACAAGACCAGCATATCTACATCCATGAAAATCTATGAATATATATATATAGATAGATAGATAGATAGATAGATAGATAGATAGATAGATAGATAGATAGATAGATAGATAGATAGATAGATAGATGATAGATAGAGATAGAGATAGAGATAGAGATAGAGATAGATAGATAGATAGATAGATAGATAGATAGATAGATAGATAGATAGATAGATAGATAGATAGATAGATATAGATATAGATGATATAGATATAGATATAGATATAGATATAGATATAGATATAGATATAGATATAGATATAGATATAGATATAGATATAGATATAGATATAGATATAGATATAGATATAGATATAGATATAGATATAGATATAGATATAGATATAGATATAGATAGATAGAGAGAGGGGGGATAAGTATAGGTATAGGTGTGTGTGTGTGTGTGTGTATTGTGTCACAATCCCTGGTATGCCTAAATATGGGAGGCAGCATACTGCTTCCCTTTTTCTGTCTTTCGGCTCACCCTAGGAGCAAGCTAGGCAGAAAGCCATTTTTTATGTTGCCTTTATTACATTTGTTAACATATACATATTTTCGTAGATTTTCACGGGTGTAGGTGTGCTGGTTTTGTTGTATTCGGGTCTTTTCCCGTGTAAGATTGAGATTGTCTTTGCAATGTTTCAGCAAGATCTCACCTGCCATCTTCAAGCTTGGGCTTAAAATGGGAATGGAGCTGCCGTCTTTCTGTAAATCTTGGTGGGAGGGGATGGGGTGCTGGCTTTGTTTCAGTAAGTGGAATGATTGGTTGTGTGGTTGTATCATGATTGGTAGATTGGTGCTGGCTGTGTGTGCATTGTTGTTTTGTATTGTAACGGTTTGGGTGGTGGGTGGTGTTTATGTTTTTTTCCCACAACATGGCTCTGTATTATCAGAATGTATTATCAGAACTTTGAAGGAGCCAGGTTAATCTCCAAAACAAAACATCTCAACAAGAGAATAATTATGGAAGCCATCGAAATAGAGAAACACCCCCACAACATGAATAAACGTGATGATACCTCCCGCCTACCAAACATCTGGAAACCAGCCCTAGCCAACAAACGTACACCACCCACCACCCAAACCGTTACAATACAAAACAACAATGCACACACAGCCAGCACCAATCATTACATGGGAAAAGACCCGAATACAACAAAGCCAGCCTATATATATATATATATATATATATATATATATATATATATATATATATATATATGTGTGTGTGTGTGTGTGTGTGTGTGTGTGTGTGTGTGTGTGTGTGTGTGTGTGTGTGTGTGTGTGTGTGTGTGTGTGTATGTGTTGTAATTGTACTGATAAATAAATAAAGGGAGACTAGGATAGATCTATTTCGAGCTAATTAGCTCTCATCAGCTAGCCATACCCTTACTGGGATTAGAACCAGTAAGGGTATGGCTAGCTGATGAGAGCTAATTAGCTCGAAATAGATCTATCCTAGTCTCCCTTTATTTATTTATCAGTACAATTACAACACAAATATAAAAAGGCAACAGTAAAAATAAAAATATGGTTTTCTGCCTGCATGGTCTTTGTGATAAGCCGAAGGACAGAAAGAGGGAGTAGTGACCTTCCTCCCATATTTAGTCATACCAGGGGTTGTAACACAAATACATACATACATACATACATACATACATACATACATACACACACACACACACACACACACACACACACACACACACACACATATATATATATATATATATATATATATATATATATATATATATATATATATATATTTGTTTTCGTAGATTTTCACGGGTGTAGGTATGCTGGTTTTGTTGTATTCGGGTCTTTTCCCGTGTAAGGTTGCACGGGAAACCTTACACGGGAAAAGACCCGAATACAACAAAACCAGTATATATATATATATATATATATATATATATATATATATATATATATATATATATATATATATATATGTGTGTGTGTGTGTGTGTGTGTGTGTGTGTGTGTGTGTGTTGTATTTGTACTGATAAATAAATAAAGGAGACATACCCTTACTGGGATCTGGCAACATTAAAAAAATATGGTTTTCTGCCTGCATGGTCTTCTGTGATGAGCCGAAGGACAGAAAGAGGGAGTAGTGACCTTCCTCCCATATTTAGGCATACGATAGATAGATAGATAGATAGATAGATAGATAGATAGATAGATAGATAGAGATAGAGAAAGAAAGAGAGAAAGAGAGAAAGAGAGATATGATATAGATATAGATATAGATATAGATATAGATAGATATGGATATAGATATATATACACACACACATACACAATCCTTTATATGCTATACTAGATTTTTTTATGCATGTTTTTTTCCCACAACATGGCTCTGTATTATCAGAATGTACCTACAGAGACAGAATTAAATCTAACTTGCTCATTCCTCTTTTATAATAAACTTGTCAATCCTTCAGTAAGTCTTTTATTATTCATATGGACCATAAGGAATAGTTTATTATTATCTAGAGGAAGTTCTGTTTCTTGGATTTCTCAGAATCTGATAACTGTATAAATACCTAGTCCAATTAGGCAACATTCCTCATCATATCTATATGCAGGAATCATTGACTGTTCTTAATAGCATTTTTGTTTCAAAGATTTCCAAGGCTACTTATGCAGAGCTTCTCATTTCTTAACTTGCTAATTCAAATCCATGCTGAGATTGTTGTTGGTTCACTTACAACTGTCAATGCAATCTGACAGTTATTGAACTGTCAATGGGCATTGAGTTGCATGTCTAATTGATTCCAGAAAGAAAACTTTCATACCTGACTAAGCATCACAGAGTAAGGAGTAATTGGAATTCTGATGGACATGTTAAATAGGAACACCCAAAAATAACGGGCAGAATAACTAAAATATTCTGTCCTCAGGTTATGACATTCATGAAGTTCTACTAAAACATTCCGGCTATGTTCTTGGAAGGAAATCTATGAATATGATATAATATTGATTTAGATATGTTTAATTAACTTCTTTTAAATATATCATATTTACACTATATTCTCTACATATACATTCTTTTAAAATTTTCCAGTTTTTGAAACAATTCTATTTTCATTCATCTTTTGTTCCATTACATTTTTGAGCAGATTTTGTGTTCTTTTCAAATATTTAGCTATGGGAATATATGTATTATTTAGGTGAGAAAGAAAATGGGGTTATATTGAAAAGATTTTAAATGAGGCAGAACCATTACAGTCTTGAGAATGAAATATCACAACCCTTGCTTCTTGGTTGAAATACTATGACCTCTGAATATGAAATGCATCTTCTAGAAGATCAAAGACTAATTTTCTTCTTGAGGGTGACTTTCTATATTTCACCAGCCATATGACTAATACAGTCAAGCTACTAATGTTGATCTTTTTCATATGGGGCTATGTTAATTTCATATTATATTTACCATGTATGATTTAAAATATATGTAGATGTGTTTCCTATAGTTTTGAATTTTACATTTCACTGACTATAAAGTAATTTTTTGAAGCATTGTATTTGACCATTTTTATTCTTCCTAATTTAATACCTCATATTAGCTAGCTGGACATAGAAATAAGTTATTTCTTTGTTAAGTTGTGCTGTATTCTCTCTTTTATTGGTCCACTTCAGTGCCATGTTGATGAAATGTGTTCAGTACAATGATATGAGATAAAGTAGGCTCAGAGCCAAAAAAGATGTCCAAGATCATAGGTGAATCAGAATATAAATCCAACCTTAGAGGTATGAAAAACATTTTCTAAGGTTAAATATTTCTAGCACAGAGTTGTCATTTTCAGTGTTTTAGGTCAGAATAAAATGCTTTATTTTGAAACGTATTGATCCATCAAGAAGAACAGTCAAAATTTGGTGGAATACAATTTCTTAAAAATGCAGCGTAAAACTTTCCAAATGGGACTGTCACTAATACAATCTGAAGTCAAAGCAATGTTACTTTTGTTGCATGTATACATTTTCCAATCTCTCAGATCAAGATCAAATAATTTTCTAAGTAGACTTGAGGACATTAGTACTGCAAGCCCTATCCAACCAGGGGTATGTATTTCATTAAAAAAAACTTATCCAACTAAAATATAGTCCATCTTTCATATTTGTATGAATCTTATGTTTCTACTTTATTAATATAAAACAGAGCTGCAAGAGTACTCCATTCATAGGCCAGAAGTTCATTATTAGGGGCAACCTATTCATCCAGACAGAGAAACAATATTTAGCTTTACTTCCGTCAATTAAACTGATATGCTAAGTAATTCTTGTTATTTGCACTTAAGTTCTTCCAATAATGCATATATGTTTATATAACCTTTGCTTTGGTATACTTTTTTTTCAAAGAGAACCAGTACAAATTCTTATAAAAACTAGGAATAATTCAAAGCCTCAATGACATAAAATTTACTTCAGATCACTAATCTGTACTATAGGTTACCTTTATTTTTGACATAATTCTGAGCACTTGTAATACAACTTGATTTATCCAATCATTATTTGGAAATGTATCAGATATATTACTAATACATAAATATACATAAAAGATGGTTATTAACATTATTGAGTGGATACTGTTTCAATAAATAGTGTAGCCATTTAGTCTAAAAATGAAGGTCAATTAACTACAATGAGACCAAAACATAGTAACATTAGGTATTATTAACATCTTGATTGTACTTAGACAAATTGCCATAATAACGGCTTCACAACTGTCTTTTGTCTGTTGAATTCCTTGTAAAGATAAAAACAGTATCTTAATCGTAGACTAAAGCCATATATTACCATTTGAACATATACTGTTCTAGAGAAAACTGCAGTTCAAATAAATACATATACATACACATACACACACACACACACACACACACACACACACACACATATATATATATATATATGCTGGTTTTGTTGTATTCGGGTCTTTTCCCGTGTAAAGTTGAGATTGTCTTTGCAACATTTCGGCAGGATCGCACCTGCCATCTTCAAGCGTGGGCTCAAAATGTGGGCTTATATATATATTCCATATATGCTACGTGCTCAAACATCTTGGTCATGTTCTCAAAATTATGAGTGCTTCTTGATCTCCTTGGTGTTCTGTGAGCTTGATAGATCAGTGCTGCTGAGTGTGAGGTTTACTCCCTGCTTATATACTGAAGCTTTCCCTACCAGTGTTGGTAGAAGTGTAATTTTCTCCTTGGCAATTCCTTACTCTGGATATTGTTTTTGACTTATTTGTCTAGTGTTAATCTTAGATTATCTGGATTAGGCTGCTGGAGAGGATGTGTTCTTGTCTTTTTGTTTTTCTTTTTGTTTGTCTTTTTACTGTCTCTTTTGAATGGTTTGTAAATGTCATTTATCCCTATGTGTTTATTAGTGGCTGATTTGTCTGATGATACAGTTCCAGGAATTCCTTAGCATTTTTGGATTTGGTTTGGTTTTGTATTGCTTCTTATCAAAACTTTATAACAATCACTTAACTATCTTAATTTTCTTATAAAACTAAATTAATACTTCACCCTTGACTGATCTGTTGTATTATTGATGATATTAAGCAACAAATGGTTCATATGACTTTTTATATAAGTAGAGAGTTTATCCCAAACTAGAATTTGTGCTAGTTTCTGAAAATAATATTGACTCAGTTAAAGAATTAGATTAGAGTTTCACTGAGGAAGAATAAATTGCCCTGCAACAAAGAAATTCCGAAGTGCAAAAGCCAAGGTTTCTTTCCTTGTTAATCTGACAGTGGCATACACAATTTAAGCACATATGAGAAGTTGCAAATGAAGAAACAGAACATCTAAACTCCTTAGAATTGCCTGTAAGCTGGTTTGGAGGCTTTGTAGGAATAAAATGTAAAGAGAAAGCAGAATAGGCAAGTCAAAAAATGAAGGGGAAGGATCTTCTAGGCTTGGCAGAAGATACTGCTGGAGTGAGAGGTGATTAAACATGACATAAAGCAGGGGAGAGGGTGCCTGAATGAGCCAGGAACCAAGCAAAGGAAGCTTGAGGCATCTGAAGATCAAAAAGAAATTGACAAAAAGTAGTAGAAAGGAGAACACAGTCCATGTTGTATATGATAGAAAAATAAAATTAGATGGTGCAGGTAGTGGAAAATCAGACAAATGTTTTAAGAAGGAGACATAATCATAAACCATAGTACATTAATGGTCATGCCAACAGGAAAGCTGGTAGCACTCCTAAATTTGTGCTATAGATACAGTAAGTAAATGTGGGAGGAAAGAGGGAGGAAGCAGCTAAATATTTTGAATTATTAAGGAAAGTACAGTACCAGAGGTTTGAATCTTTTAATTAAAATTCTTTTAGAATGCTTTTTGGTAAAATTCTGTTAATGGATGCTTGGTAACTATATATGCAAACCTTAGTTATTGCAGTGATTGTACATACAGTTTACCCTGAACTTGTATAATAATATCATTGTATTTCACTTGTTAGCATGCATGTATGTTTGACTTCATTCCTGTCTGAAAGCATCCTTTGACAAAAGATGTAGTGGGATAGAAAATGGATAGAGAAGTATCCTGTGAATGAAGCAGAGATGCATATTAGAAACATCCCCCTACCCATTCGCTCACAAACACAAAGGTTTACAGGTATGGAAAAATGTTGTGTTGTTACTACGTAAATGTGAATTACAGGCTAAATGGCAACAACTATACAAAATAGCTGCCAAAGCAGAAACAGCCATAGAAATGATACATAGAAATGGAACCAAAGTGATACCATATACATTTATTAAGAAAGTAGGTGACAGGGATCAAAGAAAAATTGCTTGCATTAGCTGGAACACATATCCCTCTTATGGGGTTCGAACATAGTAATTCTAGATGCAGCTGACAAGTGCCTTCACAATTAAAGAACACCTACAGACACAATTGAGGAAAAGTACTAACAAACTTAAAACAATTATATGACAATAATAAACACATATTTTCATTATTATATATCATAATGACATATTATCCTCCCTACAATGGACAGTTTTTACACGCAAAGAGTATATCTTAGGACTATATAATTAGTTTTGTAGAAACACAGTATTTATAGGGCTATGAAAATTCTAGTAATGAATAAATGAGTTTTAGCTCACCTTATATTGATTATACAGCACTCTTGCTAGCAGATCATCTGACAAACAAAATGTGTTGCCTTCTAAGAATTTGCTTCTTTCTAATAAGGTATAGACCTTATTAGAAAGGTCTGGCAATTAGAAAGGGGTGGCCCTGGCAATAAAGGTGTATTTCCTTTGGGAAGAAAACTTTTTTAAAAACCAACTATCACACTGAAAGCAATATATCTGGGAAACAAAATAAGATTTTCGCTATGGGAGGCAGTATAACTTTCTCTGCAAGATCTCATAAGAACAAAATATCCTCAAAATGGGGCTGGATTAGATGGTCTCATTGTATTAAGAGAGCTATAATGACAACAAAGGATTAACATTAAGGAATGTTGTGCAAGATCTTGTAAACAGCCTTACTGGCTTGAAAACTGAATCTTCTTGTGCAGGAAAATACAAAAGGGCTATTAATGATAAATTCCCAGATAAAGCTGCACAAGGTTTTGAAGAAGTGTTTTGGTCCAACAAAGCCTTGATCAAATCACTCTGTGATCAAACAAATTTGTGGATTGAAATAGGGACCTGCTTTAGAGGGGTGGATCAATCAGATGGCTTCAAGCCCTTAATAATATTTTGAATTGCTTTTTAAATTAGATGGATTCTCTGTTGCTTCTTGGGTTGTACAAACAATATATACTATTGTAATTTCACTTCTAATATAGAAAATGCTGGGATGGTTAAGTGATATGAGTGGCAATTTGAACTTTTTTAGAATGACAAGAACAATATTGCTTTGGGATTGAGTCCCTGCTCTATCTCACTCTGTCCCCTGCCCCAAAGGAAACAGATGCAGATACTTTCATATGAAAACTTCATGAAATAAATCAATTTTATCTCAGATGAAATACTTGAATTATACAGTATATTCTTCAAATCTTAATATTTTTTTAATTGAATGCGGGATGACCCATATAGATTTAATATATAGACTTGAGAACTTCACAGTTCAGCCGAGTAATTGAATATTCCAAAAGTAAAGTCTTCATAGTTCTCACTGAATTACAGTTTTTATTCTTTACTAAAAACTTCACCCAAAGCTCTGATCTGCAGTCATGCAACTTTATTTGTCCCCTGAAAATAATTATAATACAGGCCATTTTCAGGACTGTTATTAGATTGGTACTATAGAGTCTCTGCAGATTGTACTCCACTAGGCAATTCTCATCTCCATTTCAAAAGACGTTGAGTCAGCACCAGTGGTGGGTTTCAAAACTTTTTAGAACCTCTTCTGTAGGTCTGGCCTGCTTTGTGGGAGTGGCTTGCTGGCCCTGTGACCAGGTGGGAGTGGCTTGCCAGCCATGTGACAGGGTGGGCATGGGCAACTTGTAAAATGTGGTGAAACTCACTTAACGCTCTTGCTTAGCAACCGAAATGTTGGCTCAGAAACTCTGGCATTTGAAGCACGCAAGTCTTAAAGCTGTCAAGTTACAAGACCCTTGCACCCCTAACCTTTTAGAAAAAAACCCCAGGGGTGTTCAAACTTGACAGCTTTAAGACTTGTGGACTTCAACTCCCAGAATTCCTCCTCCAGTCATGTTGGCTCAGGAACTCTGGCATTGAAGTGTAGAAGAAAAAAAACAACTCCCCTCCAATCTTCCTACTTCAAACAGATTGAATCCACAACTTGTAAAAAAGCCGCTACTTGTCAGTTAAAAGCAATTAAGGAGATTGGAGAGAATTTCTCACCTCCAGCACTTCAGCCACTGCATGTACTTAACTCTTTCCTTCCGGAATCCATTCAGTGAAGGTGCTGTTATGCACCCCCTAGGTTTCCCGGCTCCTAAGACAAAACTGGAGACCCCCCCATGGCTCCCACCCATCCGGGGGGTTCCAGCAAGCCACCCTATGGCAGGTGGTCCCTCCAAGACCCCCTGTGCTCCTAAAAGGAGCCCACCGGAGAAGCGAACAGCGGACCAACGTCCATCGCCTTCAAAAACTGGAAGTGATCTCAAGCACACAAGTCTTAAAGCTGTCAAGTTACAAGACCCTTGCACCCCTAACCCTTTAGAAAAAAAACCAGGGGTGTTCAAACTTGACAGCTTTAAGACTTGTGGACTTCAACTCCCAGAATTCCTCCTCTCGCTCTTCATCATGATGATGTGCGGACGGGCAGGGCGGGGGAAGCTGGAACTGGTTCTAAACGGCACTGTAGATTTGTGGAACCTCTTCTATAGAAGAGGTTAGAACCGGCAGGAACCCACCCTTGGTCAGCACCATCCAAAGACATTTCTGCAGTCATGTGGCCCGCATAACATAATGGAGCATTGTTACCTTCCCATCAAAGTGGTACCTATTTATATATTCATATTTGCATGTTTTTGAACTGCTGTGTTTGCAGGACAAATTGCATGACACTCAGGTCTTGAATATCCAAGTTCAAAGTGGTGATCAAGTCCAGTGTTGACCTTCCAACTGACAAGCCCAGTGTTTTAACCACTGAGCCATTGCACTGCCCCAATAGTAGATGTGTACTACTTTATCTAAAAAAGGAAGTCTAAATAGGTACTTGTTTCAATAATTTTCTATCCTCCAGCTTTGTAATGCAAGGCAGGAAACCTGAAGTAGAGATGATGTCAAGGATGGAACCATAGTAGAATTTAGCTGATTAAGATGAGAAACAGAAAATTCAGTTAGAGTTTATCTTTTGAGGTTTTAGTTACTAGGCGTAGTGATAACTTTACTTTTCCCACTGGTTTGAATCACACTATAATTTTATGGCAGGGAAGTTCTGCATTTTTTATGCAATTAAGTTCAATTCTATGCATGAATGTATCACCTGAACATGTGAGCAAAGAAGAACAGACCGTCTCTTCTGTAAAACTGAAATACCATCTAAGCAGGAGTAATGGCATCTGCCAGACTGTCTGGATAATTGATGGGGACTCCTTGCTCTGGCAAATAAATGATATGGAAATGCGGCTCTTAAGTGTTACTGTTTACAAATTAGAATGTACCCAACGAAGAGTACAATTAAGCACAAACTGGAGTCTTTTTGTTGATAGGATTGCTGCTTCATTTCAGCTATTCAAAAGTAACACTTAAAGGTGATATGTATATGACTGTATTACAAATGAGTGTGCGTGTGTGTGTGTGTGTGTGTGTGTGTGTGTGTGTGTGTGTGTGGTCCTTAGTGCTCTCTGGGCTTGCTTGTTTTCCTGCAGACATTTCATTACCCAAACTAGATAATACAGTATCATCTGTGCTACTAAGAAGTGCTGTTTATTGTCCGCTTATATTCTAGTGCCTTGCCTGTCAGTGTTGCTGGGGAAACAATACCCCAATCAAGAAACTTCCAAATAAGCCAACAGCAAACGGCACAATCAAATAATCTCTAAGACCACGCCCACCAATACTGACAGGCAAGCCAACTGACAGCAAACAGCATTCCTTACTAGCACTGATGATGTCACCTAGTTTGGGTAATGAAATGTCTGCCAGAAAACAAGCAAGCTCAAAAACACCAAGGACCCTTCATGTCAACCCTGAACTACAAAAACTATCCTTTTATTAATGTATACATGTATCATACATACCAGGGTTGAGTTGCTGCCAGTTTGACTACCGGTTCTCAACCTGCACGCATGTGTGCTGTTCACTATCACTAAAAATCAAAATGGCAGTGATCCAGCAGCAGCAAAGGAACCAGTTCAGGGGTGTTGCAGGCTTGGGTCACTGGCCAGTTCTGCAACCCATGCCACAATTCCACTACTGGTTCATGTTGTATTCCCTTTCTTCCTTGACCTACGACCGGGGATTCCCTCGCTGACAGCTAGCAACAGCCAAGCCGCGTCTTAGCCAATCAGGCGCGGCTTGGCTGAAGGCGGGCTGCTCTCGCTTCCCGATTGGTTTCTCTGCTTGACAGCTCTTGTATAAATAGCTGTCAAGCAGAGGAACGCTTGCTTCTGTCCTGTACTGCCTGTTTGCTGTGTGTTAAATAAATAGTTGGAAGTTTCCTCAGCTGTGTCCAGCCTCGTTCTTCCCCACTATTCTTCAGTTCGGCCAAACCAGGCTGAACCGGGAGCAATTCAACTCTGATGAATACATATTTGCATAGTGTTTCCATTAGATAATTATATATAGAATTGTAACTTTGCGATACATATGAAACTCTAAACTTCTATATCAAGAGTGTCAATGAACCTTACATTATGTTTTATACAATGAAAAATCTTTATAATCAGTGGACTCCATTATGCCTGTATAGAAAATGATTGTCCAGGACACCATTTTGTTGGAGATGTAAGAAGACAATGTTTCCTTAAAACATGTTTTTACAATGTTCTATATTTGTTATGTTTTGGAAGAAAGTAGCAGATTATTTAAATATGACTGAGAAAAAAGCTATTTCAAAGGATAATATACATTTGAATTACATACCCAGTACATGGAACTTGATATAAGTAAATGGATTCTGTGCGTCCTTACTATGGCCAAAAGACTGATATTCCAACATTGGAAGGATAAATGTATGGCCCTATTAACCCAATGGGCTGAAGATTTGATTGCCTATAGATCTAGATTTTGTATGGATAAATATAATAAAATATGGAATTTGTTTATACAAAATACAGTAGTTTAAAAAACTCATTTATACAAAATACAATAGGTTGTGCAACATGATAGTTATATAATTGTATTGTAAATGGGTGTGTATTGCATAATGTTTGTATTATAGAACTAATTGTTGGCTGTAATGATATATTATACTTTATATTTTGTTTTTTTCTGTTGTATTTGTTCACTTGCTGGTGTAAAGATTATATTTCAGCTGGCTGAAGGTTGGTTATTACAGTTCCCTGTCCTTTACAATTTTCAACTTATGCAGACAGAAATGTCAAATTCAAAGCAGCTATTATTGTTGAGCAGGACCAATGCTTAATGAGATAATATCTGCTTTGCATTTGTGTAGGTTTTATTTAAATTTAACCCAGGGCTGCTAATTTTTATTTGTATATTTTTCCCCTTTGGATCAATCCACTCTCTTTGCTCATCCCCAGATCAGTGATGAGATCTTATCACTTACCTTCTTGGCACTTGTATTCTTATGTTTAGCTCTTAACAAGCTGCATAAGCCAGACCTTGGTCCTTGTTCATAGAAAGACTACCTATTTCTCATTTGGTCTATTTGTCAAGATGTAGCAGCCTTGCTGATAGTGTTATGCTATGTATTTTTATAAACAATACAATACAATACAATAGTAGAGTTGGAAGGGACCTTGGAGGTCTTCTAGTCCAACCCCCTTCCTAGGCAGGAAACCCTATACCATTTCAGACAAATAGCTATCCAACATCTTCTTAAAGACTTCCAGTGTTGGGGCATTCACAACTTCTGGAGGCAAGCTGTTCCACTGATTAATTGTTCTCACTGTCAGGAAATTTATCCTCCAACAGTTATTGGAGACCTTTCAATCAGTTTATCTGCTGAAGGGCATTAGATTTCTATGTGATGTTGCTTCAGTAGTCAGAATTTGACTCACTCTCCTCAATTACACAAATAACATTCTCAGCTTTGTAAGGCTTCAGATATTCAGGATTTAGGAAATGGGTTTGAAGTATTTAAATGTTGCAAATTTCCCTTCTTGAGCAGTCATGGTTTTATGCTTTTGCTTAAAGAATTGTTCAGCAAAATGTATTGCATTTCTTAGCAGAACTATAGCAGTCTATAGTTAAATATTTCATTTTCTAATTGCAAAAATATAGTCTTTCCCTTGACCTGTGTATCTAACAAAAGAGGGCCACAAAGATCACTAGCGTGGAAATGCAACTCATTTGTCATCATTTGCTATGTGCTATATGAACAGTCTTGGGAAAATCCTGTACTGCAGCAGAGCATACACTATTTTAAATGAATAAGCATTTATTTGTTTACAGAATGTATGTATTTTTATTGTAGAATATATCAGAATAGTTTACAATTATATATAATAAATATGAAGAAATGCAAACATTTATGGACGCATGAATAAATCTAGCAGTGCAATGCAATTTTTAGTCATGATTATGAGAATAAAATTTCTTTCATAATTGAAAAATGTTTATGTAAATATATTAATGTTACCCTATTTTATATTTTACCAAATGCCACCATGTATACTGAGGGTCTGGTTACAGATGGGTAATTTTACTTGAAGTTCTGTGATTCCTAAGTGGCTGATTTCATAAAGTCAGATAATATGTAAAACGCAAAAAAAAAAAATCCCTTTCATATTTGTCACTTAAATAAGGGTAATGTTTTCAACAGTGCTGACTTGCCTCCAGAAGTTATGAATGCTCCAACATTGGAAGTTTTAAAGAAGATATTGGATAACCATTTGTCTGAAGTGGTGTAGCATTTCCTGCCTAAGCAAGCAGTTGGACTAGAAGACCTCCAAGGTCCCTTCCAACTCTGTTATTCTGTTTTCTGTTTTCTGAATTTGTAAAGTATTTCTAAGTTACTTTTCCATCCAGTTCTTAGAGGATTTTGAAGTTGGATTCTACTATAAAAAGGTTATTTCATATTGTCATCAAGAGAGAAAGAATTCAGGAAAGCTTGTTGTAAATTAGAGTCTTAGAGATAACCCAGTCTGGAGCTGGGTTATCTTTAAAAATCAAATAAATAGATAAATTAGAATAAGTTCATTACCTAGCATTTTATGTTCCAACTCAGGGGTGTCAAACTCAAGGCTGCAGCCAGATCCAGCCCATGGGGTGCCCATTGGTGGAAATAGCAAAGGACAGGTTTGCAGTGCCTCTGGCAGACAAAATGGGGCGTGGGAGAGTCTGCTTCACCCGTTTTTAGCCTAGACGGCCTCCTGAAGCACTTTGATGGCTAAAACAGGCTGTGCAGGATTCCCCATGCCCTGTTTTGGCTGTCAACGTGCTTTAGGAGGCAGTCCAGGCTGAAAACGAACCTCAAAAATGAACCCTCCCCACCAAAAATAGACTGCAAGCCCCCCCGCCAACCCATGGAAGAGACATATAATGCTGATCCAGCCCTCAAAGAAATTAAGTTTGACCTCCCTGTTCTAACTATTCAAGCATACAAGTTGGAAAGGTTGATAGACAAAACTCATTTAGGAGAATTGAGTTTGGTTATTTTGGAAAATGAAAACTATTTTTTCTCCTAGAAATTGAAGGCTGTGGTCCTATCGGTGTTCACTTAGGACACAATCTAATTGAATGTCTTCCATTCAACAATGACAGTTCAATTTACCCAAAATATTTGTCTCATTAACTGAGGAAGTCTGTTTTTCACATATTAACTCACCTATATCCTCTTATTTGGTTAAACACCAAATGTCTCCAGCAAATATACTTTTAAAGGTATAATATACTGAAGGTTTTCATTTCTCTATGTAACATTTGGATTATTGCTTATGAATAAGCAAGCCTTAAAACTTCCCTTCCTATTTTCTTTAGTCCATTAGTAGAGATCAATTATTCTGTTTATTGTGAAAGTATAGAACAGTGATGGTGATCCTATGGCATGCGTGCCATAGGTGGCACACAGAGCCATTTGTCAGGGCACGCAAGGCGCTGCCCTGTCAGTTGGCCAGCATGCATGTACGCGCTGGCCAGCTGAGTTCACCCTTTTTTAAAGCCATTTTTCGCCCTCCCCGGGCTCCAGAGCCTTTATAGGAGCCTGGGGAGGATGAAAAGAGTCTCCCCTGCCCCTCCGGAGGCCCTCCAGAGGCTTCATGAGCTTCCCTGAAGCCTCTAGAGTGCAAAAAACCGGCCCTATGGGCAAACCGGAAGTTCAGGAACAGACTTCCAGTTTGCTTGGAGGGTCATTTTGACTGCTCCGGAGACTTCAGGGAAGCATCCTGAAGGTCCCAAAAGCCTTGGAGGGCTTCCAGTGGGCAGGGGAGGCTGTTTTCACCCTCCCCAGGCTCCTATAAAGCCTCTGGAGCCTGGGGATGGCAAAAAAAGCATGCAAAAATGGGGGGGGGAGTGCCTGTAGTGTGTGCATGCACACTGGGGGGGTCACACATTGCATAATGGGTGCGGCACACCCGCACACTACCCCCCTGCACTCCCCCCACTTATGGCACGTGAGCCAAAAAAGGTTCCCCATCGCTGGTATAGAAGTATACCAGATTTCCTCTCAGAGTATAATGAAATTCACCATTCATTAATTCATTTCATTAATTCATTCATCACATTTCTACATTGCCCATCTCACCTAAGTGACTTCTAAGTCTAAGTGATTCTGAGTGACCCTGGGAAATTATGAACAGCTATTGAGAAGGAAAGAATGAGCCACTAAGAAAGGACTTAAGGAAGCAGTTACATAGTCCAGAGATCAGAGCAAATGTGATAGAGCTTTGCAGAAAGGGGAAAGGAAAAGGAGTGTCCCTCTCAGAAATTTCTCTCAATTGTGACATCAGCCATAACTCTGATACAGGCATTAAGATGTGGCTGTTATCAAGAAATGTCTGTGACTTTCTGAGGCGCTGCTCCAGCCACTAACTGGATGTTAGTGAACCTGGGATATAAGGATCAAATGGGACTACTTCTCCCTGCTGGGTAGCTGCTTCCCTTCCCAAGTATCTTGACTGGCAGTGGAGTTCCCTAGATTGATGGTTCTGAGGGATTTCTGTCCCCATTCCTATTTAACATCTAGATCTACATGAAATTGCTGAGTGAGTTCATCCATCAGCACAGGATGAAATGTCATCAGTATGTTGATGATACTCAGTTATACATTTCTACTTCTTGTCATACAAATGATACTGTCAAGGTAATTCCCCAGATATTAGGTCCAGAATGTTAGGTTCAGAATATATATGTGCCCAATATGTGTTTCTGTGTCTGTGAATTTGCTTAAGGGTGTCTCAGTCTTTTTGTATTGGATTGTTTTAACTTTGATAATAAAGTTCTTTCTTTCTTTTTCTTGAAGATGACTGTTAATTATAGAGAGTTGTGTATTTAATATATATGACCTTATTCATTTATAAACAAAGAAACAAACAAACAAACATGATTTTGTTACTATAACTACAAAAGAAAGCATTCTTGGAAACCTTGTGATGTCTATTTATTGAACTGGCTTCCTTCAAAGGAATGAAGCCTCACTACTATCTCATCAGAGAGCACTGAAGTTTACTTTTATATCTTCATGAAGATGAGAGATACTTCCATCCATAGAACAAAGTCCCAAGTATTCTTACAACTTCAACAGCAAATAGTTATATAAATAATGTCTGTATAATGCTACAGAAATATACCAAACAAATTGTGGTAGAGAGGGGAACCTCAAAATCAATTTCTGACTTTCATGACCCAATGTTTCATAGTGTGTTAGTCAGTGGAATCCAATATATGGAATGCCTTTGCTGAAAGAACATACTGCCAAATGGCCTATGCCCCTCATTAAAGGCAATGATCCATTGGTGGATAAATCACCAGAACGTCATAAAAACATTTAGAATTGCATTTGATAATGCAGGCAGAAAAGGAGATCTGCAAGCTGAAAAAAGGAAACCACAAAGTATATGGCTACATATTGGATTTCTATATGCCTGAGATGTGAGGTAGAATGATTTTCCTAATTGGTCAGTTTCAAGAAAAATGGTGAGAAAAGACACTCTGGAGAATTTAGAACAATTGTTCCAACATTAAGTGTTAATTGATGGATGATTTGAGGAGTAGAGACACAATTGAAATAATAATAGAAAGAGTTTTATAGCCTAGCTTAGCCTACTTCTAACCCTTTAGCTTTCTCAGACTCCAGCTGTTCTGTTCTCCAGAAATATACAAATAGGAGCAAAGCAACTGAAGAGGGATATTAGTTTGTATTTCTATTGTAGACTTTCAGAATATGTAGCTAATATTTCCACTGTTAATATACAAACCTTAGAGTCAGTTACAATGTGCCACACTTGTGGGCCTGGAAGCCATTTGGCAAGCAAGTGCCCAAATTACCCCAGAATGTCAGCTGCAGGAAACAATGCAGGCTTCCTTCCCAAGAGTTCAGCAGAAGTCTTCAGACAATTAAAAGCTTAGACAGCCAGCAGCAGGCAAGTGCATTTTATTATCCCTGAAATATTTCCATCCCCTCAGGAACAGATATACACTTGGCTCTGATGCAACAGCCAATTTCATAGATGAGACTACATTATGTCAATTTAAATTGCCCACAGAGTATTAGAGAAACCTATGCTTATAGAAATTATTGATGGGCAATTGCTTCATGCTGGTTCTATTTTGCATCATACAACAGAGTAAATCATAACACATAATTCTTCACACTCTATATCACAGATTTTTAAAATATATCCTTATACTATTGGGTAGCAAATAGATGGCCAGCAAATCCATAATTCAGATATCTGATAGATACAAAGGATTACTTTTTATCCATCAGAAAGAACCAGGAGCATCACTTGCAGGCATCTCATTCTTTTTCCCCTCTCTTTCTCCTGCAAAGCTGTATGAATATTCTTCCTTGCCAGAAAAGTATGGAGATCTTGTTGAAGTTCTGGAGAAAGTGGAAGCAGCTACCCTATCTCTACACTGAAGGGGTAACTGTATAGTAGAGATTCCAGATCCCCAGCTAAGAGACAGTCCAAATTTATTCAACTGTTAACCATTTTGAAGTGTTTCTGGATGACAAGAAACACTGGATATTGTTTTTGTAATATGAATGTGCTACATTGTTCTGAGACAATGAAATTTATGCAGTATTCATTTAACATTATTGATACTCTATTGTTTAGAAATAAAAATAATAATATTAATATTTTTATGATTGAGAATGACAGTATTAAAAGCATAAGATTATTTGAATTCATCATCCAGAGTATAACATTAGGGGGGGAAAGCCCACCACTGCATCAAGTATTTATTGTACGATAAAGGTAATATTAAAGTGATAACTTAGTGTTAAGGTCTCCATTGTACTGATGTTAATTTTTTTTCATAAAGAAAAAAATAGATAGCAAAGCAATTTTAACAACAATTTAAATACTGAAAAATAGGAAAAAATGGTTTCTTTCTTCCCTCTTTTCATACATCTGTTGATTTACAGATTTATGCATCCTTAGAAGCCGGAATTGCAAGTGATTATATTTGTCATGCTCTGTGATATATTTTTCAGTTCAAACTGCTAATGTTAACCTGAAAATCCCTACATTGTATGCCACTATCTTTTGGAATATTTTTCTGGCTATAAATTACCATTTATGATAGGTTTATTATGCGAAAAACTTTTCAATATCTCAAGTTTTATGAGGTAAAGGCTCTTAAGGCCACAAAATACTCTCTCTCTCTCTCTCCACACACATGTGCATGCACCTGCACACGCACACATAAAAGCATGTATTTTTTTAAAAAAAAATATTGAATAAATATATATGGTTCAATATTGACCAGTAGAAACCAAATGCTAGGATGTGGTTTGGTTGTTTACTGTATTATGGTTAAGTGTATAAAAATGTTTATGATGACATTAGAACCATGCTGGTTGTAGGAATTTAGTTTTATATTTAGTCAATGTTTTATTGCCAGAAAAGTTGAATAATTTGCTATTAATGAAGGTAGAAGAACCAAAGTAAACAAATCTAAAAATTAATGTACAGGTAGTCCTTGACTTATGATCACAATAGAGCCCAAAATTTAGGGTGTTAATTAAGACATTTGTTAAGTGAATTTTGCCCCATTTTATGACCTTTCTAGCTTCAGTTATTAAGTTAGTAACATGAGTGAACCTGGCTTCCCCATTGACTTTGCTTGTTAGAAGTTAGCAAAAGCTGTTCACATGACCCCAGGACACTGCAACTGTCATAACTGTGAGTTACTTGCCAAGCATCCGAATTTTAATCACATGACCATAGGGCGCCTGCAACAGTCATGAGTGTGAAAAGCAGTCATAAGTCTCTTTTTTCAGTGCTGTTGTAACTTTGAACTGTCACTAAATGAACAGTTATAAGTCTATAGCTACCTAGAACTACTGAAAACAGGTAGCTGTGTTTGGTAGAGAAAAATGAAAGAGATGAGAATGGGTGCATATAAGCATTCACATTCTTTTAGAGGTCTGAAGTTGGATCCTCCAAGAGAAAAATAGAAATAGTTGAATGCAATGGGAATATATTACTTAAGAAGTATGTGATTTTGTGTGTGAGAACAAGCTGCTTTGATTGAGATTGGATTGTATTTTATTTCAAGGAGACATTTTTGTCTTCTATTTGGAATAAGAGAAATGTCACATACAACTAGAAGGTACTTAGTTGAATCAGAACAATGTGAGCAAAGACTCCTAGGACAAGATTTCTAACTGGTAGAATTGTTAAGTTAGGATCACTGCCTCCCCCCCTCCCCCCTCCCACAAGGCTGGAATTGCTTCTGATTATTAAGGGTCCTGGGCAATTCAACTTGCTGAAGAGAAGAAGAGAAGAGTTGACAGAGTTGGAAAGAAGATCATCAGAGGACGGAGAGATGTGAAATGGATAACTCCAGCAAGAACATGCAGAATAATATAAATTCTGTAAATGCAGTAACTGGAAAAGGTCTGAATACTACTGGTATTTAATGCTTCAATTATGAAGGAGTAAATTTAAATTATTTTAGTTCCAGACAAGATTTTAGAAAGATACTTTTAATTCTTACATTATTTTTTTTCAATTTGTTAACAAAGTTGACTGTTTTCTAAAAGAGGCAATGATCCAAAATGCAAATAAACAGAAATGAAACAGATTGGAAAAAAAAAACAGAAGGCATAGATTTATTCTAACTATGAGCTAATTTAAGGAAGATTATAAGAATGAAACGCTGGTAGATCCTCAGAACCTAGCATTTTGTGAATCAATAGCTGCAGGATTTTCTATCATGTTCTGAAATGTTATTGCCTTCCTTCAGATATGGGAACACAGAAACCACAAAAGGTATAAAAAGGGATAATGACAATTGTCAAACCAAACATTAGAAAGCCAGCTCAACCGAGCCCAGCCCAAGGAGCACTGCAGCATGTGGGTCTTCATAAAAAACAACAACACCTAATATAAATCATGCTAGTACCATGTTGTCTACAGAAATCAATGAAAATATAAATAATAATAATAATAATAAATTTAGATTTATTAGCCGCTCCCTTTCCAAGTAGGACTCGGGGCGGCGTACAATGGAGCATATAACATGAAACATATATAACAACACCAAACATACATACATACACAACACACATACATACACGGAGGAGGAAGCAAAGTACATCAATAGACAGTTAAAAATCTGCTTTAAAATACCCCAATTGTAAAAACCCAATAAAATTAATATTTAAGAACAATTTAAAAAACAGTTTGGAGGAATGGGAAAATTACGATTGCGATTGAGCCAGGCCGGATAATTGAAAGAGGTGGGTCTTCAGCTGTACACGGAAGGAGCGGAGATCGGAAATCATCCTGATGTCACGGGGGAGGTCATTCCATAGGGCTGGGCCCATCACAGAGAAGGCTCTGCTCCTGGGTGTCGCCCCCCGGCACTGTTTGGCGGACGGCACCCGGAGAAGTCCCTCTCTGTGTGAGCGAATTGGTCGTAGGGATGTGTGGGGCAGGATGCGATCCTGCATATAACTAGGCCCTGTGCCATGGAGCGCTTTAAAGATCATAATCAAAACCTTGAAACGCACTCGGTAGACCAATAAAGGCACCAATAACAATAAAATCAATTTGTGAAAGGTTCCAAGGGACAAATATAAAGTCCTTTAAATTAGGGAGCCAGTTCAGTTATTTTCTTATTTATTTCTTATTTATTTCTCTCTTTATAATTTGTATTGAAAACTTTATATGAATAAAACAAACATGGAAAAATGCAAAGGAGAAAGCAAATAAAAAAGTTGAAAGAAAAAGTGCAGGAAGTAAAAAATAAAAAAGATATTTTAAAAAAAGTGACATCATAATTGTTTATAGCAGTTAAAAACTCTGGTTGTTATTTTGATCATATTTTGAGGGATCTGTTTTTATTTTTATCTAAATTTGTTTAACTTCTCCAATCATTTGTATTGCAGATTCTTTGCAAGACTTTCAGTCAGATCTTTCTTAACAAATTTAATCACTGAACTCATCACTAACTTTATAATATTCTTTTCCAATTCCTCAAACATATTTTGTGATATCTCTGGTCTAATCCCCTTTTCTGTTATTTGCTGTGTTAGTAATCGCCTCTTTCCTCCTTTTTCTGCTTTCTGGAAATAGCCATTTAAAAAAAAAAGTCCAAAAAGGGAAAGGAACAGCCAAAGGGAAACCCTTCCTTCCTTCCTTCCTTCCTTCCTTCCTTCCTTCCTTCCTTCCTTCCTTCCTTCCTTCCTTCCTTCCCTCCCTCCCTCCCTCCCTCCCTCTCTCCTTCCATTTCTTGTCATTTTAAATTAATTCATAAATGCTTTAAGCTATATCCAATATCATAATCCAAATATTTAGCACATTTTTGCTGCAGAATATTTTAAAATCGTCCTACTTATTTCTTTTTATTTCCCTTTAGTATAATGACCCAAGTTGTAGGAACACTCATTATGAAATTTTAGTTAATATGCTCTTCTGAAAATTCTAAATACCATATTTTTCACCCTATAAGACGCACTTTTTTACTCCAAAAAAGAGGGTGAAAATCTGGGTGCATCTTATAGGCCGAATGTAGTCACCTGGGCAGTGGTGGGTTTCTGCTGGTTGGTCAATGAACCTGGAAGCCCCGCCCCTGTAACTCACTCGCAAGTCCATGGCATTATTTTTGCATCGGGGCTCCTTCTTTTTAAGCAGGCAGCTATCAGAGAGAAGAAGGCAGCGCTTGTGCAGCCGCAGCCAAATGGGAATCCTCCCATTGAAAACAGCGCTGAGTGGGGTGGGGAATCCTTGCTTTCCTCCTCTCAGGGATCTTTTGGGAAGGAAAAAGTGAGGTGGGGAATCCTCCCATTGAAACAGCACTGAGTGGGGTGGGGAATCCTCCAGTTCCTCCTCTCAGCGATATTTTGCTAAGGGAGGCTCGTCCTTCTTTTTAAGCAGGCAGCTATCAGAGAGAAAAAGGCAGCGAGGCTTCTTTTTAAGCAGGATCTTTAAGCAGGCGATCTTTAAGGGAGAGATTCTCTCTCTTCCTCCCCCCCCCCCGTTTCTCTCCCCCCTTTCCTTCCTCCTCCTTTTCCTCTTTCCCAGTTTTTCACGCTGGGCCATTGGGGGATGTCAGAGGGAGAGAGAGACGGATTGAAGGGTGCAAAGAGATGGGGGCCTCCCATTTTGAGAAGCCTCCCTTAGCAAAATATCGCTGAGAGGAGGAACTGGAGCATTCCCCACCCCACTCAGTGCTGTTTTCAATGGGAGGATTCCCCACCTCACTTTTTCCTTCCCAAAAGATCCCTGAGAGGAGGAAAGCAAGGATTCCCCACCCCACTCAGCGCTGTTTTCAATGGGAGGATTCCCCACCTCACTTTTTCCTTCCCAAAAGATCCCTGAGAGGAAGAAAGCAAGGATTCCCCACCCCACTCAGTGCTGTTTTCAATGGGAGGATTCCCCACCTCACTTTTTCCTTCCCAAAAGATCCCTGAGAGGAGGAAAGCAAAGATTCCCCACCCCACTCAGTGCTGTTTTTAATGGGAGGATTCCCCACCTCACTTTTTCCTTCCCAAAAGATCCCTGAGAGGAGGAAAGCAAGGATTCCCCACCCCACTCAGCGCTGTTTTCAATGGGAGGCTTTTCCCCCTCTCAGCTCTTTCTCTTCCCAAAAGATCCCTGAGAGGAGGAAAGGGAGGATTCCCCACCCCACTTTTTCCTTCCCAAAAGATCCCTGAGAGGAGGAAAGCAAGGATTCCCCACGCCACTCAGCGCTGTTTTCAATGGGAGGCTTTCCCCTCTCTCAGCTCTTTCACTTCCCAAAAGATCTCTGAGAGGGGGAAAGGGAGGATTCCCCACCCCACTCTGGCTTGGAGCCCATCTGCGGGGGGGGGGGAGGGATCCCCCTCGCGTTCCTCATCTTCCCGGATGGGCTGGTAAGGGGACAGAAAAGGTTGTTCTCCAGTTGGGACGGAGAGAGGGACAGACAGACAGAGACACACACACAGAGACACACACACACACACACAGAGTGAGTGATTGACTGAGTGACAGACAGACAGACAGACAGACAGACACACACACACGTACACACAGAGTGACAGACAGAGAGGAAGGGAGGAGAGAGAAACACAGAGAGAGAGAGAGAGAGAGGGAGGGAGGGAGAGTGAGAGACAGACAGACACACACATACAGAGTGACAGATGGAGGAGGGAGGAGAGAGAGAGACAGAGATACAGAGACAGACAGACACACAGAAAGAATGACAGAAAGTGACAGAGAGGGGGGAGGGAGAGAGAGACAAAGAGCTACACACAGAGAGAGAGACAGACAGACAGACACACAGAGAAACAGAAAGAGAGAGAAAGAGAAAGAAAGGTAGAAAGAATGAAAAAAGAAAAAAAAAAAGAAAGTGGGAGAGAGAGATGAAAGAAACAAACAAAGAAAGAAAACTTATGACCACAATTGAGCCCAAAATTGAGTGGCAATTGAGCCCAAAAATCTTTTTTTTCTAGATTTTCCTCCTTTAAAATTGGGTGCGTCTTATATTCCGGAGCGTCTTATAGGGCGAAAAATACGGTAGTTACAATCTAAATATGTTTGAGAAAGTGAGATTGGACAGATGCATTGTCATTTACAGGCATCTGCAGTCTTGATTTTTCTTTCTCAGGTCCCAGCATCCTACTCATAAGTTATCTGTAGTTTCATCATGAGGAGCTGTCTTAGGGAATCACACAATGGAAACTCTTTGATGTCTCCTTCTCTGGAGAAGCTTCTTTGGTCTGGGCCCACCCAGTCACAGTTTTCTGCCTCAGCATCATCCCCACTTCCTTCCTTCCTTCCTTCCTTCCTTCCTTCCTTCCTTCCTTCCTTCCTTCCTTCCTTCCTTCCTTCCTTCCTTCCTTCCTTCCTTCCTTCCTGCCTCAGCACAATCCCCACATCACTCCACCATTTTCCTCTACCTGGAAGTTGCCTTTATGTTCATTCCTAACAAAAACTGCTGATTTCTGTTTCAGCAGTTGTGGCATGTTCTATTAAAATTGTTCATGCCTTGATTTTAACCCCTGATGGATTCTTAGTTGAAATTAAACTCAGCAATTAAGTGCCTGATTCGAACAGAAACATTGCTCATAATTCAGATTGAGTTCCTAGAATTATTTTTCTAGATGGTTCTAAAAAAGGGAGCTTCAATCCTGCAAATTGACTGTAATCTTTCTAAGGTATACTGCAATGTTGGAGTGATTCTAATCTTATTGAAGTAGCCTGAACTCAGATTGACTGCCAAAAATTCATTTTTAAAAGTCACCTGAACAAATTATATTTCCTCTAATAAATTCTACTTGGAACATAGGCTGGTGTAATCTTCGCTCTTAAATCAAAGACAAAAATGTGATTAAAATCTGAGTTCCTTCCAATGTTCACTTTAAATATCTTCCCAGTTTGGCCATTTTGATTGCTGATGCCAAACATATATAAATATGACAAAGATGAGAATGTATGTAGAGAGAAAAAGTGTCAAAAAACTGTCCCAATAAAGTTTTGATTGTGATCTACTTTGCTGATTACTATTACATTCAGGTTAATAGAGGCGAGAATGCAGATGCTTAATTCAAGTTTCCCCAACATATTTTAGATGAGTTCAACATAGAAATATAATTGTAGAAATGAAGTTGATATTATTTTAATCACAGATTATGAGTAGTTTATTCATTTATGACGGCAGGAAGGGGAAATCACTCATACAAATCATACTAACAAATGGATATGTATAAAGAAAAGCCAGATTTATAAAACAGAGACATGTTTTATAATTGCTATGCTTTCTAAAGGAGAAATAAGGTAGTGAAGCAGGTGTATTATCAGATACAAAGTGTTTCCAGGACTACAAGATTATAGGCCTGGGCTCAGTAGGGAGAAAATATCACAAGCAGCCATTCCTTTTCAAAAAGGGACATTAACTCTTTGGAATCTGAAACTATTGACTAATGTTATGTCTTTTCAACAAATTCTGTCCTTATAGTTGTTTATCGTAACACAGATTGGGAATTCTGGGATTTGCAATCAATTCACTAATCATCTGAAGAACATCTGACGGGGAGACTGTTGGGAAAAAAAACTAATTCCATATGTATCCCTTGTTTATTATTAGTTTTTTAAAATGTTTACTAAGACAGATCTTTTAGAAAAATGGGATGAATATTACCTCTGCAGTTAACTTTTGTCCTACTTGCAGGCTGTTTTTAACACAAAAAGAACATTAAGAAAGCAAAATATTACTTCTTTACAATAGGAGGGTTTTTCAGGAATCAGATTTGATCTGTGTCTTACATTCTAGTAAGAGCCCTTCAATTAGGGATTCTAAAAGAACACTATTTAAGAATATGAATGAGAACATAGATAAAGACCAGAAGAAAACAGCCCAAGAATTAGACTTAGGCTGCCAGGATCCAACAGTGATTCTGGATCATCTATCAGCCTCAGGTTCCAGGAAACTTTGACCCAGACCGACAGCTTTCTTTCCTCAGCAAAGGAAATAAATAAATAAATAAGAGAGAAGAAAGAAATGAAGAAAGAAAGAAAGAAAGAAAGAAAGAAAGAAAGAAAGAAAGAAAGAATCATCTAAAGATAGGCATCAAAAAGCTGGAAGTGTTTGGCTACATGAAGACACAACTGGATTTGGCAAGACTATTCAGGAATAAATAATTTTAAAAGCCACACCTGATTAGTATTAGTATAGTATAGACTAAGTATTGCCAAAATGATCGCCAACATCCGATGACAGAAGAAAGAAGAAGAAGAAGAAGAAGAAGAAGAAGAAGAAGAAGAAGAAGAAGAAGAAGAAGAAGAAGAAGAAGAAGAAGAAGAAGAAGAAGAAGAAGAAGAAGAAGAAGAAGACGACTAAGTAAAAGTTCCTGGAATAATAGTTTCTGACTAAAAGCTTTTGTGATCTCTCATTCCATAACTCTGGATTCCAAAACTTCTTGGATTGATTTATATGACATTTTTCCTGTCTACTTGTTTTTCATGTTGTCTTAGTGATCTATTTGCTTGTATGCATATGACACTTAGATTGAATTTATTGCAAGATCAACATGACAAATTTATCACAACTTTAATGTAAAAATTTCTGATCATGAGTCCAGAACAATCTTTGAAATTTTACATTCATAGCAGACATTTTGTTGTTTTGTCACTTGAAATGGTGTATTGTGATTCTCAGATTGCAATCATGACAAGCAGATCTATCATACATCTCACAGTACTATTTCTTTTGTATGCTAATCAATTCGATTCAATTTAATCAATTTTATTTATGTTCAAAAGGCCTAATAGCAAGTTACAAATATAAACTAAAGTTAGCTTTGGATAAAACAGTTTAACATGAAAAATGTTTAGTAAATAATGCATAATAGATTTAAAGCACATTGATTTGCTAATAAAAGCCTTGTTTTAAAGTTTTGCTGTCAGACATGGGAAAACTTTATTCAAGACAGCTAATTAGAAAATTATCTTCTTTGAAAAACATTTTGTTTTAACGTTTTGTTTTGCTTTTAGAAAAGGCAGACCAGCAATTGATTTGTTTGTATTAGTCTTCCAAGCAAGAAATATTCTATTCATTTAAATAGAAAAGTAAACATTTTGCTGCTTTTATAGATTTTAAAGCCACTTTTGATTCTGTTAAAAGAATCAGACTTTGGGCTCCATTAGAGAATTTGGTTCCTGAGAGGTATCTTAGATATCTAATACAAGAACTATAACAAAATGGTACATTGCAAGTGAGATATATGCTAAATAGTTCTTCAAATGCTAGTCCTTACATAGAGAATATAGCATCTCCAAACAGGGAAAGGTTTAAGTATTGTATATCTTCATTATATAAGTTTTGAATTTATTCAATAATAACTCTGATCCACCAAATTACTGCACCAATGTACAATTTTTTTTAAAAAAAGAATTGTGTTTATATTTGCAATTCTTTTAAAATGTAACTTTATATATTGTGCAATTTATGAATCTACAGCAAAATTACAAATTTTGGAAAGTTGCATTAACTATCAGGAGGTAGGCACTACATGGCTAATGTTGTCATATGTGGGATTTATCGGATATGGATAGCTAGATGTCATTCTATGGAGTTCAAATCCTGCACCAGGAACTGAATTCATGGACCTTTGCAATTCAAGTGGATATTCACAATATAGTAACTTTACTACATTCCAGGTTCTTGAACTCAGTACTCGGTGGTTACATGGAAGGATAAAAAGAAGCTATCAGAATGATATATATACTTTCAGGCCACACTTCAATTTTTTAAAGCAGATAGGTACATTATGTAATATCCCAGTGGTTGGTTTCAAATTTTTTTAGAACCTCTTCTGTAGGTGTGGCCTACTTTGTGGGAGTGGCTTGCTGGCCATGTGACTGGGTGGGAGTGGCTTGCCAGTCATGTGACTGAGTGGGAGTGGCTTGCCAGTCATATGACTGGGTGGGCATGGCCAATTTGTGAAACTCACTTAACAATGCTCTTGCTTAGCAACCAAAATGTTGGCTCAGAAACTCATTTGAAGCATGCAAGTCTTAAAGCTGTCAAGTTACAAGACCCTTGCACCCCTAACCTTTTAGAAGAAAAGCCCCAGGGGTGTTCAAACTTGACAGCTTTAAGACTTGTAGACTTCAATATAATTTCCTCATACCTAACGCTTATCTAAGAGAAATGTATAATCAGCCTAAGACAAATTCTGAAATATGAACTGTGAAAGAGTGTTAGAAAAATAAATTGGGATGGAAGCCTGAAAAATAGAACAAGAAAAAGCCAATGAGCATACACAGTACAGAATGCCAAATTATTCTTGAGACAGATGGATTGATTGATAAATGAATGCAAGCTGGAATAAGTGGATCAAGAAGACCTCCAAGATTCAAGCCTCACTTGTTTTCACAAATATTCAAAATACTTTCTCCAGATAAATGAAAATCAATACCATTAAGAA
Source organism: Natrix helvetica (assembly GCF_964273705.1). Classification (NCBI taxonomy): domain Eukaryota; kingdom Metazoa; phylum Chordata; class Lepidosauria; order Squamata; family Natricidae; genus Natrix; species Natrix helvetica. Next base: position 55,312,029 of record NC_138551.1, on the reverse strand, counting down.
ATAATACATGCAAACTAAGTGTAGGCTCAGTTTTCCTCAAATAAAAACAAAATAGTCACTATAGGATAGGATTAGGAATATAAAGATATTCCTGAAGAAACAAGAAGGAGCATATCTAATCACTAATCAGGGATACTAAGGCAAAGATAAAGGTTTCCCAGGCCCAGTGATTTTTAACTCTAGGGTCAATGCCCATCTGTTTCTTAGCCAAGAAAGTCAGCATTGTCAGAAGACATTACTATGGTCTGTAGCCAGGATGACTATATGCTAAGCACACAGAACATGGTTATTTTCCTGTCAAAGTTGTACCTATTTATTTACTTGAATTTGCATGTTTTCAACCAGATAGGTAGTCAGGAGCTGGAGCATTTATTAGTAGTGAATAGAATTTTGCTAGAATAGATCTTTGCTATTTACTTCTTCTACCAATCTTTCCAGTAGACTGAGAAAAAACATGAGTTAATGTCTGTATATTACTCTGTATATAATGCTGAAGCAGCCAATTACTGCGTTACATGTAAGTACCAATATTCAGTGCTTTTCAGAAAATAAATCCATTCAGATAACTATCCATTATGCTCCTTGCCATTGTTAATTCTCATCCTGAGTGTAAATAGCTTTGCATTGTAGGACAGAACTGATATGCTTAAATAGCACTGAAACATGGCCATTAGCTTTGTATTGTGTTAGGATTCTAGTCTGGAAAATAATACCCATTGAGAGTAGTACTAAAGGGGATGAAAGACAGAACCAGAAGGTGATTTCTTTGTATGAACCAGAAAAATGTAATTCTTCTAATGTTTTCAATATCTCATTGGGAAAAAAGGGAGATGGTATTCCTCTCCCAGTACACTATTCCCCAAATCAAAATCTTGAAAATTATTTTTAAAAAAACATTGAAAATTTATATAAATTGGTTTCTAATGGGAGGTTTAGATAAATTTATGATTAAATGTATTATAAATCTAGGAGGATTATTTAGAGGCTGTAATAGTATGTTAGCAAAGAAAAAAGCAAACTCAATGGAAATTACAATGTGACATTGGAATATTTTAGATAAAGCAATCCATGTGATCTAACTAGCATTTAGTATTTCCTATTCAATCAACCATACTAGCCATAATATCTGTGAGACAATGCCAGTGAAGAGAAACAATTTGGTTTACTGGGCCAAACATTCCTGACTGATTCTTCTCCCTGTCACCACTCAGGGTCTGCTTGTAAATACTGCAAGGGCATTTTCAGTAGTTCAAATGCGGGGATGGGCAGCATCGTAAAAGCCATGGAGGCTCAGTGGTTAGAATGTAGCACTGCAGGCTACTTGTGCTGACTGCCAGCTGCCTGCAATTTGGCAGTCCAAATCTCACCAAACTCAAGGTTGACTCAGCCTTCCATCCTTCTGAGGTGGCTCAAATAACTCATATTGTTGGGGGCAATATGCTGACTTTGTAAGCTGCCTAGAGAGGGCTGTAAAGCACTGTGAAGCACTATATAAGTCTAAGTGCTATTGCTATGTTAGAGGTTTGTTAGTGAATGCAGCTTACATGTGAATGGGGGAGGGTTGCCTTTTACCAATACAGTCATCACATCTTTTCCATAGTGCTTTATGTCTTAGTTCCACCTCATTATCTTACGAGCCTCTAAGAAAGCTTGTATTTTTATTTTATTTTAATGGACATCCCAGATTTGTAAAGAACTTTAGGAATCACCACTAAAGCAAAAGCAGTAATTCTGGAGGGGAATATTTCCTTGATCAGTTTTGAGAAAAGAGGGAGTTAAATCTGTTTTGTATTTGATTTCCACAATAAGGTAGTCATGAAGAAAGTGTTCCCCTCTTTCAGCACCTAGGAGAGCTCAATTTTTCAAGTGAAAATATAGTCTTAATTACATATTAGAAGTGCAGCATTGCACTTTGAAGGCAGAAAAAAAGATGGTTTGGAAACTGTTCAAACATTTACTAACAGGCTTTCTTTTCTTAGTTTACAGGATGCTTTCCCCATCAACCTTTGTTGTCTCTCTCATATCAGGCATAAATCTCCTTAAAAAATAAAAAGCATTTTTTGGGGGGTACACAGAGATACACATGAAAAAGACCAAAATGCTAATCACTAAAAGTCGTAAAAGCAAAGACCTGTAACCTTTTCTGTTACACAATTTTCTGATTTATATACCAAATGAAGAGGGCAAGTTCAATCTGAGAATGTTATTGAGTGGCATAGTCAACAAAAATATAATCCTAAAGATGCTAGGTTATTAATAGAAAATATGGCTAGCATTGTTTACATCTGAAGGCATAAACTGGTTACTTTACAAAGAAAACATATATGGAAGATTAACTGAAAGCAGATAAAATCTTGCTTTGGCAAAGTTAAAAAAAACCCATATATGGTTGTAGTCTTAAAATAATTTAGCATAAACTTTCCTGTTGAAGTCATGCCACCATCAACAGAACTGTCTTTTGATATCTGAAGTAATGTAGTGAAGATGCAACATAATAATAGGACTGGTTTTCCCTTTTAGACGAGTAGCTCTCTACATGTTGGAGTATTAGACCTCCTTTAGCTTGGGTGAGCAAAGGAGATGATAATGTCTGAATTTTTAATACAGATTAGCATATAACAAATTAATTACTTTAAAAAGCAATAAAATCCAGGCTGCACTCCTTTCTTTTGCTTTGATGGGACCTCTACTTGATGGGATTTTTAAAACAGCACAATATACTATTCCGAAATATTTCTTTGAGTTCTAATGCAAAATTCCATTTGACATTTCAGTTGGCTAACAATCTTTTGTAAAAGCTTACTGTGCTACAAGTTTAACCTAAGTAGTCAGAAATAGGTTTTTAAATGTAATTTATTTCCAAAGAACTCCTCAAGGGATTGCAGTTATGCCCTAATTGCAAAGCTATTTTTATATAAATATACATTTATAGTGATGTGTGCTTGTTTACAATAATATTTTCAACCACATTTATAACTATTTGGCAATAACTAAGAGAAAGTTTGCATATAAACATATATCCTGAGGATTTATGAGACTATGGAATCTCCTATATGCCTTTCCTTCATCTTTACATAACTACAAATTGTCAGTATGATGCTTGTGGTGCATCAGTGTCTGTCTCTGTGAATGATAAGTGTGTGATGTAAACCTGTCAATAGTTGTTCATCATGATTTGGTTTGGTTTGGTTTGGTTTATTTGGATTTATATGCCGCCCTTCTCCAAAGGACTCAGGGTGGCGTACAACATTAAAAACACACATCACAAAAGTTAAAAAAAAGATTAAACCCAATTCCAAAAAGACCAAACCGATTTTTTTAAAAAAAGAAACAGTACATTTAAAATAAATTAACATTAACATTAACATTAACATGATCCTATTTATTGCCTCCAACTTGCCTCCAACTTCAAAGTAAAGGCTTATAAGTATCAGTTTCCAGCAAATATCAGCAAGAGGATGCTATTAAACTCCTATTCTATTCCTAGGCATTTCTTATACATATGGCTAGACATTACTTGAGTAGGAAGATTTTTGATTTGATCAACCCAACTATTCTTCAGCAGAAGAAAGCACCTTCATTCTTTGTGTGTACTGTTAAGAAGATGTCCTTTCAGGTTTGTTTGCATATGGAAGATAATCCAGGAGAAATTCCAGTGTAATAGGGATCATAATTTTGAAGGTCCTTCAAAAACCATTTAAAAAACTAAAAAGCAAAATATTAATTCATTTACAAAGAGATTGAGTTGAATTTATACATTCAATTAAGCTAGCTAGGCTATTCATCAATAGAACTTTGAAGTTAAAATAGTGAAAACTTTTAATGCTAGTGTCAAACAGTCCTTAACTACATGAAATAGCTAAAGGAATTGTATGAAATCAGTCTTAAATAACTATGAAGTTAAATAGATTGCGATCAAATTATTGAACAGTCATACATTTTTAACAATATTTTTGTGATCCGAAACAGTTTTTTAAAACTAAAAATTCAAATAACTAAATGACATATTCAATCTGTTTCACTGTTGTTGAATTTTGTAGAACACCAACCCCATGCTGTCTTCTGCACGATAAAAAAAAGTCTGTGGAAGGCCAAGCCAATATTATTTGTGTCACATCCTTCTAATTGCTTTTCATCTTCATAAACTGATATGCAGAGGTGAGTTAGGTTGTACTGTATATTTCCGCATCTAAGTTTGTGATCTATTTTTATTGCTTGCTTGCTTCACTTATACGACTTCCTTTTTGGGGCAGATGTCAGATTGGTGCAAATCATTTAAAACTATAACTAATGTCTTAAAACCATATAATTCAAGGACCTGAAAAAACAGAAACCAAAAGAGCTATATGATCCCATCACAGGTGGCACGCAGAGCCATTTTTTAGGGCACGCCAGGCATTGCCCTTTGAGCTCCAGTGCGCATGTGCATGCTGGCCAGCTGACTTCAGCCTTATTTTTTGATCATTTTTCACCTTCTGGAGGCTTCCCTTAAGCCTCCGGAGGGCGAAAAACCATCCAGCATGCAAACTGGAAGTTTGGTAACAGACTTCCGGTTTGCACATTGTACTGTTTTTTGCGCTCTGGAGACTTCAGGAAAGCCTCCTGAATGCTTTGGAGGGCAAAAAAAACAGCTCTATGGGCAAACGGGAAGTCACTTCCGGGTTGCCCATACGGCCATTTTTTGCCCTCCAGAGGCTTCAGGGAAGCTCCTGAAGGTTCCACAGGGCGAAAAACGGCCATACGAGCAACCTGGAAGTTCAGGAATGTTGACTTCTGGTTTGTCCATAAGATCATTTTTTGCCCTCCAGAGCCTTCAGAAGGCTTCTCTGAAATCACTTCCGGGTTGCTGGTAGGGCTGTTTTGCACGCTCCAGAGGCTTCAGGAAAGCCTCCTGAAGGCTCCAGAGGGCAAAAAAACAGCCCTACACACAAACCAGAAGTCACAGTTCCAAACTTCCAGGTTGCCCATAAGACTGTTTTTCACCCTCTGGAGGCTTCAGGGAAACTCCTGAAGCTTCCAGAAGGCCTTCAGAAGAGCGGGGAGGCTGTTTTCTCCCTCCCCAGGCTCCTAGAATGCCTCTGGAGCCTGGGGAAGGTGAAAAAAGCACACCAAAAGTAAGGGGGAGTGCTGGTCATGCACACATGCTTGCAGAGGGGTGCATGCATGCATGATGGGGTCACATGCATAGCATTACGGCATTATAGCATAGCATTATATACACGTCCACTCATGACCCGTCTGCACTCCCCACACTTTTGGCATGTGATCCAAAAAATGTTAACCATCACTGAGCTACATAAACACATAAAGTGCTGAGAAAATAACTCAACCAATTAGTCATATAATTCACATACCCTGTGCCTGGTGGGAAAAAGTTCTTTAATGGCTGCCTAAAGGCAGGCAAGTTCAGGGGCAGCTGGAACTCACAGGGAATGCTGCTTCAAATGGTCAGAACAGCAACAGTTAAACATGTGATAAAATATGAAAAATGTGATAAAATATTAATGTCAGAAGCTGTGTAAAGGAAGAAGAGGATAATTTAATTTTTGAATGGTTGTTAAAAATTCTAGTACATCAGGCATAAGAGTTCTTCAGAAATATAAAACGGGAATATTATGGCAATCTACAAATTAAAAGCAGAAAATACCTCAAAGGTCACAGAGCATTTTCCAGAAAATATGAAATAACTTCTTTCAGCATATTTTCAAAGAATCATTAAGATTCAGTTAGAATATGTTAGAATTAAATGTAGTGCTCCAAGATTTTGGTTAATGGGTGATAGAAACTAAGGTATGAAGAAAAATTCTAATTTCCTGACAGACTTTTAACAGACATCCTAAAAAAAGAAGAGTGGTGAAGCGATAATTATATTACTTGTCCTGTGTCGTTAACTGGTTATTTAGTAATATATAGAAACCTAGATTTAGTATGTATGTATGTATGTATGTATGTATGTATGTATGTATGTATGTATGTATATATTTGTGTTACAACCCCTGGTATGCCTATGTATGTATGTATATATAAATAAATAACCCTAACCCCAACCCTAACCCTAGCTGATAAGGAAGAGAGCCTGTGGCTTAGTGGCAATTACATCAGCCTAATATGCAATACAGCCCTGGTTCGATTCCCAGTAAGGGTATGGCTAGCTGATGAGAACTAAATAGCTTGAAATAGATCTATGCTAGTCTCCCTTTATTTATTTATCAGCACAAATACAACACAAATATAAATAGGCAACATTAAAAATAAAAATATGGTTTTTTGCCTGGATGGTCCTCTGTAATGAGCCGAAGGACAGAAAGAGGGAATAGTGAGCTCCCTCCCATATTTGGGCATACCAGGGGTTGTAACACAAATACATATACATATACATATACATATACACATACACATACACATACACATACACATACACATACACACACACACACACACACACACACACACACACACACACACACACACACACACACACACACACACACACACATATATATATATATATATATATATATATATATATATATATATATATATATATATATATATGCTAGATTGCCTCAGCAAGCTGATGATGCTAACTGCTGGATCGAAATTGAAAAAAAGGACAGAAATCTTTTTGATTTTACTGGAATATGAGACGAGATGGTGATAGTTGTAGGCTAAACAGTGACAACATGGCATTAAGTAATTGATATATAATGAATGAATTGTGCAACATAATAAAATAAAAAAATCATTATTATGCAATGAATTAAATAATAATAATAAATAGTACAACAGAGTCTAATCCGAAGGCATGTTATTTATTTAACTATAAAAAGTGCATTAAATTTCAACCCTTGTTAATTGTATTCTCAGGATCAGGGTGCTTGCACATTCATATTAAGAACTAACAAAAACAACCATTTTAGGGGACTGCTCAACATGTTTGATTTTTTTTTCAAAGATCAAATGTCCTGAGAAAAGAAAGAGGAGAAAGTTTTCTATCAGGTAAAGAAGTTATAGATTAGAATAACTTGTCATCCTAAAGCTGGAAAAAGAAAAGCTAATCAAAACTAATAATTACTTCCAAGGTAACTGCAGCAAAGTGAAATTACTCTTGAAATAGTTCTATAAAAATAACATGTGTTCCTGGACACAGTATCATAGTACTACACTGATTGACTGATTATGTGCCATCCACTCAGTGTCGTCTCTTAGCAACCACATAGATTTTATCCAAGATGATCTGTCCCTAACCTGGTCCTTCAGGTCTTCAAATGACACACCATCTGTACTCTAACTGACTGCATTTACCTGTCCACTTTTTTCTTGTCTTCTACCTTTTCCAGTACCAGAAACTTCTCTAGACAGATCTTCACATAATGTGTCCAAAATATGTTAATTTGAGGCTGGTCATTTCTGTCTCGAGTGAGAAACTAATAATACATTACAACAGAGTTATGTGAGAAGAGTAATTTTATAACAGTTTAACAAAATTGAAGTATTCAAAAAGCAGCAATGCAAATGATTATTGACATTATTTTTAGTTGATCATTTTTAATGCTTCAATGAGTCCTAACAAATATGTATTTCTCCATGGTCACACAGAGCTGCTACAAACAAAGATACATTTCATAGTTTAAATTGATTATTTTAATTGTAAGAAACTCATATGTGTTATTCACATATTTCAAATGTTAGAGTAGCATAGAATATCTAACACTTTATATTATCTTTGTAAGTTATTGACTACCTTTCATGAATGTAAGTTGTAAGCCACATAGCACATAATTAACCTGTGGAATTAATTTCCATAAGAGGAGGTAGTGGCACTAATGTACATTTAGATTGGTTCTAAAAGAAAATGTGCTGAATTAATAGATGTCAGGTTTATTTAGAGATGCTAACCTTAAGACTGAATAATACCTATTTTGTATTTTGTGTTTGTATTCTTCCAAATAAAAGATAATGTTTTCCACTTATAGCAAATATTCATCAGATAGCCATACCCTTACTGGGTTATAACCCAGTAAGGGTATGGCTATCTGATGAGAGCTAAATAGCTTGAAATAGATCTATACTAGTCTCCCTTTATAAGCTAGATTTCAGTTAGTTAAACTCATTTTGATCCAACAAGGTCATTATTTTATTACTTCAATGTTGCATATAAGAGAGAAGAAGGGTGAGAGAAACTTGATTCTATAATCTTTGATTTTTCACTATAACTTCCAACTAAAAAAGCAACCTCAGCTTGATGTTGTTGTTTATATAGACCACCTAAAACACATTTAATATATTTTTATTTTAAAGCATGTTCTAAATTATATTCAAAACTCAAAAGCATTCTTGGAAATAAGATTTGGTTGAGTCTTGCACTTTGTTCTGCATAATGTTTGAATTAAAATAATAAAATATAAACAAGCATCCATGGGAGGTACATTGGAGATGCAGGGATTTAACATCTATATTGTATAATTCATGGACAAGTGCAGCCTATGCTATCTGAGTGTTTTTTTCCAGGTTTCAGATCAGAAGGCTCCTTAGAGATGTTGGGGGTTGATACCTTTGTCCTTGTACTTCTACTGAGCCAGTCATAAATTTTAAGCATGTTTTGTTTGCAATCTTGAATTAGTTAGACTTGTTTTATTTCTGATTAATTTTTTTAATGTCTGCTTTCAAAGTTCATGTGCATCTTTTATTTTCCAATACTATATTAGCATTATATAATGCAATCTGTCTTGCAATAGGATCTTCTTAGATTATTATTACTATTATTTAAATTTCTATGTTGCTTAAGTCTCACATATTCTAAGTATTGTACAAACTATTTGAAACATGAAAAAAATGAGACAAGAAAAAAAATCAAGAAAATAGAGAATGGCAGAGATGACAGAATAACAAATCATGTAGAAATATAGGAAAACAACTTCGCTTAAAAGGAGGTTTCAGTCATCCTTATCAAAGGTGTGAGTGGAATACCAGCAGGTTGGGTTATTCCGATTTTAGGGATAACTTTCTTAGAAAGGACAGGAACTGCAATCAAGAAAGTGTATTCCTGGGCATTGTTTAACTGAAAGAACCTAGGACTTGTAATCCTATCACATTGAATCAACCAGCCAGATACTATGGGAATTAGGCAGTCCCTCAAGTAAATAAACATTATGCCATTAGGGCTTTATAGGTAACAACCAGCACTTTGAATTGCACTCAGAAGCAAACTGGCAGAATACAGCTTGCTAAGCACAGGTGTTACATGGGCATATTGATGAATGCCCATTATGATCATGTTACTGCATTCTGTTTCAGTTGAAGCATCTGGTTAGTCTTCAGGGCAGGCCCATCCAGAGTTGCACTAGACCAGCTATAAAGTGCCAAGGGCATGAACAACTATCTGAATAATTCCCTGATCCTGGAAAGGGTGCACTAGAGGAAGTTGATATGTACATTATGTGCTTATGCAGCTTGTGTGTCCAATCACACTTGGCAATAAAGAATTCTATTCTATTCCTATTCCTACTCCTATTCTTTTTTGTATTCTTTGCATAGACCTTCCTGGCCACGGCTACCACCTGCTCATTGAATAAGAGCTGTGAATTCAGGATCTCTAATTTGTGCAGCATCAATAGGGAAGTGCCGTCTCATCCAAGGCCAGACATGAAATATTGATGGTTGAGAAGGTCCACATCTCAGTTTTGGTGTGATCAAATCAGACAGTTCCTCCCATTTAAAACCCTATGGCTTCCAAACTGAACAACTTCCCTTTTCTGTGCAGAAGTAGAAAGATATAATTGGATATCATCACCTTAATGATAGTATTCACCCCAAAGTTGCAAACAGAGGACCTAGGGAAAAACATTTTTTTTTAAAAAAAACAACAGGATATAAGGGATTCTTCAAAAGCTCAGCAACTGTTCACATAAAAATTTTCAGATTTTTTGTTGAAGTGAAACCAACAACTTTATACCCTGACTAATTTCCAATTCAGGGGTTCTAAGAGCTGATGGATTCTAAAATTGCAATTTGAATGCTCAAGTGAAAACCAACTCACACTGTATTATCATTACTAAGTGGCAGGTATAAATATTTGTTACGGTGAAAGTCCGAAATCTGGTGAATGTCGACATTCACCGGTGAATGTCGACATTCACCAATCTCGCTTGGTGTATGTCCGAAATATTTGCTTATTTCTGACTTTCACCGAGAGGAGCGTTTTCGCCTCTCTTTGCTTATTTCTGACTTTCACCGAGAGGAGTGTTTTCGCCTCTCTTTGCTTATTTCTGACTTTCACCGAGAGGAGCGTTTTCGCCTCTCTTTGCTTATTTCTGACTTTCACCGAGAGGAGCGTTTTCGCCTCTCTTTGCGAGAGGAGCTGCAGCTGCTTTTCTCAGCGCAATATCTTGAACCGAAATCTCATTTATGGGAAGTAACTTTTCTTTACAAATTACGAACAGGTTAGGGTTAGGGTTGTACCCTAACCCTAACCCGTTCGTAATTTGTAAAGAAAAGTTACTTCCCATAAATGAGATTTCGGTTCAAGATATTGCGCTGAGAGAAGCAGCTGCAGCTCCTCTCGCAAAGAGAGGCAAAAACGCTCCTCTCGCAAAGAGAGGCGAAAACGCTCCTCTCGGTGAAAGTCAGAAATAAGCAAAGAGAGGCGAAAACGCTCCTCTCGCAAGAGAGACGAAAACGCTCCTCTCGGTGAAAGTCAGAAATAAGCAAATATTTCGGACATACACCAAGCGAGATTGGTGAATGTCGACATTCACCGGTGAATGTCGACATTCACCAATTTCGGTCTTTCACCGTAACATATTCATTGGGCATGGATCCTATGAGGCTCAACAGTTCTTATCAAAACTTACACACCCATTCCTGTATTAACTGCATTCTTATATCTAGGCATTCTATACAAAGCTAATATTGATTTAATTGTCTATCTTGAGCCCTACAATTATGAAAGCACTCAGGATTTTAATTCAGACAATAGAAAAAGTGCATATATTGAAAAAATATTAATGGGTATCTCTTAATTGAAGTAATAGGTATAAATGTGAATCAAGGACATACTAACCTTCTGTGGAAGAAGTTATAGAATTAAACTTGATTAACTTTTTAAAAACTTTCAACGTTCACTGCTTATTATACACCTTCGCAATGCTAAGCGTGGTTAGATAACTATAAATACATGTTGGGTTATATTTTTGTCAGATTCACAGACAGCAAACACTAGAACCCCATCTGACAATTAGATCTGGCCCATCTGTTTGTGTTTCAATGTATGTCTATTCTAAGAAGGAGAGCAATAAGCAAGTTTAAAAAGTCCTCAGTAATTTTAACTTTTTCTCCTTTAGGGGAAAAAAACCCGCATCTAAGCTGACCCAAATGAAATTGCAGGTTTTTGTGGGACTTTTTTTTTTTTAACAAACCAATAATTGGCCAGCTGGTGAATTTCCCTAAAGCTATTCTAAAATACAAATCCTTATCGTAACTAAATGTTTCTTGTCCTATTATCTATTAAAAGAGCAGGATCATCACTTAAAGACCCAAAACTGCCTGACAGAAACCTTATAAAACATGCCCCAGAGCAAAGAAAAACACACTTTTCTATATTCATGTGTCAGTACATCACAACTTAATTTTGCATTTTAATAATTACTTTTAGACCCCTATAAACATCTAGAGATTTTTTTATTTTTTTTTCTACTAACCTGCTCTTGTTCCATTTCTGTTATTTGTTTTATCCAGAGAGACATGGTATAGAATTGCTGAAAGATTGCAACTATTCTACCTAACAAAATTGTGCCTGCTAGCACCAATTCTTGAGAATTCCCAATTTCCTTAATAATGTTCTTTCTGCTTTTGTGAAAAATCTCAACACTTTTAATGGCTGGTGAATTAAAAACACTGTGATCTGCTCAAAGAGAAAAAACAGTGATATTATCACAATCAGTTTCCAAAGCATAATCAGCAATTTCCATCTAACAAAACTTTAGGATCTGAAGGATCTATTAAAATCTACTGACGTTACAGCTGCAGTTACAGTTATTCTTCAGGATTTGCTTTGCTCAATGAAGGCAGAGTCTACCTTAAAGCATGGCCAGATTAATATTGTAAAACTGCGTGCTGACTGGAGAATGCTGGGATTTGAAGTCCACACATCTCAGTCAATCTTTATATAAAGAAAAAAGGGGCAGTGAAAAACATACAAAAATAATGCAAATAAATTATCCCACTGTCACACCACTGTTAGTAAATAGATTATATGTGGTCCCTTGATTGTTTTGAATCAAGAACCCTGTAAATGTTCTGGCCTAGGGTTCCTGATACAGTAAAATGCACATGATTAAGTCCAAAAACTCTTTATTTCAAACACTATGAATTATATTCATTCATAGCCCGTAATGAGTTCCAAATAGTAGTAAAGAGTTCTACAGCAGGCTGCCAAAGTCTGTCAAAATTTAGGAAAAGGCTGATAAGCACCGACCGTTGCCAAAGACTTTATTAACAATTAGCTTGGCAAGGTCACATGGAGCAAAGAGTCCAAACATATTTTCAGAAGATAAGCTGACCAGCATGAACTAAGTTGCTTCCTGCAAAGGCTCATGTGTCTTTAGTCCTCCTTTATGTCCTATGGGAGGGGCCAATCACCTTCAATCCTTACTCCCGAATTGTCTCTTCTGTTTTAACTGTTCTTGCCTTCTGGCAGTTCTGCACATGCGTGCACTGGGAACAGGGGGAGCCTATTCCTTTAACAGGGGGAGCCTGTTCCTTTGTGTCGCTGCTGTCCGATTCTGGAGGCTCCGGAGACAGCACATAACTCCCAGATGGCCCTGGCCCCTCTGTGCCTCCAATGTAGAGCCCTCGTCTGAGCCTTCCCCAGACTCCAGGACTGGTCCATGTTCTTCCCCAACCTCCTCTCTGTCCAACTTTGCTGCCAGCTCCGCAGGCTGCTAGCAGAACACAGCAGTAGAAACTATAGCTCAGAAACAGATAACCCCTTGCTCTGAAAAGTATATATGGAATTATAGTGAGTTGGGATTCCACAAGATTGAATATATTGAGAGAGAAAATTATCAACAGAAGGGCCAGTCACAAACACTCCCATATTGAAAGACAGAGCAATGAGATAACTCTGCCGAGTACTTGCTCTTTCTTCTATGAAATATGGCATGGTTCAAAACAAAACACAGGATTACAATTGCACATTTTTATTTTGTAAGCATACCTTTGTGAGGCACAGAGGCATTGTTGTAAATGAGGCCGACACTTCACTTTGCAATTTGCTAGATACGCATCTAATCTTTTTTAATTAGTCAGGGAGCTATTGTGGATGTATTGGTTGTGTTGCTTATCTCTATTATAAGTTAATAAAGATGTGACCTTATTTATCAAAATTGGGTATTATTTCCTATCCTTTTCTACCATCAACTTGCTACATCCAAACTATAGAGAACTCATCCTAAAGTAAAGCAAATAATAATTTACATAGTTGCTTCAAATTGTCTTTGAAAGAAAAAAGCATAAACCTAAAAAGGGACAAATCTGGAATAAAGTTTTTTTTAAAAAAAATATCTCTCTAATTATTTATGCATATAACTTTGCTTTACAAAGGAAAATCCATGAGCAAAACTAAGAAAAAAAAAACAATTATATCTAAAGGACAGCTTTCTGAAAGTGGAAATGCGGGATGTAATAAGGGACTATATTCACAAGTTCAAAAAAGTTTCCCTAAAATTTTAGATTCATGCTAATTATGTTGCTGAAAAATAGTATTACATAAGAAATATGGTCAGAATTACAGAATATGGCAAGAAGTTATAGCAATATTTGTTACAATTTTTTAATGTTAACCATTTATGAACTCCAAAAATAAATTATCAGCTTTAATGTAAGAAGAAAAAGTATTAAGTTGCTGTTCTCATCAACTTGCCTCATTGTTTACACATTGGTATTCTACATTCCAGTCATATTTAATCTTCTATTTGGACTTATTAAATTAAAAAAGAAACCTATTATCCTTTGTTGTGATACTGCAGAAATGAAACAAACTGATGTCATGAAGGAAGGCAGAGGACAGTATCTGATCCCCCGTCTCTAGGATCTACTAATCCAGGAGTGTCAAACTCATGGCCCATGGGTCAAATGAGTCACACGCTGGCCATGCCCACCCCCAGTTTAGCGAATGAGGGAAAAGTTGTGATATGTCAGGTGATGACAATGTGATGTTGCGAGTTTGACACCCCTGTAATAATCTTTGTTTCTCTTACTGGCAGAATCCTTGCTCTTGACTGCATTTTAAAGTTTTTGACCTCCATGAAGATTTCAATAGGACTAACAAGCTAGACCTCCCAAATTAAACCTTTTCCATTGCTATGAATCTCTCTATGTGATTATTAGTGTGGAAAGACAATGAGTAAAAATGTCATCCTGTTCGATTCTCATTCGAGTTGTGGGATTTTGGGTTTTTTTTTTAAGCTCTTCTTTGAAAACATCCTTCTAAGCACTTCAAAACATACTGAAATATGTGGCATACTTGTTCCTTTAATTTGTTCATCACTGACACATGGACTGCCTCACAAGCTGCCTTTGATTTACTCTATTTTTACTTAGAAAGCATGAGAAGTTCAACCTCTGGAATTTAATTGATTTGTGCTTTCAGGCATACCTTGTCATATGGTAAGCGTGAGACCTAAAAGCAGCCAAAGCATGTGACTTTTTCCATGTCTCTGTTGAAAACTTTTTGAATATTTCCTACATTTTGATTCAGATCCATACATAAGTAAAAGCCTGATTTAAAATGCAGCAGTTAGTGCTGCCTGACAAATGTTTTCTCATCTTTAGCACTGTTGGATTCTTACTTATGCCACATGTTCATCTTGGGATCTATATGCTTCTAAGTATGTTCAATCATCTCACAAGGATATATATTATCCCCTACTCTTTTTCAGGAGATCAAAAAATTCCAACCAGTTGTTTCTGATACGTAAACAAATAAATTATTTTTACAAATTTTTATCCCCCCCCCCCCGTTAGATTAAATGTCAACATCAAAGGAAGCAAAAGCAAAAAGCATTTAAAACATTATTCAGGTATTAAAAAAGCAAAGACAATTTGCCAGTGGTGTAGAAATGAAGTTTAAGGAAATTTAAATATTTAGAAATGGAGAATCTTTACTGATGTTCACTAATTTAGTCACATTCATTGACCCCCAAAAGTTTGAGTTTCTCTATTTATTCCAAGGAAGGTAAAAAAAAAAGGCTGAGTACAATGTAAAGAGGAGGGAATACAGTATATACTACCATTATAGTATGTATTATATTGATTTGGATAATCCTTTGTATATAGGTAGTCCTTCATTCATGTCCATTCATTCAATGACTGCAATTACTATAAAGCTGAACAAAGCAATTTACTATCTGTATCTAAAGTTAAAGCCATTGCAGTGACCCCATGGTCATAAGTCCTTGGCAGCCCACTATATTTATGACTGCAGAAGCCCTTCAACTTTCCTAAACCACTTATCTTCCCCATCTATGCCCTTTTGGCCCCCCACAATCCATGTTTTCTGCCAGTCTAGCGCACTTTTTTCTTTCTTCTTGCTCCAGCTACAGATAAAGAATGCCTGTCTTGGCCCTTTTCCAGGCAACTTCTGGCCATACATGGCTTTCTTTCCAAGGTTGAACATGGTGGTTTCCTCACAAGACATGGGGAAGATGGATTCACATGGCCAAGAGCTGCCTCATGAAGGACTATAGCAGGAATATCTTGTCAGTAACAAATGAAAGAAATTGAGGAGAGTCAGCTGAGATAGTGGATGGCAAAGGACTTCTTGCAGGGCATTAAGGACCTTTCAGAGCAGGATAGAACATGTGACTGTGACTGGGTGAGAACAGCTGGGGATTCCCAGATGCTGTGGCTTTGAGTAGCACCGTTGAAGCTTCCCAGAAAGCTATATATTTTTGTCCCAGAAAGCTATATATTTTTGGTAGACCAGGATGATATGATGTTTCCGGGGGCATCTGTGGCTTTGCTCTGCACTCCAGCTCAAGGTCTTCCTGCAGCTCCAGAGTCATAGCAGGTCCAGAAGCCCTTAGCTGTATGTGGCAAGTAGTTCCAGAGTCACGCAATTCTTGAATTGGTTCCTGCCCTGCAAGGCAGGATGCAATATGGCCAAAAGGGCAGAGATTGGAGGGAACAGACACTTATTGGAAGATGAAAGAGAGACAGTCCCTTACCTTGGAAGAAGCAAGGCTCAGGGCTGGGAGGAACCAAGCCAGGAATGGCTTGGATCAGCATATGTCCTCAGCTAACGATCAATGAAATTTGATTAACAATGACAATGGAGACACTGAAATTGCCATGGGATGGGGCCAGGTGACATCACATTTTATGACTGCATTGTTTAGATATGAATTGTAATCTCAATTGTGGTTGTAAATTGAGGGTTACTTACATTATGCTGCCTATCTCTAATGAGCATTCCATTTTAATTCTCAAATTCTCATTAAAAGCAGTGGTATTATTTTTCCTGTGCTTTACAGGTTAACATTTTTGAAATGTTTTTTGTAATAGCATCTTCCACACAATAATTAAAGATAAAAACAATTTTTCTAGCCTGATGAATGGTCTCTGAAACTGAAACCCAGTGATCTAGACAGCTCTGCAGCAATGGAGTTGTGCATTCTCTGACAGCTTAATTATTATGTTCTGTCACATTACTACAGCTTTTTTTTCATAAGAATCATTTAATAGTACTTCAAAGATATTATTTTTGTCATCAAATATCACTTTGGTGGAGTGAGTTAATAATTTAGAACTTTCACATTAACTGGCTAATTTAAACGAGTCCCTTCGGGGAGAGGGGGCGGTCTAGAAATCAAATCAAATAAATAAATAAACAAATAAATAGTGGGTATGATGTCACTAAAAAGTGACATCATACCCATCTTTTTTTTTTGGTTATTGGTGGAATTGAAAATCTAAACTTCACAGTGGATATCTTGTTTGTAGTAAAATCTTCTGTCAGAACGTCAGATGTGAAGGTCCAGGCAATTCATGAAGGTCCAGGCAATTCATGAAGTATTCATGTGAAGACTCTGAAAAGTAGTATGCCCATGTTACGCTTTCCTAAGTGGAATAAAGTTCAGTTATTTTTGTCATGGGTAGTGGAAATGGGGAAGGACTGGTTTGAATCCAGCTTGAACGTTAGTTAATATATTTAGACTCTTCCTTTTAAAACTTCAAAAATACAAAGTGCAATATTTATTTTGTTGGAAGCAGAACAATTATTCTATGTGATTCTGTGATTCATAGAGCATCAGAAAATATGGCCAAAAGAAAAGAAATAAAAATCAAGAAATATAGAAAACCAACAAGTGTTGTTCTCCCACTGTATTTCATTCCAGGACTTGGCAGTAATTTGCAGATCTACAGACACTTAACACTTAATTCAACTGTTTATTAGACTTGGCAGGTGACTTGTGGGCAAGACTCATTTACAGTAGATTAGAATTGTTAGTGCAGACAAGAATAAAGTCTTTAACACACAAGTTGATTGTCCACTTCAGGGAAAAGTAATTAGAATCTTTATATATCTATGCTCCAGAAGTCAAAGTCTAGTTTTCTTCTTCCTTCCCTTCCAAATTAATGAGTAATTAGTTGGTACTTGATGGGCTTTGGATATGATTATTGAAATATAAAATAATGGTTCTCAGTGTCTATGGAGATTCTCAATCAATCAGGAAGGTTTCAAGGAAAAAAAATCAAGAATGGGATGTTAGATGGGATGACATTGGAAACCAGTGATTCCTAGCCTAGTGAAAACCATTATACCAAGGGTGGTTTTCCAAAAGGCAACTGGACTTGCTTGATTTTTTTTCCTTTAAAACATTTCACTTCTCATCATCCCAAAAGCTTCTTCAGTTGGATGAGAAGCAAAATATTTTCAGGGAATAAACAAAGAAGTCCAGTTGTCTTTTGGAAAAGTATCTTTGGAATAATAGTTCTCACTAGCCTAGAAAACACTGGTTCCCACATCATCAGTCTAAGACCTAACATCCCTTTTATTTCATGTAATTGACCCAAATTGCTTCAAAGCCACAGCTATCCAATTTACATTAAAACATTTACATTTAAAGGATGAATGAATTCTTCATTTCTTAAAAAAAAAGAAATATCTATGTCAAGTTGGTCAATCAAAAGCAGGTTTAAAATATAGGAGGTCCATAAACAGGGGGAAAAGATATCCTTCATGTTACTCATCTATAATACATGTCCCTTATCACATTTTCTCCCCATAAAGCAATGTATTTTATTTTCTCTTTGAATTGTAGTATTTCCATTACATTATTTCCAATGTATAGCTATCTTGTTGTATATGCATATCTATAACATTTTCTAGTGATGCCTCCTCCTCTTCTCCTTCTTTTCTCCTTCTCCTTCTGAGTTCAAATCACTGGAATTTCACAGATTACATCCCAGAATTCTGAAGGAATTGACAGATGTGACCTCAGAACCATCTAACCATATATTTGAAAGATCCTGAAGCACCAGGAAACTACCAGAAGACTGAAAAAGAGATTATATGGTTTCAATCCTCAAAAAAGGGAAAAAGCAGACCAATTTGTCTGTCATTAATACTTGGAAGATCCTGGAGAAGATACTCAAGCAACAGATTTGCAAATACCTAGAAGCCAATAAAGTTATAACCAGAAGCCAACATGGATTTGTCAAAAACAGTTCATCCTAAACAAATCTAATTTCATTCTTGGACAAAGTCACTAAATTAGGTGACAAGCGAAATGAAGTAAATATAATATACTTGGATTTCAGTAAGACATTTGATATAGTAGATCACAACCTCCTTCTTGGTAAGCTAAAAAATATGGGATAGACAGCATCACCAGATGGATTTGTAACTGGCTGACAAATCACACTCAATGTGTAAGTCCTCAATGGAACTACATCTACATGGAAAGAAGGAAGCAATGGGGTACCCCAAGATCCTGTCCACTACTCTACAGCATCTCCTCCTTTTCTCCTTTTCCTTCGTCTTCAAACAATAGTACTCTGGCTTCATATAACATATGTTACAAGTTCTGTTTACACTACAAGATATCTCTGAATCTAAAAACTAACTCCAAAATTCAATAACTGGGAGCCAGATCCTGTTGCTTTTTACTTACAACAAATTTTGAGTATTAAAGGATTCACTTGTACTTTTAAAAATTCTTTTAACAGCTTTCCACTCTGCAATATGTTTCTTATATATTTAGCCATGCATTTTTAAAGGTTGTGGCTGATGTGTTAGAGCATGAAAGAAAACTTAGCATATTTATTTTTAAACATTACTTTGGGGAGAAATTCAAATTAAAAACAGCTTGTAAATCCCAACAAATGCAATTCTTGAACTGGAATTTAAAAGTTGTCTTCTTGTCTGAAATAGAGATGTTTCTTTTATTTACTTCATGGATGGAGACATAATATATTTGTTTTGATTAAAAAAAACCAAAACCTTGAAGGTTGCAGAATTGAATTTTTTTTAGCTGTTTGAAGGTTTTAAAACTTTTATTTACCTTTTTAAAAACTAACCGAGGCAAACAGTTATTCCAACTAGGATTTCAATGTTTAGTCATACTTCCATCAAAATTCTATTTCAGAGAAATAAGTTCAAAATTAATAATGAAATGATGTTGCTTTGTAAGCTATCAGATGGGTTCTTTATAAGAAATGGGAAGCCTTGGCAGACAGAAGGCTGTGTTGGCAGATCACTGATTTTCTCGTCCCAGGTCTTCCTAGTTATTTGAAAAATGAAGCATCATTTGACCATCATTAATCTCCAGGAAAAACAGTTCAAGCCAAATATACTACATTAAGAGTGGTATGCTGCATCTCTTGGAAAGTTTTAACAAGTAAACACCCATCCATCTGGTTTTCTCCATGAAAGTATGGATGATAGATGTACACAATAATACGAAGGATAGGAGAAAATAGGAATTATACTCAGAAAGACACAAAGTAATAGCTGGAGGAATAGCTGAGTCTGCATGACAATTTCTCGACAATTCAGCCAACAACAATTCTTCTGTGTATTTTTTATTTCTTCGCATCATTTCTTGTTTCTGCCCATCATTTTTGTGCATAGAAAGAAATAGCTAACTAATAACTTGTGTGTAAAAAACCGTTTTTCCTCTAATGTTGTCCCACTAACTGGAACATATAAGGCAGAATAGAAGGCTGAAT
The DNA here is from genome assembly GCF_964273705.1 of Natrix helvetica. NCBI lineage: Eukaryota > Metazoa > Chordata > Lepidosauria > Squamata > Natricidae > Natrix > Natrix helvetica. Next base: position 55,291,797 of record NC_138551.1, on the reverse strand, counting down.
TAGTTTCCTTAGTTGGTTTATAGTTGGCTGAGCACTATAATTACAAGTTATTAGAGTCAAGTTCATTTGGTACTTTATATTTGGAAGAAAATTACAGGCAGAAAAAGAACACAGAACTGAATTTCTCTTTTACTATTTTTAGAGCACTGATTCTCAAACTTCTATGCCTTACTGTAAGTCTCACCAGGCACTCTGAGAAAGTGTGTTTTTTTAAATTACTTATTTGTTCCTTAAACCAGCTGGATATGAACAGACAAGTTTTCTTTCTGTCTTTCTTTTATAAGTAGTCTTAGGGTTTAAGGTTTACCATTATATGAAAGTATAATATGGATTATGTTTACTAGCTTGAACAGTTGGCTGGATAGACTGTATCAGTGTATCATCTCAAACATCTTCTAACCAAGGCATTTAGTATACAACTGACAAGCCTCAAGGACAGAATTATATAGGATGATGATAGCAGTAAACATGATTTTCCATTTTAAAGTCGTGTGTGTATTTTTATTGAGAGTATTAATAGCCATCTGTCCAGAACTAATCTTCTACACCTATTTATTTCATTATGTGATGTTACAGTATTGCACGACTCAGTGATGGTGGTTCACGGCACATTTAGGGTGTATTTATCTGACTTAAATACACCAAAATATCATGTTGGAATACAATATGAACACAAGATGTAACTGCTTTATGAATCTGACTATTCTGTAATGCAAAAATGCAATATGTTTGTTATCCGGGTAAGTCAGCAGGTCCATCTGATTTATCATTATTGCCTCTGTGACAGAAAGGATTTCTAGAAACTTCCAGAATTGGTGTTTCATATCTTATTTGCATAGCAATTTACCCTGGATCTATGTGCCTTTTCAGAGAGTTATGTTTTTAAAGGCACAGTCAGAGTCCAATTTTTGCTACTTCAGTTGGAGCTAACTTAGTGGAGTTTCCTGAATCTGGCAAATGTACAATTAAAAAAAAGTGTTCCATATATTTATGTTGGAGTATATCATCAATGCTATATTAAATTTCTATGATATTAGTGGCCATATAAATTTGATTAATAAATAACTGAATAATAAATTAGCTTTGTGTGGCATGAATTAATTGGTTGTTTGACCAGCATGTGTTTCCCATCTGGGCTGGAATCAGGACAGACATCTTGCTGCTTTATGATTAAACCATATTGTTTTGTTTAAATAACAAAGTCATCATAATAATTCAGCCCAGCACTCATTGTTTAGTTGTTTGTTTTGAGAAGCATAATAATGATATTACTTGAAAACCAAGACAAAGGGAAATAAAAAGAGATTATGGAAAGCATTTGGGACACATATGTAACTTTAGTAATATTTTTTTCTTATTTTGAATATGAAAAATGTACTCCAGGAAAGATTAAAGATAATATTATTTTAATTTCATAATAATCTTTTTTTTAAAGCAGATAAAAGGAGTGTTTGGTTTGCAACCAAGTCTTGAAACAAAGTTGAATTGCTCATGATCCATAATTATTTATATCTCTTTAACTTTTTTTAAACTTTTATTTAATTTCTAGACCGCCCCTCTCCCAGAATGGACTATTTTGTATCTTCCATGGAGATACAAAATACAAGAAAGCAACTGAATGTTAGTATGTAAGTTGGGATCTCAAAGAAAAATGCTGTCCCTTTTTGATATTTCTATAGACAAAATAATCTCTCACAGAAGGACATGAGTATACATATTACAGATAAGTTGAGTTAAATACATAGTTAATAACTACTTCTATATATATATTGCCAAATTGCGACAGGTAGTCCTTATTTTATCATTGTTCATTAAACAATGATTCAAAGTTGCAAAAACCTCAGGAAAAGTGATTTATTACCTATCCTTGAAGTAATAACCACAGTACACCCCCACAATCATATGGTCACAATTTGTGGCCTTCCCGGATGATTTCCAATAAGCAAAGCCAATTGGTAAATTGATTTGCTTAACAGTTGTGAAATTTGTTTAACAAAGATATGATTCACTGAATAACCATGTTAGAATACTTGTAAAATTGTGGTAGAAGAAAAATCCACAATCCTTCAATTGTTCCTTATTACTGCTTTTTAAGGCATGGATATAATTTGGCATATGGACAAATGTTGCCTGCGTTGTTTCCTCAGAATTAAAAGTCAATTTTCTAATTCCCATTCATACTTTAATTGTCCTAATTCTTGACCCTGGTTTATCATCCCCCGCCCCCACTGTTGGAACCTGGAACCATGATAGTATTGACACTGTAATCAGTCTGACTCTTTATGAAGAACATAGTACTCACTATAATAAAGAGGCTTGAGGCCATTATGTTATTTGAAATCATAACCTAAATCTGAAAGGCTGCAATATTATAGATTTCTTTTTGGTGGATTTTTTTGGTAAACATACGTACATGTCCACCAAGAAAATGAAGGGATTATTCCTCTTATTTAAAATGAAGTTGTTATGACAATTTTAATACTATTCCCATTTTCCTTCTTTTTTTATTTCTGTCAGGTGCCTATGGCTTCATCAGCAAGTAAGGCCCATATTTCATATTCATTATTTGCTAAATACAAATTGACAGCTTCTGTCTCTTAGAATTTATCAGAAATGCAATCCAATGCTAGTTAGTATTTTTTCTCTATTAAAGGATATTTGTTAAAAGTAAACCTTTCAATATTTACCTGAGACACATTTAAGCTACTTCCCTCGTATTTAAAGAAACCTCTCAAAGCTTGAGGTGTTCTGTTATTCACCAAGTGATGAAGGGATGTTGAAACTGTTTTTTATGTAATATCCTAAAATATCACTTATTGTATGTACTTAATTGTTTCTCTTTGTTGAGTTTTAATTGTAAGCCACCTTACACTTCTATTCAAATTGGTAGCCTTTGAAGAATCCTCATCCTCATCATCAGTGTGAATGCCATTCTCATTTCCTTAATTGCTGTATTTATATATGCATATATGGATGACATGCATGTTAACGTTTATTGTTCTTGAGATAAATATTGACTAAAATGACTAATCAGTGATAGATGACTAATGCATATTTGTCGTATACACATAACAAGTATTTGTCATATACACATAACAAAACCATTATACGGTGCTTTCAAGAACTAGCGTAAACAAGAGAAGGTGGTCAATGGGAAACCTTGTATTATTTCTTTTTGTATCTCTCATGGTTTGGTTAGGTCACTATTGGCAATTGTTTGTGCTGACTATGAAAAATAATTTGATTTTAACCATTTAATAATTTTCCCCCAGAATTAATAGCTTCCCAAATGTTAAACTGACATGTACAGTTCAAGCTATCAAAAGCCTTCTCTGCATCTGAAAGATTAATGTGACACAAATTGGTTTGTTTTTCATTGTTTATCAAAATATTCAAAATTGATCTATAGAGTTTGAACAATTCTTCAATTGTCTTTTAAATAAAATTCTACATTGATCCTAAAGAATAAATCCCAGAAAAAATAATTTCACTTAAAACCATTTATTAATAAATTATAATCATTATGCATTAGTACTGACATTGATCTGTAGTTTTTTGTTTGTTTGCTTGTTTGTTAAAGCCAGATTTTGGGGGATATTAATGCTGTATTGGTCTCTTTTTAAGTCTATGGCATCTTTCTTTTCTGTAAACTAGAATTCATCGTGCTATGTAACTTTTGTAGAACTTCATCTTCAGAACACTTCCTCATTGGAAACTGAAAATCAGCTGGTCTTTACCAACAACCATCCATGATTTTTCTCAGTAGCATGCTTTTCACTTTTATGTGAATTGTGATTGCAGTGTCGACAACTGTCTTTAGGTGCTATGAATATGAAATATATCATCTCTGAATAATTAAACATTCTTTTTACATGATGTTTTTTTTCTTTTATTTGCTTTGGGGAAAAAGATAGATATATTTTATGTTTCAATTGTCATGGATATTTTTGTCACAACTAATTACTATTTTATAAAAAGGAAGAAGAGTTTAAATTGTATGAAAATGGTCACTATTTCATTACTGTTTAATTATAGCAAAAGCTTATTGATTGTTTTTGTTCTATTAGATGAGTTTGTTCTGTGTTGCTGCAATTTACTAAATGTTATAAACTACGATAAATACCGCACCACATGCTATCATACAACACTGAAGAGAATGAATAAGAATGAACTTAGTTTCTTTTTAGCTCAAGCCAGTCTTTTGATGACTCTGTGCCTTAGTACATAACATTCAGATCACATCTGATTATAAATATATTCTTGCATCTGTTTGTAATATTGATATTACACATGTAATTAAATTATGAGAGTAACTGAATGGAAAAAGAATTGTTAGATATGATTTGTATGGAAATGTAATATGCAAGTTTATGAACATAACAGTTTCTATTTTCAGCAATCTGTAATTAAAATCTACATAAATATAATATCATTCTGAATCAGTATTCATTTCTTCGGGCCTAACCTTGACAATTGGTGAGATAGAAAAGATTCCAGGCTGTTATTTCTAAAACAAGGACTGACAATGTAAAGCTGAGCACCAGATCTGGTCTGCATCCTAATTGCAAGAGGTCCTCAGTCTGATTTTAAGAACCTTATATAAAAACAGTTTTGTCAAGGTGGTTTGCCTTTTCTCCAGTAGTTTATTGCATGATATGTCACCAAGGGAGAGAAAAATATGTAAGTAAAAAAATGAAAAAAGCACATGTGTTAAAAATAGCAAACTATTTTTGCTCTGACCAATGTGGCAATGTCATTGGTAAAATCCAACTCATCCATCTGAAAAAAGGAGTGTTGCGCCATTATGATTGGAAACCCGTTTTTTAAAATAAGTATGTTGTAAAGTCATTGTCAATCTATAACAAGCAAAGCTTGGAATGTGATGGCACAACACTGCTTTTGTCATTTTGAAGCTGTAGATGCTGATCACTTATTTCGTTATTGTACTTGGAGAAAAGTCTAGATCATGGACTGGTTATGTTTGGGGATCACCTTAAATTTCTAAGACCTATGGATGACACAGCTTTTTTGATACATTATAGATAGTCTTGATCTTTGCTTATCTTAGAATTAACAAAGATAAACTGATGGAATGACTCTATATCTCATTATATTAAGGAATTATTACCTTACTGGAAATAGTAACAGGCACAATCCATCCTAAATAAGGATAGTTTTGGTGTCAGAATTGCCTTGGTTATCTTGACATGATCTACTCTGGAGTTAATTCTCTGGATTCCTTGGTGGCATCTGAGAACTCTGACTTTGCCTGTTGACTATTTGGGTATACCTACTATGGGATTGTAACTGGTGAGATAGAAATCTGCCATTTTCAGATGAGACAGAATTGTTATGCAAACACATCTCTGAACTGGTTCTTCTGGCACTGCCATAGGTGCCGCCATCTTGTTTTTCCCTTCTGTGCATGCACAGAGCAATTTTTATTGCACTGGCTGGCCATGCCCCCAAACCAGCCCACTCTGATGCTTGCTCTGCCTTGCCTTCACTATGCGGATCCACAGAACTGCCTCCTCCTGCCTACACACAGGTAAGCAGCATTTGCACTAGCCTAGCCCTACTCCAGCCAGCTGCAACCCGGGCCCCACCTGGTCATTTGGATAGCTGGTGAGGAAAGTGGTGAGTGAGCAAGCAGGCAGGTGGGTGGGTCTGGCCTGGCCTCCAACGCTCTGTCCTGCAGGGGCACCAGTGGTGAGGGCTAAGGGAAGTGAGCCTCAGGGTGACTTATCTGCTTCTTTCCTCTGCGTGCCAATTTGGGGGAGGGCCAGCCTCCCCTGCTGCACCCTTCCCTCACTACCCCTGCCAGATGGAGCATTGGAGGCCAGTCCAGTCCTGGCCAGCTCCCTACTCTCTGCTTTCCCGGCCGCCTGCCCAACTGACCAGGCAGGTTCATGTTGCAGCTGGTGGGAAGGAGGCATGCGTGGGGTTAAATGAGAGATGCCCTGCTGGGATGGGTTCCACGTAGATGACGAGGGAAGGGCACAGCAGCAGGGGAGGTTGGCCATCCCCAAAGCCTGTGCTGGGAGGAAGGAGAGAAGTATGCCAACCTGGGTTGCAGCTGGAGGGGGAGGGGGCTTATGCAGGGCAAAATGGAAGGCACCCGGCAACAGAAGGTGACAGGCAGCCAGGAAGCTGGGACTGCTTCTACATTTGAGGTGTGCAAATATTTTTTATGAAGAAATGCATTTTCTATCCAGGCTATTTATGTCACTCGTTATTTCTGGCCAGCTGGATTTCAGCATGTCAATTCAGACAAAAACCAAAGCCATACGAATCAGGAGCAGCTTGATTTCTTTTCCCACCAGCTGCCCAGCTGACTTGTTTTCCCAGCTGGGGCCCGGGTTGCAGCTGTCGGGGAAGGGGAGCAAGTGGGGCAAAATAGGAGGCATCCCACCAGCAGCAGGCAGCAGCTGAACAGGCCTGGCTTCCAATGCTTCCTTTGGCATGGGCAGCAGTGGTGAGCGGTAAGGAAAGCGAGGCCCAGGATGGCATCCCTGCCTCTTTCCGACGAGAGCTGCAGTGGCAGGGAAAACGAGGCTTCTTTGCCAGTTTCCCAGCTTGCAAAACAGAAACTTTCACTGGTTCCATGGGCGTAGCATGGTGAGGAGTGGTGAGGAAAGGGGAAAGCAGCAGGGCTTGTGCCCTGGCTATGACCAGCTTCCCTCAACAGCATGCAGAGGATTCTGGCGCCCATAACCAACCCTGTGTTCCTCCTATTGTGCTCCTTTTTCATACTTTTGGGTGGAGGGAAGCAAGCCCTACACGGCATCCTGGCTCTGCCCTCAGCAACCCACTGGGCGCCTCCCATCACCACTGCTGAACTTACCTATTATAGCTATTAGCTGCCCATGTCATTTCTGTGTCCAGCTCACTTTCAGAAATTTATGTTGCAAAAATTGCAATATATGAATGTGTGTCCTTTTACGCATATGGCTATAGCCTTGTATTTGATAATTTCTCAGGATCACTTCTTTCATACTTATCTCAATACTAGGAAAGAACTTGCACTTTTCAAAATTATTGGGGAGAGCACAACTGATATATGTAGCAGCTTCCAAGCAATGAACTTGCAGCAAAAGATACTGCCCTTTATAAATTAGAAATTATGCTCAGAGATGAATCTCTCTGATGCAAAAAGAAATATAGAGGAACTCACAATGGGATTTGTCACAATGTGCTAAGCATTTACTTTAAATCAGCTGTTTAGTGATTATATGGGCATATATTAACTCCCCCAAATTATCGTCATGGCTCTCTAGATGTCTAATATGCATTAAACTCAGCAGAGATATTATTCCTGCCATTGAACTTGGTGACTCAGTTTAATGATGATGGACAATATTCATATCAATAAGCTTGTATGTGGTGTCATTGCTCTTTAGAAAAAAAGATCTGGCAAGAAACATTTTGCAAAAATTTGACAAAGTACTTAAGTTAGGAAAAATATGTCTGAATATTAAAAAATAGTACATTATTCATTCTTCTTGCAGAAAGAATAATGAAATGATTTTAAAGACCCTAAATGAATATTCAGTTTATGCAGTGTTCCTAGGAAGTGACTGAGAACAAGGAGGAGTTTAATTGACAGCTCTCTACTAAACTACCTGAAATGATAATCAGAAATCTAAGTAGGTAATTATCGCAAAACACTATTCAGGAACTAATCTAAATTTTCTATATTTTCAGTAAATGTTGAGAAGCTCTCTGATAACCTTATCCAATTTACTTGTTTTTCTGAGTTAGTATGCATGCTTCCTCAACCACAGTTCTTGTGACCCCCTGAAGCCTTCTTCCAATTCCAAAGCATAATCCCTCTTCTCCCTCATTACTTTATAGCCAAAAGGGACATTGAGGGAAAAGAAGAAGGCTTATACTTGGAGAGCAGCATATACTGTGAGAAGGGTTCTGCTAGATCAGGCAATGGCTCACCTACTCCAGAATTCCCTGTGGAGAATCAAATGCCAATCAGAGGCACTTAGGAAACTTCAGTTATAGATAGAATTAATAGCTGTCTTTCATTGTAGCTCTTTAGTAGCTGTTATGTCACCTCTGATTCTGGAAATAGCCCATTTTTTATGAATTTGTCTTATATTAAAATGTTATGTCACCTCTGATTCTGGAAATAGCCCATTTTTTATGAATTTGTCTTATATTAAAATGCTTATAATTGGTGGTCATCTCTATGTCTGGTTGCAGCACATTCCACAGTTTATTTGTTGTGAAAGTTCCTTTTATAAATTCTTTTTATAAATTATAAATTCTTAATCTCTCTTTATTTAGTTTTAACAAAAGACTGTCTTCTAACATTCCGCCCCTTTATCCATATTTTCCATGTCATGCATGATTTTATATACTTCCAACATGTCTTCCTTTACTTGTTCTCTATCCAATAACTCTGGTTATACTTTTCGCTACTTTTCCAAGTTCTATATTCTTTTTCAGATTTTAAAAGGAAGTCATGAATTATCCATGTACTTGAACATGACACATTTTATATATTTTAATTAATGGTTAATTAATTTTTAATCCAAAAATAGCTTTCTATCCAAAAATAGCTTTCTGTGGCAATCCATACCTGGTAATTTCTCATTTAGATCACCGCAATCTATTATTCAGGAGGTTTTTCTAGAAGATGTTTGTAAATTTCACTTACCACAAAATATGTTGCAAGAGTACTTACCGGAACTAAGCATCTTCCTTTATGGGATCACAGCATCTGAAGAAATGCTTCATTCTACATGATTCCACAGTGCCCAAATATTATCTACTCTGAATGTCCTCCCATCCTGCAGTGAATATCTACCCCAACAAGATACATGTCAACTTCAAACTGAACCTGGCTGAAGCCATTTTTCAGTTCCTCAGTTGCCACACAGAGGGGTAATGGGGAAGGAGATTGGAATGTATTACTAAACACAACAAAGAACTTTCTCCTGAGAACCAAGATCGTCTCTACTGGCAACAGATAAGGTTGGGGAAGGAGTGCATAAAGAGCCAGCCAATTAAGCCAATTGGCCAAAGTGACCTGTGATACTTGGGAATGAGGTTATTTCCTAGTTCAATTATACTGAAACCGTAGGAAAGATTTAGATTTGGTTTTCCATTGAAGCTGTGCCGATATGATGTACTCATTAAAGAAGACCTTTGAGAAGGAGCCAAGTCTCGGAGTTCTGATTTGCTTGGGTTCATTAGTTGGAATCTTGACAGTATACTGGTGTCATTAAATTGTCATTCTTATAAAATTTGTTCATTTGTTTACATTTTTGTAAAAATATATTTTTATTCTGCTAGATCTTTTAATAACATTTTATTGCTTCTGTTTTGTTGTATACTTTTTAGGGCTGCTGAATTCTATATCATTCTTTCATTATTTATTAAGTTTATTGCTTATTTTATTTTGTGGTATTCACACAGTATGTAACATATGCTTTTCATATTTCTTTGCGTTTTTGTACAAGACAAACATTGGATTAAGATTTTATTTTCTGAACTATGCATCATTGTATAAATATTGCTTTTCTGATTAGGCAATGCCAGGTTACTTTCATTAATTTACATGTAAACTTTGGCTTTTGGGTCATCATTTTGAAGCCAAACTCATTTAGAACTCTTAGCACTATTTTTTTTGAGGATATTGTTCTGAATTTCTTAGTATGATGAGCAACCATGGTTCATTCACTATTCAAATTATTTGTAAGCAAATTAAAAAGAACTGTACTCCTGGAACTCCAACTCAGTTTGAAAATTATGCATCTATTTATATTCTTTATTTCCTTTTATTTAATAAGTTTCCAACCATAAACATTTCTGTTCTCTTATCTTATGGATGCTAAATTTTGCTTCCTGGTTCACCAGGCTTGTTGAAAAAATCTAGAAGATTAATCTGTCAAGCCTTAGTCTTTTAGAGTCCATATTGTCTTTTCCCAGTAAAATTCATTTTCCTATATAGTTGATTATTTCATCTTTAACAATACTTTGTACTGTTTTCTCAGAACAGATGTTAAGGCGAGTGGCATATCATTTCTTTTAACTTTCCCTTGATCCCATTTCAAAACCGTATTCACTTTGGCTATCTTCCAGTCTTCAGGAACAGATGCCAACCTTAAAAAGAAATTGCATAGTTCTATCAGAACAGTAGCAACTTCACATTTCAGTTGTTTAAGAATTCTTGGTTGCGTACCATCTGGATCCTGGGATTTTTTTTAACCTGTCAATTAAGCTTATAACTTGATTTCTTGTTACCTTTATTTGTCTCAGTTTTTTATTCCCTTCATGAGAAAGAAAGTTTAGTACAGATTTCAGTCTAGGAAGAAGATTTTTTTAAAAAATCCATACAACTAATGCTATTGTTATCCAACAGCCAAATAGTCTCCTGAATTAGTCTTTTTGTTTTAAACATATTTAAAGAGTTTGTTGTGTGAATGTTAAATATGATCGTCAAAGATGTTTTTAAAAACATCTTTTATCAATTTATTACATTTCTTTTGTCAATCTTATGGTATTTGTTCTTATTGGGAAAGTTTTAAGATTTTCTTCATTGTGACTATTTTGACTATCATCCCTAGCCTGAAATGTACATTTTAGCTGAGCAGTAATTATGCAGCTTCGTATTTCTAAATTATTTCCCAACATTGTAGGAAGTCTTGTCTTTCTTGATTCTCTTTTTTTTGACAATCTTTGTATCAATGTTGTTATGTGGAAATGGGTGGATAGGTGAAAAATGTTTTAAAGTCAAATTATGTTGGTGTTATTTACTTATATAAAAGGTCATGTAAAAAGCTTGGAAATAACCATAGGAAATAATACTAATTAACTCAGGAAGTTATATTATTAATTAATAAATATGTGTCCTGACATTAGAATGCTAGTTTTAAATACTCCCATAATACCCAAAAGATTTACATCCAGTACATCAAAGTAGCAAAGAAATAGAGGAAGGAACAGAATATGTTCTATATTTCCTTTTCTTCTGTTACAGCTTTCACAGTCCTTTCACTTGGCAGGAATGGGGAAATGTGCTTTGTGGAGAATAGTGTTGGTTGGTAACAAAATGCAGGGGGAAGTTGTGAATCTAGAATTTGACCTGATCTAGAGAAAAACCTAAAGGTTTTAGAAGCTTGACTTTCAAACTCCTGAATTTTGCACTGAAAGCATCTACTCGGAGGAGAAATTTGACAGTAGTGCTATGATTCAGATAAATCATGCCCATGTGCACTAGATATGGTTAAGTCCAATATTGGGAGAATTGTTTAATTGGATTGATTTTATAGGCCCATCAAGACAGTTTTTATTATTAAACTGAATAGAATTTTGCAAAGAAAGTATGTAAATGGGTTCCACATCCCTCAACATATTTGTATCAAAAGGATAACTCTGAAAGCTGAGCAAAATAAAATGAAATGTGGTATGGTGGAAAAAGTTGGAAAAAGAAATATTAAACTTGAAAATAGATCAAATTGAGTAAAATTTCAAAAAAAATTCTCCTTGAGAAAGGCAATTCAAGAGTTAATCTTGAATGCTGCATTTAAAAAAATATTTTTGAATAAAGAAGTGCAAACAAATGTAGCCCCAATAGATTAAAAAAACAGATAACTGATTATACAGTGCAAGCAAAAAGCCTAGCTATATTATGATGATTAAAAGAATGAAGGAAGAAAGTATATTTATTTTAAGATTAAATTATTTTCAGATTAAATTGTAGATTTGAAATGAATATAATGAGATCAATCCATTTTGTTAACTCTAAAAGCTTAAACAGGGTTTTATGTGAATTTTTCTTCAATGGTTCCAAATCTTTGTCAAAAATCTCCATAGATCCAAGAAATGTCAGTTTTCAAACTTGTGAATGTACTATCTGTTTAGAAATGAATTAGAGTTCTACCCTTAATTCAGAACTTGTCATTTCGTCTTGCTGGGATAGCAATAATGTCACTGCGTTTTTTGGTTTGCCAGCTGTGCTTAAACTCTAAGACATACGGTAGACTGATCTGACTCTTATCACTAAGCTCACTACGCATGTCCACATTCTTTTCCACATTATTGCTTCTTTGTTCACCTGCCAAGAAGGTAGGCAGGAATGCTGCCAAAATGTAATCATTAGCTAGTAAGTTTTGTTTTTCATTTTCTTTACAATAAAATGTGTTTCTTAGAATATATCTCAGCTACATTTTTCTTAATTATACTCTATGCTTCAAGGAAAAACCACGGTTCATCCCTCATTAAATACAATTACCCCAGAAGGGGATCAGGGCTGAAATTCCACCCTGACGTTAATCTAGTCATCTCTAATTTATCAGAGTTTAGGGAGAGAGACATCATCCTTTATCTCTGAGATTTCAATAAAGTGTATAAGCTTTTCTCCTTTTTCATTTTCTAGAGTTAAGCTATAGGCTTCAGATGGCTGAAGAGAAGCTGCTTTATCTATGTTTTGAGATATACAATCAAAATAATATGATATCCAATCATTTAATTAGAAAAATTATAAAAACCTAGTTTCACTGTCAGTTTCTGAATTGAGTCCAGCAATCCAAATTAAAGCAACCATGTAGAAGGCTGTGTAGGCTTCATATAAACACATACAATGAACACTGTTTACTATCTCTCTCTGGGTAGTTGGCCCCATTAACATTGTCTCTTGTTTCATTTTTCCCAATATTAAATTTGACTCTACCATCTTGTAACATAAATCCATTATTTATATTCTGCACCTACAGCTAAATCAGGTAGTCTTTGAATTATTATAACAATTCGGATCATGATCTTGGTCAATGATTGGAGAGGTCATTACATTGTCCATATAATCACTTTGCTCAATGACTACAGTTCTGGCACTCCTGGATTACGTCAACAAGTGGGCTACAAGTGGACCAGCCAACAAAACAACAAAAATATAGTGCAGAAGAAAATCGTGCCATAATGGCCTGTTATTACAACTAGAGTAAAAAAAAGAAGCTACTTAAAGCCAGTGTATGATTTATGGAAACCACAATATCCAGATTTAAATGTTAGTGAACAATGACTAGCAGATCAAAGGCAATTTATTATATGGAATAAAGTGTTTAGCAAAGTTGAACTTGAGGAAATTCAGGCAAATTGCAAAACAAAAAACAACAACATCACAAGAGGAATTAACTGATACTCAAGACACAACTAAAGAAATTGTAGTAGAACTCCCAGAGGAAGCTGTTGGAGAGGAAATAACAACACTACCACCTGAACCAGTTACCATTGAACCAACTGATGAACTAACTCAGAAACAAAAAGAATTGAAGGACAAGATCATGGAGCATTTTCTGCTTAATAAGGAACGGCAACGTTTACCATCATTAAAAACTGTGCCTAAGAAAATTTTGGCCCCTATCATGAAAATGGTTAATGCAGTGCTTTCAACAATTGAATCGGGATCCATCTTGGAAACGAACCAGTTAATGTACAGCGCAGCCGCAATAGTCACTAATGAACTAGGCATTAAAATCAAAGCACCTAGTTACACAACAGAAAAAGCATCAAAGCCAAAGTGGAAAATCCGATTGGAACAAAAAATCAAAAAATTAAGGGCAGATGCTAGCAATTTGAAGAACATGCGTGAGCAACGGCTTAGAAATAACAGAATTATAGATCAGCTAATCAGAAAGTATAGGTTGGATACAAGAAACATCAATGAAGCTGTAGAGATTGTAAAACAGCAGATAACAGCTAGGAAAATTGAAAGATATGAGGCACGAATCATCCAGTATAAACAAAATCAGCAATTTCGATCAGACCAACGGCGTTTTTATCAAAGTCTTAATGTGAATGATCACACCAAAAGTCAAAAACCAGAAAAGCAGGCCACAGTTGAATTCTGGAAAGAATTGTGGGAAAATGCAAAGGACTACAATAAGGAAGCAAAATGGATACATGACTTTGAGAAAAGCATTGGCAACAAACAAATGCAATTATTAGAAATAACAACTGAGATGGTCAAAAATCGAGTAAAAAAGTAAAGGACCAATTACATGGTTTCTGGCTCAAATATCTGACCAGTTTACATGCAATATTGGCCAGGCAACTGAATGAGATGTTACAAAAAGGCCAAATTGATGAATGGTTGACAACTGGAAAAACATACTTGATTCAGAAAGATGCAACTAAAGGAACAATACCTGAAAACTACAGACCAATAACATGCTTGCCAACAACCTTTAAATTACTCACAGGCATTATTGCAGATAACATTATGGATTATTTGGAAACAAACAACATCTTGCCAGTAGAGCAAAAAGGCAACAAAAGAAGGAGTAGGGGCACAAAAGATGAGCTCCTAATTGATAAAATGATATTAGAAAATTGTAAGAAAAGAAAAACGAGCTTGAATATGGTCTGGATTGATTATAAAAAAGCATTTGACTCATTGCCACATAGTTGGATCATAAAATGCTTAGAAACAACTGGCATTAGTAAAAATATTACATCTTCACTGAAAAGGCGATGAAACAATGGAGAACTCAGTTGGCAGTAGGGAATGAGAACTACGGAATGGTCAATATCAAGCGAGGAATTTTCCAGGGTGATTCACTTTCACCTCTTCTCTTCATCATCGTGATGATCCCACTATCAGTAATCTTTAAAAAAATGAAATTAGGCTACCAAACAGCCAAAGAAGCTGAAAAAATTTCACATTTATTATATATGGATGATTTGAAACTCTATGGAAAGTCAGAAATAGAAATCCAATCACTGACAAACACAGTCCGAGTATTCAGCACCGATATTTCAATGCAGTTTGGCATGGAAAAATGCGCCACTGTATCCATAAAAAGGGGCAAAATCACTACGTGTGAGGGAATTGAAATGCCCAATGGCCAACTAATTAAATGCAATGAAAATGAAGCCTACAAATACTTAGGCATTTTGCAGTTGGATAACATCAAACATGGAGAAGTAAAAACTATTGTCAGGAGAGAGTACACCAACAGAGTTAGGAAAATTTTGAAATCTAAATTAAATGGTGGAAATACAATCAAGGTCATAAATACCTGGGCAATACCAGTTATAAGATACACAGCTGGTATAGTTAACTGGACACAAACTGATTTGGACATTTTGGACCGAAAAACCAGGAAACTAATGACAATGCACTACAGTTTACATCCATGTGGTGACACTGATAGACTATACCTGCCCCGAAAATCAGGTGGCAGAGGATTATTACAAGTGAAGCAAATAGTTGAAGAAGAAAAACATGCACTGGCTGATTATTTAAAAGAAAGTCAAGAACATCTATTAATCCAAGTAAAGAACAAAAATCTATTGAAGGCACAACAGACGAAACAAGAATACAAAAAAGATGTGATAAAATTAAGAATGGAGAGTTGGCAGAACAAAGCATTGCATGGCCAATTTCTGGAAAAAATAAAAGATAAAGTGGACAGTGAAAAAACTTGGTTATGGTTAACAGCAGGTACATTAAAGAAAGAAACAGAGTCACTAATCCTGGCTGCGCAAGAACAAGCTATCCGAACAAATGCCATTAAGGCCAAAATCGAAAAATCCTCTGATGATGCCAAATGCAGACTCTGCAAAGAAGTTGATGAAACTGTTGACCACATACTCAGCTGCTGTAAAAAAATCGCGCAGACTGACTATAAAATGCGGCACAATTCAGTGGCACAAATGATCCATTGGAATTTGTGCAAAAATTATAATATTAAAACAGCAGCAAACTGGTGGGAACATAAGCCTGAAAAAGTCGTCGAGAGTCAGATGGTCAAGATCTTGTGGGATTTTCGCATACAAACGGATAAAATACTGGCGCATAATACACCAGACATCACACTGGTTGAGAAAAATAAGGTTACAATCATAGACATCACAATACCAGGTGATAGCAGGGTCGCCGAGAAGGAATATGAAAAAATCGCAAAATACCAGGACTTAAAAATCGAAATCCAACGATTATGGCACAAACCAGCAGTGGTAATTCCAGTGGTAATCGGCACACTGGGTGCTATTCCAAAAGCACTGGAATTACATTTAAAACAGTTAAAAATTGACAAAATCACCATCAGTCAAATGCAAAAGGCTGCACTGCTTGGATCTGCACACATATTACGAAAATACGTTACGACGTCCTAGGCCCCCGGGTGGGGCCCGACTAGTAATTAATGCCAAATCCGGCGAAACAACTGGCCGCTGTGATACACTTCTGTTGATGTAACAATAATAATAATAATAATAATAATAATAATAATAATAATAATAATAATAATAATAATAATAATAATAATAATAATAATAATAATAATAATGGTAGCACAGTGGTTAGAATGCAGCATTGCAGGCTAATTCTGCTGACTGCTTACTACCAGCAGTTGGGCAATTCAAATTTCACTGGCAAAGGTTGACTCAGCCTTCCATCTTTCCAAGGTCAGTAAAATGAGGACCCAGATATTTGGAGACAACATGCTGATTCGGTAAACTGCTTAGAGAGGTGTGTAAAGCACTGTGAAGTGGTATATAAGTCTAAGTGCTATTGCTATTGTGAGATAAAAAATATTGTGAGCTCTGGCAGATTGCATAGTTAACAATGGTTTCACTTTCAAAGATGGCACTATGATTGGCAGTGACATCCACACCTACTTTATGCATCTTCATATTAAGGGGATGGTTTGGAAGGCAGCTGAACACTAATCCTTTCATTTGGGAAGTCTGTGGAGTTGTGTGAATACTAGTTACACTGTCACCTCCAAGCTTTCTAGTTCCCTTAGACTAGAGTGTATCCATGTCAGTAGAAGGACAGAGATCAGACCTGACTTATTTAAAAATAGGACAGCCTAAAAGAGTTGTTCATATTTATGCTTGTGAGTGGACTAAGTATTCTTCTCTAGCCTTTAGCCTGTTTAATTTGATGTCTGAAAAGTGGGAAACAAATCATGATATTTTTCTTGATTTCTTTAGTTAATAGTCTTTGTTGAATAGCAATCTTTGCCAGTCCAAATTGTTTTAAATATTGCTCAAGTGGGGGGTAGTCTGGTCTACTGATTAAAGCAGCACCAGGCTAGAAAGCAAAAGACTGTGAGTTCAAGCCCGACCTTAGGCACAAATGCTGGCTCAGCTCAACCATCTCACAAAGTTTATCGAACTAATAAAAGAAAGATACAAATAATAAATAAAAGTGAAGCTGGGAAGAGATTTAGGTTCAGGCTGCATTTGTGAACAGACAAATTTTATCATCTAAGGATGACATCCTCACCTTTGAGAAATTTCTCAATAATATGAAAGGTGTGGGGAGATAATGAGGGAAGGAAGATTGTCAAGCCAGATGAAAACTTTTAATGCTCAGGAGGATCTATTTCCTACCCTACTTAATTTGTCACTCTTTGTAGCCCACCCCTCTTGATTCTTCTAGTGGCTCTAAAAAGCCAATCAAATTATTTTTAAAAACTAATGACAATCCTTCTTCTCATTTCTATTACCTCTTGGAAGGGGGGAGCCAGTAAGAGGTATAAAAATAACTAGAAAACACTGTTTAGAAATGAGATTCAAATTAATTAATGTTTTCTCCACTTCAAGGCTTCCACTTGTACTAAAATATATGACTTGACTTTTACTTTTCTATCACCAGAATTAGCTATAATATCACAAGAGGTCTGACTAACTACAAGGGCATTTAACATATTAATTTATTTGGTTTTTTTTCACTTCACTTTCATCCAGGTAATATCTGGTTAAAAGCCTAATATTAGCTACATTCAACTGTTGTAGTTCAATATTTCAAGAGGATATGTTCTAAGCGACTTTAAGATCAGTACAATTTGGACAGCTTACATTTAGCATTTCTTGAATGGTTTGATTATTTTTTCTTACAGATAGATAATCTGAAATAAAGTAATTGAAACTGGTGAGCAGATTAATTTAATTCAGGCACTCCCAATCTCACTTCCCACTGAACAGTTTCCCAGAGCACTTTATTAATAAGATTAATTTTAAATTCATTTTGTCCATCCTCAAAAATATAAAATATACAATGCAAAGAAAGAGGGAAAGGAAAGGGAACCCAAAACTTTCAGAAGTCCGTTATTAATTTTATAACATTTTAAAAATGACCATTTACCTTCTGCTGCTGCAAGTATGATGAATAGATTTCAATTTCCTTCTTCTGCCCATATTTCACATTTTTCAAAAGAAGATTCAGTTCCAATTCTATGAAGCATTTTTTATAAATCTCTACATATTGATTATTTTATTAAGTAGTGATATCATGTCAGTGTTGCTTCTACCCTCTATGAGTAGTGTTGAACCCTTTCACTTTTGTGCAAATAGTAATCACACTGAATTTGTGATATATAAAAATAAAGTTCCATGGCTTTATTCTAGCCATCTGTCCATTAATACCAAAAGAAAAGCATCTGTTTTCAATTTTACTTTAGTGTATAAAATCTTGTGAATTAGTGTATATATTTTAATCCATTTTTAGCCTTTTTACATGTCCACCCTACATGACAAAATATCCTTTCATGATTTACATATTTCTAAGACAAATTTTAAGTATCTTTATACATTCTAGAAATTGTATTATGACAAATACCCATAGTATATCATCTTAAAAAACTTATTTAAGACTAGAACATCTTGTAAATTTCAGTTCTTTCAAGCACATATTTTTCATTTTTGCATATTATAATCAAAATATTATACCATTTGATAATTTTTTTCATTTGTTCTTTTTTTCTCAAATTTCAGTAAACATTTTACATTTTATCATTAACGTGGGTATCATTTGTACATATTTCAATTTCAAAGCCAGTCTTACATGGTTCAAAACTGTACAATATTTTACTTACTTTAAACCTTTCTGATAATTGTACGTAGGAAAACATAGACAAGCATATCTCTTTGTCATAAAATCTTCACTTGATTTTATTTCACAATCTCCTTAAGAAAAATCTATACATCACAACATTAATCATATATGTTTACATATCAATTCTGATATACATAATGCTCTTTGTGCTGAAAGCCACAAAGGGCCACAGCCTAGATTTGTTCTTACTCCATGCAATGGGTGGTCTTCCTGACATAATGTTTAAAATTTACATTAACCTTAGCTTTATCATATCAAAGCTTCCCGAATCTTAGATCATGTCTTTCTAAGACCAATAGCCTACTAATTCTCAGCAACACCCACTCTTTCACCTAAATTAAACATCAAGCAGCAAAATATAATTTCAAATCCGGTAGATTCAATTCTCATCTTTCAGTTTCATCTTATATTTTACCTTGCCATACAAATTTCAATATATCCTTCTGCTGTTGCTTAAAAGGTATATCAGTTGTCAAAGCAGATATTATCTGCAACAGAATAACATTCTAGGTAAAACTGTCATCTTAACTACATAAATTCTTCCCAACAATGACAATTGTACTTTAATCCATCTTAACATATCCTTTTAAATTTTATTCAATGTCTTCACAAAGTTATGTTGAAATAACATACAATTTATAGCTGACATAGTAATACCCAAGTGTTTTACCTTCTTCTCAATCTTAAAACCTGTTTTATTCATCACTTCAGTTTGATCTTATCTTCATATTTTTGTTAACATCTTTGTCTTCTGTTTGTTAATATTAAAGCTGACTAATGTACCAAAATCTTTTAATTTAGTCATTAATAATTCAATTCCCTTTAAAGAGTCTTCCCCAAACACCACCGAATCAACTGCAAACTTACATGTTTTTTGTATTATCTTTTTACCCACAATTGTTTCATCTTAAATGCATAAAGGTTATCACTGTTAAAGAACTACAACTGTCAATGTCTAGGAAGCCTGTTCTGTCATTGTCACCTGTTCTGTGGAGGTGAGGCTGGCCCCCACTCTCCTGGCTTTCTGAAAGAAGTCAAAACATGGCTTAGTGGCCTCGTGTGGGGAGTATACATAAGCATACTGCCATGAGACTGGCTGATATTCCAGAGCCCTCCCTTTGCCTTTTAACTGATTTTTACAGTGTTGAATTATTCATATTTTAATGTTTTATTGTACACTACCCAGCATCCCACTCTAAGTTAAATGGGTGGTTCAAAAATGTGAAAATATATAAATAAGTTGAAATAAATAAGTAAATAAATAAATATTGTTGTATGGCATTCAATA
The DNA here is from genome assembly GCF_964273705.1 of Natrix helvetica. NCBI lineage: Eukaryota > Metazoa > Chordata > Lepidosauria > Squamata > Natricidae > Natrix > Natrix helvetica. Next base: position 55,271,647 of record NC_138551.1, on the reverse strand, counting down.
TTAATATGACCCCTTTCTATAATTAACCCTTTTTCTCTGTTCTTTTAAAGGATGTCTCAGACAGGGACCATTTCATTCAAAGAAGAGCCCCATCAATGTTTCTTCTCTGTATTAGTTGTGAATTTGTCCATAGCCGTGATGCCAAAAGTATGGCACATGTGCCACAGGTGGCACGCAGAGCCGTTTGTTAGGGCACACAAGGCATTGCCCTGTCAGCTCCAGCATATGGCAGCTGACTTTGGCCTTCATTTTCAGCCATTTTTCACCCTTCGGAGGCTTTGTTAAGTCTCCAAAGGGTGAAAAACAACCCAATGCACAAACCAGAAGTTCGGGAATGGACTTCGGGTTTGCACATTGGGCTGTTTTTCTATCTCTGGAGGCTATGGGAAAAACTGGACGCCCATTCCTGAACTTCTGGGTTACCTGTAGGGCCATTTCTCTCCCTCCGGAGGCTTCAGAGAAGCCTCCTGAAAGCTTTGGAGGCACTTAAGAAGGGTGGGGGAGGCCTCCTAGAAAGCCTCTGGAGCCTGGGGAGGGTGAAAAATGGCTCCATTGCATGCCAAAAGTGAGGGACGGCAGGGGCTCTCACACATGCACGGGGGTGGGGTCACATGTGCATGCATGTGGGGGGGGAACGCATGCGCATGACCCCCCTGCGCTCCCCCCGCTTTTGGCACACAATGGGAAAAAGGTTAGCCATCACTGGTCTATAGTATCATCAATATCAGAAAAAGTACTGAGTTGGGAGAGATGGCAAGAATTTATTCAATTTTGTTACCACTAGGAAACCACTTCTGGATTTTATGCTCGAAGCAGAAAATAAATGAAAATTTGGTTCTAGGTTTTGATGAATAGATTATTTAGACATGGCTTGTATATATCAGCAATGTAAAGCAAAAAGTTGAGGCTTTGTATTCTTCTGCACCAAAGGTATCAGAAATCATTGCCTTTTCTTTTCTTTTCTTTATGATATTTTTTCTTTTCTCTTTTTCTTTCTCATAGTGAGTTCAGAATGTGAAAGCTATACTGTACAATAAGCTGGTTGCAGAAAGCATAATGTTCAATCAAACACATTACTAGTAGAAGTAAACCTGAATATTCAAGCAGATTTAAATGCCAATCTGACTTCTTAAGCATATTTAACAGAGCAGAATGGGAAAGGATGTTGCCTTATAGATGGTTCAACTCAAATTTTAGATCAGTTCATTTCATATTTTGTTCCAATGTCAAAATAAATTGTTGTTTTTGTAAATGTTTATCTAGAAAACACTTTCCAATCCATACTATTTTACTATTTCTGGTATCTGTTTATGTCACTAGGAATGTTTGTGGAGGCAGTTGACTGGCACGAATCAGTTAAGAAGCCAAACTCAGAAGTCATCACTGCTTTGATCTAAAAAATATTGAAGTAGTAACTCAGCGGGATTTTTTTCCTAGAAAGAAAGTTTCCTGAGCTCAGTGAAGCTTTTCTCTGACAGACAGGCATAATATGGCATTAGTACATAATGTTTGAAAGCTGTGACAGAGTGGAAGTGAAGAGGATATCTTCCAAGTTTTATCTACCACAGAATCTACTAGCTTGGATGGGCGTAGGCAGTGAATGGAACTAATCTTGGTAAGAAAAAACACAACAGATGGAGAAGTGTCTAGCAAGCCGTCTATCAGGCTTGCATTGTAGTATTGTCGTTGTTCTATTCTGTTAGCAAAGATTGCTGTTCCTTTCACTGCCTTCCTCCAGGACAAAATGGCTGACCCTAAAGAATAGATTAGCACCAACTTTTAATAAAAGTTGTATCAGTAATTTCTGCAAGAAGCTAAATGTTTTTAAAAATTAAAGGAAAACTAAATAGAGCTTTCCCACATTATAGGATTTCTGAATCTTCATGTCTGTCCAATTTTTTTCCAGCTTTACCCAATTAGAATTGAGCAAAAGCCTGGAAAGATTATCCTCTCTTATCAAATGAATTTGCCAATACAGCAGATTGACATGCAAAGGCTAGCTGCAATCATCTTTAATAGTTAGATTATACTGCAGCCCCATAGTGACAGCTTGAAGCTAGAGAGGATTTTCAATGTACAATATGTGTGTATAGTATGTATTTGTGTGTATGCACATTCATAACTCTTTCTGCCCACACAATTAATCAGTCTGTTCTTAACTGTCAAAGTGGACAAAATCAGGCAAATTGTCAACCATTTAGCTGGTACAGTATTGGCTTCAAGTGCAATGTTTAGGCTGAAAACCCCTCCTTTGCACATGTATCCACCATTTATTTATTCATTTATTCAGAAATATTTCTGTGTCTTGCATAGAACATTGGAAATTAAACATTCCATCATTTAGCATGGAACAGAATAGTTTACCTAGAAAAGAAAAGCATCCACAGGGAGTGCCATCCTCAGTGCTCATAGCTAGGAGAAATACATTATACAGGGCCATACATTATAGAGTGGAAAGGCTTTCCTTCAAAAGTTGTTGGTGCTTCATCACTGGAGGTTTTTAAGACGACATTGGACAACCAATCATTTGTTTCCTGTTTGAGCAGGGGATTGGACTAGAGGACCTCCAAGGTCTATTTTATTTATTTTATTTATTTATTTCTTGGATTTCTAAACCGCCCCGTCTCCCAAAAAGGGACTTGGGGCGGTGTACAGTCAAATAAAATGCATAAAATACAATAATATAAAACAATTAAATACTAAACATTTGGATGGAGGATATAAGACTGTACAAGAAATAAATATACTATAGAAACCCTAAAAAACATCCCCAATTAAAATACCCAAACCCAATTAAAATATATCCCCGGGAGGCAAAACTAAGAGAGTGCCAGGCCAGCTGATTGAAACAGGTGAGTCTTTAATTTTTGACGGAAGGAACGGAGGTCGGTGGTAGTTCGGATGTCGGGGGGGGGGAGGTCATTCCAGAGGGTTGGGCCCATCACAGAGAAGGACCTACTCCTAGGTGTCGCCCGCTGGCATTGCCTAGCGGACGGCACCAGGAGGAGTCCCTCTCTGTGTGAGCGGATTGGTCGTAGGGACGTGTGTGGTAGGATGCGATCCTGCAGATAACTAGGTCCTATGCCATGGAGCGCTTTAAAGATGGTAATCAATACCTTGAAACGCACCCGAAAGGCCACAGGTAGCCAGTGCAGCTCGCGCAGGAGGGGTGTTACGTGGGAGTATCGTGTATTCCCCATGATAACCCGCGCGGCTGCGTTCTGAACTAGCTGCAGTCTCCAGATGTGTCCCAAGGGAAGCCCCATGTAGAGGGCATTGCAGTAGTCCAGGCGAGACGTCACCAGCGCATGAGTGACCGTGCGCAGGGCACTCCGGTCCAGTAGGGGGCGCAATTGGCGCACCAGGCGAACCTGGTGGAACGCCCCCCTTGCCACGGCTGCCACATGGTCCTCCATTGACAGCCGGGCATCAAGGAGGACGCCCAAATTGCGCGCCCGTTCCACAGGGGACAGTTGTTCGCCCCCTATGGCCAGCGATGGTGTCAGCTGGCTGAACCAAGGTGCCGGTACCCACAGCCACTCAGTCTTGGAGGGGTTGAGTTTGAGTCTGTTGTCCCCCATCCAGACCCCGACGGCTTCCAAACACCGGGACATCACTTCGACAGCCTCGTTGGGGTGGTTTGGGGTTGAAATGTACAGCTGAGTGTCATCAGCGTACAGGTGGTACTCAACCCCCAAACCACGGATGATCTCACCCAGCAGCTTCACATATGCGTTGAACAGGAGAGGCGAGAGGACCGACCCCTGTGGCACCCCACAGGTGAGTGGCCTCAGGGACGACCTCTGCCCCCCTGTCAACACACATTGCTTTCGGTCGGAGAGGTAGGAGCCGAACCACCGCAAAAGGGTGCCTCCGACTCCCATCCCCTCCAACCGGTGCAATAGGATACCATGGTCGATGGTATCAAAAGCCGCCGAGAGGTCTAATAGGACCAGGATAGAGGAACAACCCCTATCTCTGGCCCTCCAGAGATCATCGACCAACGCGACCAAGGCTGTCTCTGTGCTGTGCCCTGGTCGGAAGCCGGACTGGCGTGGGTCTAGATAGTCGGATTCGTCCAGGTGTCGTGGGAACTGCTGCACCACCACATTCTCAACAACCTTCGCCAGAAAGGGGAGGTTGGAGACTGGACGGTAATTAGCTAGCTCCATTGGGTCGAGCGAAGGTCTCTTGAGCAAAGGTCTCACCACCGCCTCTTTCAAGGCGGTTGGTAAGTATCCCTCACCCAATGAGGCATTCACCAGGCCCAGAAGCCAGCCTCGTGTCACCTCCCAGGCTGCCAGTACCAGCCAGGAGGGACACGGGTCCATTAAACATGTGGTGGGCCGCAGCCGTCCACGCAACCTGTCCAAATCCTCGGGGGCAACAGAGTCAAACTCCTCCCAGAATGGTCTCTCAAGACTCGCTGTTGACGGCTCATCTGGTCCACTGACGGAGGTCCATCCGCTCCGGATCTGATCAATTTTGTCCTGAAGATATTCCCCAAACTCCTCTGCTCTTCCCTGTAAGGGTGTCTCCCGCGTCCCCTGCGATAAAAGGGAGCGGGTCACCCGAAACAGGGCGGCAGGGCGGTTATCTGCGGACGCAATAAGGGCGGCACAATGCCTACGCTTGGCCGCTCTTATTGCCACAAGGTAAGTCCGCAAATAGGCTCTTACCTGTGTTCGGTCAGATTCGGAGCGTGAGGACCTCCACCTGCTGTCTAGACGTCTCCTGTGGCGCTTCATCACCCTTAGCTCCTCAGTAAACCAAGGAGCCCGGGTGGGTCGATGCCGCAGGAGAGGTCGCAAAGGCGCAACCCGGTCCAAGGCCCCAGTCGTCGCCCTATTCCAGGCAGTCACTAGGTCCTCGGAGCGGGAGCGGGACAGGGCTACAGGTATTGGGCCAAGCTCCGTCTGGAATCTGTCCGATTCCATCAGGTGCCTGGGGCGGTACCAGCTTGTAGAGTCTGGTTCCGCCTCCTCGCGGTCGGGGATAGCGCCAGGGAAGTCCAGCCGGAGGGATGAGTGATCTGACCATGACAGGGGCATGATGACTAAGTCCCCTATTCCCAGATCACTCGTCCACTGTTGAGATACAAAAATGAGGTCCAGTGTGTGGCCCCCTTCGTGAGTGGGGCCCTGAACTAATTGGGTCAGGTCCATGGCCATCATGGAAGCCATGAACTCCCGAGCCGCCTCAGAAGCCGCTCCCGTTGATGGCAAGTTGAAGTCCCCCATGACCAAAAGTCTGGGAGTCTCAACTGCCGTCGCTGAGATTAGCTCGAGGAGCTCGGGCAGGGCTGCTGATGCATAGCGAGAAGCCAAGTATACAATCAGCAAGCCCCACTGCCTCCCTGGGCCCCAGTTCACACCAAGGGACTCACACCCGGGTATCTGAGGGACAGTGAACTCCCTCGGCTCTAAACATTCCCGAATAACCACCGCCACCCCACCACCCTTACCCAGGGCCCGGGGCTGATGGAATGCCCGAAAACCTGGTGGGCACATTTCCACGAGGGGTAAACCACCCTCGTGGCCCAACCAGGTCTCCGTTATCCCTGCAAGGTCTAGCTCCCCCTCTGAGATCAACTCATTAATGAGGGGGGCCTTGTTGGTAACAGACCTTGCATTGCAAAGCATCAGCCGCAGGCCCTGGCTCTGTAGTTCCTGTCCACCTAGACTGCAGGGGTTGGTACAAGTGACCGGGCGTAACCAGCAGCCACGGTCTCCCAACCGACCTTGGGATCTTATCCTGTCCTCGCATCCCCTCCTCCCCACGACCGTTGTAATAGGACAACCCTCTGCTCGAGTGACCTTTGTTTTCCCCCCCCTCCACCGCATCCCCGTCCTTCCTGGACTCACCTGTTTGTCTGGCACTGGCTCTCCTTCCGGTCTGATTGGCCCTCCCCCCCACCCTGGAACCCCCTAAAAAAGATAAAAAATATTTTACTAAAAATCCCCTTAACTTCCGGTTCCTGCACCTCTCGGGGTCCACGAACCCGTCCTCGAGGCGGGCCCTTGAAAGAGCCAAGGGCCAAACCTGTGAGAGAGGGGCCTCCCGCAGGCGGAGCAAGTCTAACCTCGAATAGGTTATTGTCAAAATTCCAGTGGGGGTTAAGGTGCTGTAGATGGTAAAAATAAGTCAGTATGGGGCGGGGGGTAAAAGGCATTAGTCCCATAAGTCAGTGTGGGGGGGTAAGAGGCATAGTCCTGGATCATTCTTCAGTAAAGAGTGGGGGAGGGAGAGCAGATGTCCAGATGATAAGGTTAGACGGATGTGGCGAAGATGGTAAAAAATGGTAGAGAAAATGGGTGATAGCCCCAGCTGGTAAATAGTAAGATAGTAAAATAAATGGTAACCCTCGATGGTCTTAGGTGGTCCTAGGTGGGCATAAGCTCAGGAACAAAGATTCAGGGTCCTTGGTGGGTGGGGGGAGGCAGTCTTGGCCCAGGTATCCAGGTAACCATAATCCCAGGCAACCTTCCAGCCTCTCCATGGTCATGGGCCAAGTCCGTGGCCCTAGGCCAGATCTTCCAGAGGCCTCAGATGATCCAGGCCCCCCCAACCACCATAGCCACCATCCTATCCCACTCTGTCCTGGCTCCCACCTGAAGGGTCCAATAATCCAGGCTATCACCCAGCGCTCACCCAGCGTTCCGATGTTCCTGGCGTTGGTCTTCCGGCGTCTTCTAACAACGCCGGCCTACAGGAGTCACCGGGAGCCGCCAGAGGATGACGAGAAGCCTCAGCAAAAAAGCCTCGGCAAGGCCCTTGGCAGAGGCATCTTTGCATGCAGCCGCTGCTATCTCCATTCCGCCTGGCCTCAGGTCTTCTTTCGGCCTTTCCTAGTCGGCTGCCTCGCCTCTTTACCGGCCGCTCTGTCGCTCCACTTGTCTTCCTCTGCCAGCGCGCACGCACCAGATGCCAAAACGCCGAACGCTGTTGTGCCACCGCCATTCCTCGCCTGCTCGCACTCCCCAGCCTCTTCCAGCCTTTTCGACGATCTTCTATGACCTCCCCTCGATCACCACGACCACCCTGGCGGACCAAAATAGGTCCAAAACCAGCCAGGGTGGTCTATCAGTCCGACTCTCGGCCCTCCGATGGAACGAGGGCCAGAAACAGCACCCATTGCCCCGTTGGAGCTCCGTAGCGTCTCCCGGAGCTCAAGAGGCGACCGCCATTGCTGGTCCCTTTCCAACTCTGTTATTCTGTTATTCCCTGTGGCCACAATAGATGATTTTGTCTGCTGAAGAATTACAGATTGCATTGTCAAATTCCTGGAAGCCAGGTTCACACAATAATATAGCCTTTTGGGAACAAGCTGAGAACTTGCCTTTTTCTCTTGCATTTGGGACTTGAAAACCCAAGCCTAGGCATATCATTTAGTCTCTTGTAAAAAATATTTACTTCTTATTATGGTATTAACGTTAGTAAAATACAAGTTTTATTTTTCTTAAATATATGTATTTGTATTTGCATTTATATTTATTTTAAACAATTGTATAATCCCCATTTGAAACCAAACTTAGGAAGGCTTATGCTGAAGAAGAGCTTTATATCACATTATTGTATACTTCGTGTCTTGTCTAGATGGTAACCAACCCAGGAATTTTAAGGTAATGTTTGTAACACAATGATAAAACATATGTTCAGAATGTAGAAGTTTTCAGTCATTGCATTTACAAGCTGAGGACCAGCCTGCCACATATATTTCAACTGTGCCCTGGGTAATGAACAAGCCAGACAGACCAATTTTCCATGTCATGGTGTGGCAACTTCATATATTCTGCTGGGATCTCAAAGAAGCATTAGAAACTTCTCATTTTCTTTTGGCTTCTAGCCCAGAATAGATGCTGTGATGACAGACATAAAGATCTGTGAGTTCCCACAATTCTCTGAATGGGGTATGCTTACGAGACATTGATGTCTACCTCTCTCTTTCTCTCGTGGAATTCATATGATAGTAGTGTCTCCCACATATCATTAGATCTCTAAACCTGTTTGTATGTATTAAGTTGGGTAAGTATGGCATTTCTGTGTTCATTCCAGTCCTCTTCTTATATTGTTGTTGAAAATTGGCAGCCATGCAATGCACTGTCACATTTCAGTAGCATGTTTCTTAGAAATAGTACTTCATACATCTCAGAGATTTGATACATCTACACCTACTTTTAAGATGAACATGCCACACAAGACCAAATACTGAATACCCTTAGGACTACAATATATAGCCTTGGGTCACGAAAGTCAGTCAATCCTAATAGATAACTTAAGGCTATGGCACAACAATGCCAAAATATTTTTATAAACCTCAGCTCAGTGCACTTCATTTTAGTCTTCCTAATAAACTTAAATGTACATGCTAATGTAGGCAAGAAAACTTCAAATTGCTGTATTTTCCCTAAGAAGATCTTGGTAACTTGGATACAGCTTTAAAAATTATTGTTTTCAGTTCTTTTTTCTTTGAAAAAGTACAGTGCTGTAGTCTAATGAAGTGCTTTAAGACATATTTCTCGCACATTAAAATATTTTTAGAGCATGTACAACACGCTAGGAAGATCCAAGACCTCCATTGGGATAGTAACAACATCTGTGAAGAATTGTTGGAATCTACTTATGCTATAGGATAAATTCTCCAAGCAACAATTTGCTTCCTGTACAAAGGTACACCTGAAAGGCAAGTACCGTAAGATACTTGTACACACACACACACTTAGGCTTTGTACCTAAGCTAGTTTCAGAAACATATTTCAAATGAAAGTTTTTATGCCATCTGAAATGCACTGTGATTCTAGCAAATAGAACTCATTGAGGAAAATTGTTTCCTGAAATGATATATGATTCATTCACTCACATCTCTAAGCTACTTAAGGGAAATTATCCATGGCATTGTATCATTAGTTTAAAAGCTGCTACAATTGTTTTTTTTTTCCTCCAGTCAGGATGATCTTGAACCATACAAGTGTATTCATTGGAAAAAACATTAGAAAAAGTTTTTGGACCTCTTTAATGTTCGACTGTAAATTCAAATAACATTTTCCTCTTCATTAGTATCTAGTTCCAGTCTGTGTCTGAAAGCAATATGGCAAGAGAAATCATCAAAGTTATCATCAAAGGGTTCACTATCCCTTATCTTACATGAGGCTACTTTTCAATTTTGAATTTTTTCTATTTGGTATAAGAAAATCAGAAACATAAATATAGCTATAGCTAATACTCAAATTTCCTGATCAAGAATTAATGAGCAGATTAGTTAACGACAACAAAAATTTTCTTGTGAAAGATGAATAAAATATTATCATGGTTTTCTAACACTAAACATTAACCTGAATTTTTCACTGTCCTTTTTCCCTCGTAATAACCTCTACTAAGGGTTTTTTTAAACTTTTGGCTGAGAAAATGATATCATCTGCATATATCAAATTGTTAGATTCCAAAGTCTGGGTTTAATTCCATCTGTCACATTTTTCTATTCTGCCAGGCATATATTCACTACGTATTCTAAAGAGATATTGAAATATACATGCGTCTTACTCCCATCCCCATTAAGAGACACTCCGTTTCTCTATATTTAGTTCTTATGCTAACTTCCTGTTAATTATAAAGATTATTCAGAAGAATAATTAGATGATCTTGCATACCCATTAGCTTTAATATGTCCCACATACTAGCATGATCTGTGTTATCAAAGTTTTTGCTTTTATCAATGGAGTAATCAAAACTCTGCCTCTTATTGTCTCTGTTTTTGTTATCCTAGCTTTAGCAGAAAGAGAATTGGAATTGCCCATGCTTCGGGCATGGAGATGAAGTGAGGCTTTGATAGATACTGGGAGACTACACAGTGTTGAAAGGACTTGATAAAAAATGTGGTGAGAAGGAAAAACATGGAGAGGCATCAGAAGAGTGCTGTTATGGATATTAGGAGTGAAGCTTGCAAAGGCATTATCTGTTATTATTTTTTCACTCACTTACCATGGTATGGAACATATTCTACCAGGGAAGAAGAGAAAGACATAAATATCTCAGTCCATAATGAAAAGGCATATGCAACTATACCTGTAAGGTGGATTGTAATTAATTTTTATAGTCTTGTAGTTATATGTATATGTATGTGTTTGTTTGTGTGTGTGTGTGTGTGTGTGTGTGTGTATACATACATACATACATACATACATACATACATATATATGCTGGTCTTGTTGTATTCGGGACTTTTCTCATGTAAGATTGAGATTGTCTTGGCAACGTTTCGGCAAGGTCTCACTCGCTATTTTCAGGCTGGTGTTTTCGGCTTCGTGTTTGTGTGAGTAAAGCATGGTCAGAGCTGCCGTCTTTCTATAAATCTTGGTGGGGGTGTGTGGAGTGCTGGCTTTGTTTCAATAAGTGGATTGATTGGCTGTGTAGTTGTATCATGATTGATAGATTGGTGCTGATTGGTGCTGGCTGTGTGTCCGTTGTTGTTTTGTGTTGTAACGGCCTGGGTGGTGGGTGGGGCTCATTTGTTGACTAGAGCTGGTTTCCAGATGTCCGGTAGGTGGGAGGTATCACGTTTATTCATGTTGTGGGGGTGTTTCTCTATTTCGATAGCTTCCATAATTATTTTCTTGTTGAAGTGTTCAGTTTTGGAGATTAATTTGGTTCCTTCAAAATCAATTTCATGTCCTGTAACTTTATGGTGCTGGAAAAGGGAGGAAGTTTTTTCTTTTTTTCTTACTGCGTTCTTGTCTTCTGCGATGCATGTATTTATTCTCCTATTAGTTTGTCCTATGTATGTAGCAGGGCAAATGTTGCATGGTATTTCGTAGACTCCTTGGTTTTCTAGTTGTATTTTGTCTTTGGGGTTTCTTAAGATGTTGTCTATGTTTTGGTCTGTGTTGAAGGCTGTCTTCATATTGTGTTTGTGGAGAATTTTGCTGATTTTATCTGTGGTGCCTTTGATGTAAGAGAGGAGGGTGATGCCATGTCCTGTTCTGTGTCTCGGTTCTTGGGGGGAGTCTCCTTTTGGATTAGGTTGGTAATTGTTTTTCTTTGGAATCCATTGGAGTTTAATACGTTTGTGAGAGTGTGTAATTCAGTTTTCAGGTGGTCTTTGTCGGCGTTTGGTTCTGGAGATGAAGGTCTTGGCTACAGAGTTGATTTGTGCAGAGTGGTATTGGGATTGTGCGTTTAGGTAGCGGTTGGTCTATGCTTTTTTCTGGTAGATGGTGTGTCCTAGGGAGCCATTGGGTGTTTTGTAGATTAGGACATCCAGAAAGGGAAGTTGGTTGTTAGCTTCTATTTCCATAGTGAATTGTATTTTGGGGTGTAGGCTGTTGAGATGCGTGAAGAAGTTGTCCAGTTTTTTCTTTCCCGTGTGGCCAAATTGCAAAAGTGTCATCTACCTATCTAAGCCAGAGTTTGGGTTTGTGTTCAGATTTATCTTCAGGCATTAGTTTCAAAATGTTCCATGTATAAGTTTGCAATGATGGGTGAGAGGAGTGATCCCATGGGTGCTCCTTCTATCTGTTTGTATCTTGTCCATTATGGATGAAATATGTGTTGGTTCGGCAATGGTTGATCAGGTCCAGGATGTGCTTGGGGGGGGGGGGGTTGTATTTGTTCTGGATAGCTGTCAAGGCTTCTTTTATAGGCACTTGGGTGAAGAGGGATATGACATCGAAGCTCACGAGTAGGTCGCTGGGTTGTAGGTTTTGTTTATTATTTCTATGAAGTGGAGTGAGTTTTGTATATGTGAGGTGATGGATTCTGCATAGTGTTGGAGTTGTTTGGCGAAGAATTTGGCAGAATTCTGTAGAGGTGAGCCTATGGAGCTGACTATGGTTTGAGTGGTGTTCCCTCTTTGTGTATCTTGAGGCCATAGAGTTTGGGGAATCTGGAATATTTCTCTCTGGGGATAATTCTTTGCTGGATCTCTTCACTGATGGGAGAGGCTTTTATTTTTGATTTGGTGGTTTTTTCCAGGTAGGTGGTGGGGTCTGTGTTTAGAAGTTTGTAAGTGGGGTCTTGGAGTAGGTTGGATAGTTTGGCTTGGTAGTCAGATGTGTTCATCACCACTGTGGTGTTACCTTTGTCTGCTGGGAGAATGATTATGTTGTTGTCTTTCGTCAGGTTGGTGAGTGCTTTCTGTTCTTCTTGCTGTAAGTTGCTTCTGGGTGGATTGCTGGAGCAAAGGATGTTGGTGACTGCAAGTCTGATTTTATTGGCTTCATCTGGGTTGATTTTGGTGAGGGTAGCTTCAACTCTGCATATGATGTCTTCAGTGGGATGAGTTTAGGGGCAACTGCAAAGTTGAATCCTCTGTAAAGGACGTTGGTTTCAGCTGTGGTGAGGGTTCTGTCTGATATGTTGTGTACTGTTTGTTTCATGAGTTGCTCCTTCTTAATGTTATTGTTGTCTTTATTGTTACTCTGATTTGAATTATTTGCACTTATGCTTTTGGTAGATCCTTTTCTAGCAACTCCCACTGGTCTTTAATTCTTTTTCTCACTCATTTTTCCTACCAGAAATCTAATAATGACCGAGCTTCTGGATTTTTTTAAATTTCAATTACATCCAGCTTTAGTCTTTTACTTAAATATAGGAATTTCAGCATAACATGTTTGCTTTCCTGCAAAGTCCTTATTTTAAATTCCTTGACTAAATCATTTCTGCTGATTAACATGAAGTCAAGAATAACTGACCTTTTGTGCTTTCCTCTGCTCCGCAAGGGAAACTACTAGCAAGAATTCTTGGCAGGACCATCTTTGCAGAATATGTTTCCCAACAGGAATTAGACCAAGACCCACAAATGGTTGACAATTAATTCATGACTGTTTGAAATATCTTTGGTTTGCCTTGAAAAAGCATCACACATGTCTGGGTAGATATTTTAATAGACAGTGAAATATTAATTTTATTAGTTATTCTACTTAATTTAATTCAGATGCTCTTTAAAGTGTTGTCAAGACTTTTTGTTTCAATATCGAGCATATAATGGCAAGTCTTCCTCTCTTTTTATTGCTTCTGCTCCTTTTGCACAAATTTTATCTTTCAGTTTGGTCATCAGGAAACCAGATACACCTTACTATACTAAGAGTTCAAACTGAACTAATTTATTTCTCATACTCCGGACTATTGTACATAGGAAACAAAAGCCACAAATTCTACAGAGCAATGTTATTGCTGATTCTTTTAAATGAGTGACTTAACAAGCCCCATTGCAGTAGTAACTTTATATCCTTTTACAATAACACCACTTTTTCTCCGGAGTCTTCAATATTTTCAACCTTCATAGGATAGAGGCAAAAATATGAATACAGTACTTATGAAAAAGAGTCCATCTTGTGCCAAAAGTTCATTATTAATGTACATTAAGTCAGACTGCTCATTGTCTATCCTTTTATTGACATATAGGAGGATCTAGAATTTTTCAGTCCAGATCTGATCACACTAAACATGGCATAACTATTTGATTGCTCATTGTCTATGGAGATTTTCAGTCATCCAAGTGATGGTCATCCCAAAGGTGCTTTTTCAAGAGGCAACTGAATTTTCTGGTTTTTCTTTGAAGAAGACATTTCACCACTCATTCAAGAAGCTTCTTCAGCTCTGATTGGATATTGGGGAATGGAAGGATTCAGCAGTCCATCTGCATTTAAAACACAAAGGTCACTCTTTTGAAGACAACAAAGTCCATATTTTGGACAGAGAGGACCACTCATTTCAAAGAGGAATCAAAGAGGCCATGAATGTCAAAATTGAACAGCGCTCGCTCTCTCTCTCTCTCTCTCTCTCTCTCTCTCTCTCTCTCTCTCTCTCTCTCTCTCTCTCTCTCTCTCTCTCTCAACAGAGGGAAGGGATATGACATCATCTATCTCAGGCCTACAACACAGTCCTTTCTGCAGTTGCAAGAAGGTTCCATGCCCATTTACACTACTTAGGTGATTCTGAGGACACAGATAAACCTCCAAATGGTTTCAATGACTCTCTAAAAGAATGCAAATGACTAGCTATCTACAAGGAATATAAATATTTCCATTCCTCACCATCCAGTCTGAACTGAAGAAGATTCTTGGATGAGAAGTGAAACATCTTCAAAGAAAAAGAAGGAAGTACAGTTGCCTCTTGATAATCCTTTGGGATTATCTTGCTCATTTCTACAAACCTTGTTTGCCTAGCAAATCATTGACTTGCATCCCATCTGACAGGTCTGTCTTCTATTATAAAGTGTCATTCCTTCCCCCCACATTGAAAGTCTCTTTCTTGATAAAGCCGATGACTAAGTTTCAGAAATACTGACCATCTTCCATATTGATTGTTTCCAGTTGCTATTATTGGTTTCTCCTTTGTTTCAGTCTTTTCCTTATCCTATATAAAGCTGTTCCCTCCATCATTTTCTGCCTCTTTTGTTTAATCTAATAAAATATCACTCTTTCTCAGCAGAGGAAATAGGACTAGTCATTGCAAAAATCCTTTGACTTTTTAATTTGGACCTCAACAAGCTTGCAATTGTGTAAACCTGTTAGTTGTTTTCAGGCAGAAACATGTCTGAATATGCCTGCTTGAATATACAATCAAATCTTGGCTTGGGGTTGCAATTGGTCATTAGAAGAGTGGAAGAAGTAGTGTTCTCTATCCTTTTATTGACACATAGGAGGATCTACAATTTTTCAGCCCAGATCTGATCACACTAAACATGGCATAGCTATTTGAGTTACAACATTCATTTTTATTTCTTACAGAAACACCAACAAAAAAAAACAACCCCAACAACTGTTTCTTCTTGTTCACTTTTCAGGCTAATATAATTTCTTGAATTAAAGACAATATTGTTATAGATTTCAAATATATTCAACTGTCAAATTGCCCTTCCAAATTCTATTAGTTATCTCTATTTGCTGTCTTACAGTGATGCGTTCATTAATTGATTTTAAATCCTTAATAAAATGAGCTCATATGAAATGTTTGCTGAGGTAAGATGTAATATAACAAAACTCCAAATGGATGCCTTTTGTCTTAAGAATATCCCCCTCCCAATAAAGTACAGTACAACAAGAGTAAGTTATGCTTAAGATTTCATGTGTACACCTTTGAAAAGATGGTCTTTTGAATGTTTGAATTATTATGAGTTCCTGCCAGGATACAAAGAAGAGAATATGTTCATATAAACAGAAGACAGTGAATTCTAAAGAAGACATCTAAAGAAAAGGAAGCTTCATATAAAAAAGGATTTTGGTACATGGGAACTGAAAACTTCACAGTTATCCAATAAATTTAGGCAAGGAAATGTTATCAGAAAATATGCTGGTATCCTTGACCCTTTTGAAGCATGTTGCTCTTCAAACAGGAAGATGGGCAATTGCTTTTTGGCAGTATTTACTTATGCTGTATGCCTTTATTGTTAAAATGCTATTTAACAGAGAAAGTTTTCTTATCAAATAAGCATGGCACATTGGTGGGCAATATGTATACTTTTGTAAACAGTATGTGTGTGTGCACGCGGGTGGGCACACACACACACAGACAAATTGTACCTGTTAACTTTGTAATATACAGGTGAAACTCGAAAAATTAGAATATCGTGCAAAAGTTCATTTATTTCAGTAATGCAACTTAAAAGGTGAAACTAATATATGAGATAAGACTCATTACATGCAAAGCAAGATAGTTCAAGCCGTGATTTGTCATAATTGTGATGATTATGGCATACAACTAATGAAAACCCCAAACCCACCATCTCAGAAAATTAGAATATTACATGCAATCAATAAAACAAGGATTGCACATAGAACAATATCGGACCTCTGAAAAGTATAAGCATGCATATGTTCTCAGTACTTGGTTTGGACCCCTTTTGCAGCAATTAGTGTCTCAATGCGGTGTGGCATGGAAACTATCAGCCTGTGGCACTGCTGAGGTGTTATGGAAGACCAGGATGCTTCAATAGCGGCCTTCAGCTCTTTTGCATTGTTCGGTCTCATGTCTCTCATCCTTCTCTTGGCAATGCCCCATAGATTCTCTTTGGGGTTCAGGTCAGGCAAGTTTGCTGGCCAATCAAGCACAGTAATCCCACAGTCATTGAACCAGGTTTTGGTGCTTTTGGCGGTGTGGGCAGCTGGAAAATGAAGTCAGTATCCCCATAAAGCTCATCTGCGGAAGGAAGCATGAAGTGCTACAAAATTCTTGGTGCAAAGTGCTTTTTTCTGATGAGAGCAACTTTTGCCGAAAGCACCGAAAACTGGTTCAATGACTATGGGATTACTGTGCTTGATTGGCCTCTCCATTCTTCCTCCATACTCTGGATCATTGGATTCCAAATGAGATGCAAAAGTTGCTCTCATCAGAAAAGAGGACTTTGGATCACTGAGCAACAGGACTTTGGACCACTGTGCTTCATTAAGACCAGGGTCAACCCAGCCATCTGCCAGGAGATTTTGGAACACTTCATACTTCCTTCTGCAGATGAGATTTATGGGGATGCTGACTTCATTTTCCAGCTGCCCACACTGCTAAAAGCACCAAAACCTGGTTCAATGAGCTGCACGCCATAATCATCACAATTATGACAAATCACGGCTTGAACTATCTTGCTTTGCATGTGTCTTATCTCATATATTAGTTTCACCTTTTAAGTTGCATTACTGAAATAAATGAACTTTTGCACGATATTCTAATTTTTTGAATTTCACTGTATGAACTCACCCTAAGAAAGAGGAAGCAATCTATGAAGCGCTAACATTTCAGACTGCAAAATAAAATAAAATAATGAAACAATATGATCAGCTGCTCAAGGATGTAATTATAAAGGGAATGGGATGGTGCAGCATTGATACCTGTAATTACATTGAAGCTCTATAAAATCATCTCAAACTATACCCTATTAAATTGCAATTTCCCCCATATAAACAGTGACACTGAGTTAAAACATTTAAAAGATGGTTAAATAACATATTTTAGCATCGTTCTAAACTATAAGAAAATGGATTTTTTTTCAAGTCCACTGAAAACATGTTCATAATTTGCTGAGGAATACAAATTAATCACTGAAATGTAACATACTCATAGAAGGATTAAACTTATTGATGTCTTGAGGATGCGGATCAGTGGTGGGTTTCAAATTTTTAGTATTGGTTCTGTGGGCGTGGCTTATTTTGTGGGCATGGCTTGACAGTCATGTGACTGGGTGGGCAAGGACAATTTAGCCATCCATTTTGCCAACTTAGCAGTCCATTAAGCAATACACAGCAGCCCTCTTTTCTATTCTTTTTAATACTGCATGACGTTTTTGCTCTAGGTTTTTTTTTCTAGAGGGGAGAGGTTGGCAATGCCTGGGGATTTCTGGGAATTTCTCCTCTGTGTTAGAGGCACTAAAATAATCAAGATGATATAAGGTCTCCTGCTGCAGCAGGGGTTTGGACTAGAAGGCCTCTGAGGTCCATTCCAGCCCTGGATTGCTATGCTGTTTCAAAGCATCCTCTGAAACTGTGTCTAGTGCCAGGTTTGTGATCCTTCCTTCCTCTCCTTTTTTATCTCTCTGTCTCCCTCCCTTCCTCTATCCATCCATATCACATTCACTTTCCTTTCCTTCCTTCCCTCCCTCCCTCCTCTCTCCTTCCACTATTGATTAGTTTAGCCTGAACAAGGATAGCTAGCCGCACTTTCAATAAGCTCTCAACTCCATGCCAGAAGTCTTCAAACTTGGCAATTTTAACACTTGTGGACGCCAACTCCCAGAATTCTCCAGCCAGAAGAGCTGAATTCTGGAACTTGAAGTCCACAGGTCTTAAAGTTGCCAAGTTTGCAGACCTCTGCTCCATGCACTTGGGGATCCCCACACGGTGAGGATTTCTTTCTTTCTTTCTCTTTTGAAGCCCCCCCTCCACTTTTGCTCTCAGGGGGATACAGGGAGGCTTGCTAGCCCACCCCCACTCTATTTTGAGACTAGCAAGTCTCCCAAAAGCCTGCTGGGAGCCAAAATGGGGCTGGTGGAGATCCTGGAAGGGGCAGGGCAAGGGAAGATTGCGAGCTCAGTGGGTATGGGGGGAGCGCAGCAAGCTCTTTGGGGACGGGGGGGGGGGACTAGACAAGCTTACCTATAAGCAGGAGGAGGAGGAGGCAGCTCAGTTGGGGTGCAGGGCAGGCACTACGTGGCAGCTTAGGCAGTGGAGCCACCCGGTAGCTGAGGAGTGATTGGATGGGGCGGGGAGAGGGCCGTTTGCACTTAAAACAGTCTGCGCATGCGCACAACAATAAAAAAGGGGAGGAAATTACATTTTTAAATGAAGATTGTTCTGGTAATGTGCAGAACAGAAAACTAAGATGGTGCCGACCCTGAGGATAGTACCGGTACAGTCACGTGTCTGCTGGAGTTACTACCTATTCGCCTGAACCGGACCAAATAGGTAGGAACCCACCTCTGATGCAGACAGACTGGGGCACTAGGTGGCCTTCCAAGTAATTTGACTAATCACTCAGGTTCTCCCCATCTTTCCCTGTATGTAGATGGTGATCCACTACAGTGGAGAGCATCTAGAGGAAGTCCTTTTATGTAAGTGAAGTTTCAGCAGCCAGTTTAGCAGAATCCCTGCCTGGTGGTATTGCTATTATTGGGAAGGCATTGTTGCCGAGAATAGTGCAGCATCAACACACATTAAAGTGGCTGGTTAATAACTGATGTGATTATTTTGATGTGAAAATATACAACTTCTGAAACTCCCATTGGAAACCTCTATTACAAATGTATCTGAATTTAGACATGTTGATTGTCTTTTAAACAATCTATTTCCCCATGACGGTATTATTTTGTAAGGACCTCATAAACACCACAGGAAGAAAACAATACATTTATTAAGGAAATAGCCTGAAACTGGGCAGGCTATGAACACAAGAGAACCATCATGATAAAATGTCCTTATTTGACTCCATGTACACCAGGCTTTTTGCAGATACAGAGAATATAAACAAATCTAATATAAACCTTTCTGATATAGAAAGAAAGAAAGAAAGAAAGAAAGAAAGAAAGAAAGAAAGAAAGAAAGAAAGAAAGAAAATAGCCAAAGGAAAGGTAATAGAACTGGGTCATCATATACATACATTCATACGTATGTATGTAGGTAGAACAGTAACGAATGAAGCAGAAACATAGTTTGTAATTATACAGCTGTTGAGTGGTCTAAATTCATGCCAACTTCAGTAAACAATATGGGAGAAAATATCAAATGTCAATGTTAGTCAGTTGCTAATAACGTTTTGTTATCCAGGTCCCATACATTTCTTCTTGTTATTCTTGTGTTGTTAGTGTCTTTGGTAGACAAAGGCTATAGAGGATGTGGTGGCCTATTAAATGGGGGAAAAGAATGAGTTGAGCTTGGAACCTTGCTTGCCTCATGTATATATCTGAGGTTATACCACAAATCCATTAAAAAAATACAATTTTATTTATTTTTTTCTTATCATTTTCTTTTTTATACTCAACAAAAATAAATGGTATATTATTCTGCATTTTGCCACTGCATATTATAGGCAATCTTTAGGAGATCTGAGATCCATATAAAAGTGGTTCATTGACCCTGGACTACCAAGTCCTGACCTTGTTGAAGTAATTATTTTATTCAGAATGATATTTTAGTCTGTTGGTATACATAAAGTGCTGTCTAGACCCAAGTTTTGACTAAACATTGTTAAAGCTAAACACAGCCTTGGGGTGCTTAGGGTGCTCAGGCCCAATACATTTGTGATAGAATGCTTCTCAGAGGTCACAGTTTTTCTTTTAAGCACATACGCATGTCTGAGCCTTGCATTATTATAGATTTATGGGAATACAGATTCTCAAGCTCTGCTCCTGTGCATGCTTTATTGGTTTTTTTTTTTAATTAAACATGCATCAGAACATCACTTTGCAGACTTCTACCATGACCTGCATTATCATAAATTATAGCGATTAGTGGAGACTATATCAATAAATGAATCTCAAGGACAATTCATATTATCATAGTCACTGACCTTTACTGTACATTAGCACATTTTTAAGCATATAAGACGTGGCTTGCATTTTCCTATCTCTCCTTTCTTAATAATAAAATAGCAAGCAGATGAAGATAGCCAGTTATGTATTCTTGGTTCAGATAGGCTAAGTTCTAGTAAATTTCATTTTCATGCTAAGTATTCTGTAATTAATGATAAACTGCTCTGAATGTTCCTGAAAAATGAGACCTTGCAGCCTGTTGTTGCTACATCAATTCCACTGTAATTAAAGATGCCGAGATATGTAAAAATACAAAATGGAATATGAACTATGAGGCTATTTAAAAAAAAAATCCAGAACATTGAATAATAAATTAAGTTTATTTATCCTAAAGGCCAACATTTGTGTTAATAAAACATTGTTTAGAGATGGGTCGCATTATCAAATAGAATCACTTAGCTGATCAATCTTTGTTTTAACTGAGAAATTTCTAATCTTACACTGGGTATGATGTCCCATGAACTTAAAACATTAAAAATGAAAAAATGGAACAGACAATCTTTTTATCTGGTTTTTTGGGAGGGTGGGGGAGAGGGAAGCTTTGGTGTCTAGCAGTAATAAGAGGATATTAGGAGAGAGCAGGGGAATAGGCTGCTAATTTGTTTCTCAGTCTGTGGAGTTGGAAATGTGTCTAATATAATTGGTGCATTAAACATATTGACAGCTTAACACACCTGAATCACATTCTCTTCTTGGAAATTGTTGGTAAGTCATGCTGCTGTTATTTGGTACCTGGCTACAAAATTTTGGCACCCAGATCTTCGGACTCTTCAAAAAACAAAGTCTTCTGGCCATATGTGGTTAAAGATATTAAAGATGAGTTGGTCATCATTGATTTTCAGATCATTTCCAAAGACTGAAGGAGAACAGATAAACTAGTACAGAAGAATCCAAGAACGTATACAAGCATATTCATTGTAGAAAAAGTTGTTATTTGTAGTGATTTTTTGGCAATATTTTTCCTAATGGAGCTATACAATGGAATAAATACTTTTTTATTATTTTAGAGCAGTAGGCCTAGTTTCTTTCCCCCCCCTTGTTTCAGTAATGATGACATCTGATAGAAGACTGTTTTTCTGTAATTTAATGTTCACAGTTGATATGGATAATCTGCTTCCCTGGAGGAAGACCAAGTAAGGAATGCAAATAAATAACAAAGTCTGCAAGGAACAAGACTGTTTGGCAACATGCTTCATTTATTTGTTTTTAAAAAATCACCAGAATTATCCTAACACAGTTATCCTAGCAAACCTAACATGATCAAAAAAATATCTCTTGGACAATGAAATTTGTTTATTTTCAATTTGTTTAAAAGTTGCTCATGCTGTGCTTTTTTATATACACATTTATTATATTGAAGAAAAAAGGATATGTCAGGTTAAAATATAAATTTTGGAACTCAGGTTTGAGATATGGCACAATTCCATGTATAAAATTGTAGTGAAGAAATGATTTTCAAATAAGTTTGAACTGTATTGAACAATGGCATATCTTTCTAGGTTGGCCAATTTTGTGATATCATATCAGTCCTACCTACATTTGAAATTTAGCATAAATTTTAGTAATCGCCATTGCTGTTTGTACTACTGTTATTGAAATGTGTTTTATGTAATTTTATTGCATTTTTAACATTTTATTAATAATTACAGATGTATGTTATTTTGTTCTTGTGCTTTATGCTGTAATAATAGGCTGTAATAAATTTGATGATTTGATACATCAGATTTATTTTGATATGCAAAATTGGTTTTCAAAGGCAGAGTTTCTCATTTACATAATGTATTATTATATCACTTAAATTCTCAATGACAACATATTCCTCTCATTAGAACTATTAAATATAGGGGAACAGGCTTAAAAAATATACCTTGAAAAATTCTGCTGCTTTAGGAAAACTTTTAAGGAATTTAAAGCTTCATATCCTACATCCTTTCTAAATATCCCTTTTATATATTTTCTTTTCATATCTAGAATTTTTCAGTTTTAAAATTCCTTCTATTTCTCTTGGCTTGGTAAAGTTCATTCAAACTATGAATATAATAGGGATTCTGCAAGGAACTCCCTTTCATTCAAACCAGCTTCTATATCATTTACAGCTCTGAGCAACAATACTATCCATAAAGAGGAAATAATAGCAATAGTACTTAGACTTATATACTGCTTCATAATGCTTTACAGCACCCTCTAAGGGGTTTGCAGAATCAGCATATTGCCTCCAAAATCTGGGTCCTCATTTTACTAACCTCAGAAGGATGGAAGGCTGAATCAACCTTGAGCCAGTCAGAATTGAACTCTTGGAGTGAGTAGTGAGTTACCCTGCAATACTGCATTCTAACCATTGTGCCACCATGGCTAATAGAAAATAGTAGCAACGTTTGGAGTTCTCTCCCCTCCCCCCCCACACTTATACTTTTGTTTCAAATATTCAGACTTTCCAAATTTCTGCCTATTGTTAGATAGCCTTTTGTGGTTACTTAGAACTTGGATTTTCAGTTGTTTTATTTTAGTTTATTGCAATTTTCTTGTGCCTCTAGGCCCTTCAATGCACACTTGAGTCTCCGGCAGATATTCCAAGGGGATGCTTTTTTTCATCATTACACCTGCAGCCAGGGAGAGAGGGTGCGTAGCGGAGAGACAGAATTTGTGGATTTCTTCTTCTCTGAGAAGAAATAAAAGTGGGGGAGTCCACACACTATTTCATAAGACTCTGTAGAAGAGAAAAGAAGTTTTCTGCAGGTATTTGCTCGACATTCTTGTTTCTTGAATGATATTCCATTTTTGAAGCTGTAATTTTTCCTTCCTGTCATCTATAGGAAAGGGCAGACCCATATTTCTTAGGCAATACTATTAGTGTCCATAAAATGACCAAGATGTTGATCTTCTATTTAACAGCTTCTCGGTAAATCAATGGTCATTGGAGTGGCATTGCTATATTTATTGAGGAAGTGTCTATTTTCTGAGAAACATTGTGTTATGTATTAAATGAATCTTTGAAGTTCTTATTCACTTCTCCTTGAAACAAAGGAATTGGTAAATATAATATGATTGAAAAGTTGCTGCAAAACTATGGCCAATAGAAGACACTGGTTTATTTCTCAGACCAATGAAAATAATAATGTTTTAAATTATTAGCTGACTGAAATTTTGGGAGTTCCACTTCAATGCAACTAAAAGGAAATAGTTAAAGAAAAATAACTGTACTCTTGTTACAGCACCATACTGTTCATACCTTTCGGAAGGCCAAAGGGATATATGTAGCTCTTATCTTGGAAGGCACAATGTTTCAGAGGACAGGAGCCATGGCAAAAAAGGGTCTTCTGTACTCACCAGCTGGAGTTCCTTGAGTGAGGTGGTACACAGCATGTTTTTCTGGCAGCATGTATGGGGCAGGCCAACCCTATTGGAATGAGATGGTCCTTCAGATAACCTGGACCGATACAATGAAGTACTTTAAAGACGAAACCAACGTCCTGAATTCGACCTGGAAGAAAGCTCATGGAACAGTGGTGTAATATGGGCAACCCTAAGAACTTCAAGAGAGGGATGTGATGGCTCAGTGGCTAAGACACTGAACTTGTCGATCAGAAAGGTCGCCAGTTTGGCAGTTCGAATCCCTAGCGCCGCATAATGGAGTAAGCTCCTGTTACTTGTCCCAGCTTCTGTCAACCTAGCAGTTCAAAGGCATGTAAAAATGCAAGTAGAAAAATAGGGACCACCTTTGGTGGGAAGGTAACAGCATTCCGTGCGCCTTGGTCATTTAGTCATGCCGGCCTTGAAGACGTCTTTGGACAGTGCTGGCTCTTTGGTTTTGAAATGGAGAGGAGCACCGCTCCCTAGAGTCGGGAACAACTAGCACATATGTATGAGGGGAACCTTTACCTTTACCTTAAGAACTCCAAGAACTGCCAATGCAAAAATATCATTTATCCACATTGGAGATGCAAAAACGCTAGGTCTTCAAAGATATCATCTGAAGGATAACAAGGCTCAGGCCATGCAGACATCAGAAGGAATATTATTCCATACGTAGAAGTGACCACAGAGAAGGCATGTTGCCAATGTTTTGGAAGATAATAATGTTTTGTTCATGGGACCCAAAGCATATTGACCCTTCCAAAGCTTCCTGGATTGGCAGAAACAATCCAGTAGGTATCAACCCCCCAAATCAGTTTGAATGTGGCTAGTCAAACAGATAAAAAATTTAATCTTAAATTCCTTACTTTTCTTTGTTCAGGGTAAATAAAACTTACTCAAGAAATTATATCAAACTTATTTGTAAACATGCATTTTAAATTCATTTTAACTTTATTGTTAGGAATAAATACAATGGATAATCAAATGTTTTATGGGCTAATGTATTATTCACTTTAAGCAAAATTACATTCATTTGCTTGCCTTAATTTTCATCTCTAATTAATGAATGTAGGCAACAACAAGCAAACCTTGTCAGGGATTCAGCTGTAACCATCACTGCAAAATAAGTACTTATACTTTTTAAAACTGATTTAAGTATATAAAAAATAACATTGTCAAGTAGCATGCCTTGTTCATCAAAAAAACTCTAAGATGATGTATGACTATGTGCATAATTTAAATAGAAAAAACAGGGAACAAGAAACTTATACAATAGATACACACATCAAATGAATGAACTGAATGCTTTTAAATGGATTTTTCAAGGAATGTTGTACATTTTTTTTTGACTTCCAAAGCTTTATTATGCTGGGACTGGTCTTTCAGTTTTTTTCTTCCATTGAAAATTATATCTGTTATTATATTCCTCGTTAACAGATGTTTCTCGGTTCTTGTATATGTGCCTGGAGTGAGTCTGTGTGTTTGTGCAAGATGCATTATCAATTACATGAAAAATAAATACAGAAACATCTTGAAGAGTACATTTATAGCCGCAGTGCAGAAATGATAGTGGACTAAATAAAACCTGGCGTTGGCTCTTCGGGGATTTCCTGACATTCCATCTTGAGATTACACCACAGAAAGAACTATCCTTCTTCCAAAAGAACAGATGTTAAGTGCCTTGGAGAAAATGTTTGCGGTTTCCTCTTGCTGAATTTTACTTTTATTATAGCTGTATGGACAGAAATAAAAAGACAAAGAGTTCTGCAAGGCCTGATAGATGTTGGATATGGTGACCTGTAGTAAATTGTTTGCTCTCTGTTTTAGAAGATATTACTGTATATCAATTTCTACATTAAAGTTTTTGAGGAATCTTATAAAAATCTGATTATTAAAAAGTATGTTTATGCATTTGTTAATGTATTTATTTCTAAAACCACCTAGACCCAAAATCTATTGGCAGTATACAGAGTCATATTAAAAACAACACATTATAGAATAAAACCCTAGTTTTTATTTAAGATGTTTTCCTCTTCTTAAATTGTGTCTGGTCATCAGAAATTGTCAGGAGAAGTCCCTGCAGTTTTCTCAATAAGTATTTTCAGAAGTGGTTTGCCCTTGCTTCTTTCCTTGGACTAAGAGAGAGAGAGTAACTAGCCTATAGTCACTCTTGCTGGCTTTGCTCAACTGGCTGCTTTTGTGCATAAAGTCAGACTAGACTTCTAGCTTGTTTCATTAACTGTTGCACCAGATAAGCTCACTATTTAATATTTAAGCAATCACAAAGCATTTTAACAAAATATGCAATTAGGTATTGTTAGAAGCAAACAGAAAATAATGATTTTAAAGACCTCATTGTGAAGCAAGTTCCACATGTGCATTCCCATCATTAAGAAAAACCAGTTCTACAGACCACCTTTCCCAGATGATCTAAAAAGATAAGATGGATCTTGAGGAAGTATATTCCTTAAGGCATCTTGAGCCCAAACCACTCATGGTTTATAAATAATAAGCAATCTCTTATTGTATTATGTAGTTTACTTGAAAATGAATTTACAATCTATGTGGCTATTTCAACATTAATGCAATATGCTATGTATGGGATATATCTTAGCCCAGCTGCCTGAAGCAATTTTATCAGCTTAAGCTTTTGAATCACACAAAGGAGTTTATTACAAAATGTTAATTCTCAGAGTGCATTACAAAAGTCAGGTTTGAAGATTAGCAGTAGATGTATTACTATAGGCAATTATTATTTAGGAATGAACACAACTACTAGATTCATTGAGAAATGATAGGATACGCTTCTAACCATTGATTCAACTTCAGAAATCAGGTCCCCTATATCCAGGCTGCATACTTGCTGTTTTTTGCCAGAGAAAAGTGGCTATGAGCATTATCAGCATATTGATAATACTTTGGTCTAAATATCCTGAAGCCCCTTCATAGGAACCCTCTCCTTTTGTCTCTTCCCCTCTCTGTCTCAGTATCTATCTCTCTCGGTCATTTCACACACATACACAAACACAAAGAGAGATACATACTGTACATACATATATACATACATGCACATACAGTATATACAGTACATGTACACATAATGTACATTCCTTCTCTCAATGTTTCAGTGCTGAGTATTCATCCATCTAACATGTTTCTTCTAATAATCTGCCCTAAATAGGTTGTAATTGACCAGTTAAGTATCTTTTCTTTTATCTGAGATAACAATTTGTCTATATTTACCTTGCCCAAGGTTGGAAATTTCCCTGTAGCTATTGTAATTAGAGATATCTAAAGAATGTTCCTTAAGTAATGGTCATGTAAGTGGATCTTATAACAAGAGTCTAGCTACTCCTGTTCAGAGAGGTATTATTAAAATTTACAATGCAAACATCAAGAGTATTCCATAAATAATTTATAAGTCACGTTGGACTAGGACAAATGGATAGATAGTAGATCTCACTACCCCGGGCAATCTATCCACATTGTACACAATCATCAATTGATTAATTCAGTTTAACCACATAAAAGGAAGACCTGATCCTCTACTCATGATTTTAGCTTGACCTTACGGTAGTTTGAAATGGAAAATTTCATTTCCTGTGCTGTGATGCCTTCAGCAAAAATCTCCCGAAGGCATCACAGTAAGCTAAAGGAAATTCTAATTATGAATTCAGAAGCTAAGGAAGAAATGCTAATTTTTTTGCAAGTTTGAACAGCTCAACAGGATGAGACTCTGCTGATGACATATGCTGTATCTTTTCTGTACACACCTCTTCAGCCTGAGCTGTAAGATGAACTCTGTATTATGTCTGGTCATTATGGAGGGAAGTCTTGCACTCTAGATATCTTCTTTGCCATTAAACTGCATGAAGTGGAGGTGAGTTTTGATGTGCCTCAGAAATCAGACTCGGGGGCAATTGTGTCTACTAACTTTAAAGTTTTCTGTTCCAGGATTCAGCCAAACTATCAAGAGAACTGCCAGTAGAATTAAGATTAAAACTTTTAAAAGTTTTAGGGAAATCCACTGATTTCAGCAACTTCTTTGAGCAGACTGACTGAACCGATCTTATTCCCTTAATAATAACTCTACTCCATCCATTACAATAGAATCACCACAAGGTATCTCACATATGGAGATATATCACCTATCACAATTTGAGCAAAAGGTCCACTCAAGAATATTACCGGCAACATGTGAGTTCAGTTTATAAAGTCCTGAAATGTATCAAGCAGGATCAAAGTAGATAGTGAAATCTCTTAGCATTTGTACTTCAAAGAATTATACCCCAACAATAACTTCCTCTTTTCCACTTCCACTAGAATTAGGTGCTCCCTCAACATTTTCTCCATTTGATTTGCATATGCATAAAATAAAACCTTATGTATTTATTAAAAAAACAATTGGATACTTTTGTTTCAAAAACAATTTAAGATTAGGGCAAGAATGTTTGGAAATATCAAAAAGCTTAAGAATACCGAAAGGGTCTGAAAGATCATACAGAAAATGGGAAACAGTAACATAATTGTTATGACATTTTTGGTTTGGAAATTCAATATAATTTGTTGTGCAACTGGTTTTGTTATCTCCAATACCACAGATAACACTGTAGATGTCAACTACAAAAATTTAGGGCTCAGTTTGAGTTTAGACAATGGTGTCAATTTTTAGTTATTAAAACAACAGTATTTGAGACAGAACATGAGGATATATCCACTTTTCAGACAGTGATACTTATTTGTGTTAATATAATTCAGATGTTGCTTATGACATGACTACACAATAAGATTGTGTAATGTATCATTTTATAATAATAGGGGAACAATAAAAGCAAAAACATCTCTTTATTCATTGTTCATAATCAGAAATTCCTACTCCTTTTCCCTGATCCTGAATGAAGAATTAACCACCAGTATTGCATGCAGCAAAGGTGATAAACGTCACAAGAAAATAAAGCTGTAAATGTACATTGCATCCATATGGATAATATCTGGTTACAGAACTAAAAACCTATTAATGTTCTTTGTGAAATCTTTGCTTTTGCCTAAACACTCAACTTTTCACCTTTAAAATTTACAAGGTTGAATCTTCTCCTCAATATGTATTTAGAGCATGACGGATTGATTCAGTAACCCAATTTTATCCTCCATCCACATGATACTAGCATGATCTTTATTTCACCACAGGTTATTATTTGCATAAATTATACTCTCTTTTTCCATACTGCAAACCTCAGCCAATAAAATAACATACAAGATGGCAAAGATAACAATTTGCTGCTATGGAAAGACTCTAATGGTATGCAATTCATTCTTTTAGGGCTGAATAAGATTTTTTTTCTCCTGTGGACAAGATGGTATTTTGCCTTTCTCCTTCCTCCCTGCCTCCCTTCTTATTTTACAATTCTATAGTATAGTATGGTGTTACCATATTTATTATGAATTTTTCTATGTTGCTTCAATAACACATCTTTAAGTAATTTACAACAAATGTGCATTACATTATGCTAAAAGTATATAAATTATGAAATCATCACCATTAAGTACTATCAATCAACTTCATTATCATATAATAAAACAGTCAGGTTGATTCCAATTCAGGAACATCTCCCATTCTTTTAGAACTTGCAAAAGTGAAAGGCATTTTCCTTGACTTGGTCATCAAAACATTGAAGGCAAAAGGATGGGGAATGAATCTCTTTGGGTAACATGATTGATTGTAGTGTTGGTGATGAATTTCTGGTTTTTTTTTCCTCTCAGCATTAAAAAGGTATGGAAAAATTAGGGTTGAAAGAGGCTTGTATACTGCTTCTAGATCAGGACTGGATGGTATTTAGTCAATATTAAAGAGGATGCAAAATTTATACAGTAGCACTTACTTCACTAGTTCATGTTTAATACTTGACAATATTAATTACAGATTCTGGTGCATAATAACAGCACATTTATTATCTTAGCTAATCCAATAAAAGTGTCTGATACTGTTCTTTATTCTTATGCAACTATTTGTAAGGCTGAATTTAGAACAATAGTTGTGTAGCTAATAGAACAATGAATGACATTTTTGCAGCCACAATATATTGCAGTTTGAGAACTCTATACAAAAGCAATATTACCAAAGGAAAGATGAATATGTTTTCCATAATAGAAAGTCACTAAGTTAAACACTAAATTTCAAAAAAAGCAAACATGTTGTTTTTCATCCTCTTGGAATTATTTTAAGTGTTGAAATGCCCACTACCTTGAGCATATGCTGAGTGCAGTGGAAACTATTATCTATGGATATTGCTATATACAGCACAAATATCCCATTGAATTTAGGTAAATGTGTATTGCATAATGTAAGCAACTGTAGCCTAACATCTATTACACAGCCTGGAAAAACAGTGTATCATTCCACAATTTTCAGAGAAAAAGAATAGAGTATAGCCTTGAGCTTGCTGTTGCTTGCTGCTACTTCTGATGCATCTGCTAGTTTTGGAAAAGAGGAGTCTATCTCAAGGTACAATCACACCATTTGCAGGATCCCACAGTGTTATCTTGTCATACAGTGATATGAGATGCACACTTAAATATTTGATGATTCTTCTCCTTTCAGTAAATATATTACTTTTCATATGCAACAGTTGTATGTGTATACACTTGTTTACACCGATTCTGAACTGGAGGACAAAATGACCTAGGAATATAGAAGGTATTTGATTAGGCAAGTATTCATCAGTAGGACAGAACCTTCTTGATTAATAGATTGAGGGACTGATTGTATCCTTTGTCTTCCTTTCTATGATTAATGAAGAAGTTCTGTTCTAGTTAGTTTTTGAAATATAATCTATTTGCTTAATTTTTAAAGATGACACTATTGCTTTCTACTGATTTGAGTAAGTATGCATTTTCTGTAATGTTTCTGTTTATTTTATATTTATTTACTATACTTTGATACATTTTGTGTCTTTTCAGCTGAAAGCTGTTTTGATTGACCATCCTAGAGACGCTTCACATAAATAACAAAGTAAGGCAAAGTTTAATTTGAAGCACATTTTCCTTTTATCACATACATCTCAAAACTAAAAAGGCTTAAGTAGAACAGAAATCTAGGAGACATGATGTTAACATAAGTAAAGCAAGAATAAGAATAAGACAAGAGGAATGGATAATTGATAACACATTGATTAGTAGTGTAATAAGTCAATTTTAAAAAGTGCAATCAGAATGAGTGGAAGCTATATTGTTACTATAAGTGTAAATAAACTAGAAATGGACCTTAAAATAAAGTTAAATATCAGTTTAAAGGTACCAAATCTAAAACTGTTGAAATCCATAGAGATTACTGAAACTAACATCAAAAGATACACTCTGGGAAGTAATGGTATTAAAAGGAAATATGCTATTGATTATGCCTGGGGTGGCATAAAATCCATTACCGCACATCTTCTGAATGATTCTTGCTTCTCATCTTTTGTATATAGCATG
Source organism: Natrix helvetica (assembly GCF_964273705.1). Taxonomy (NCBI): domain Eukaryota; kingdom Metazoa; phylum Chordata; class Lepidosauria; order Squamata; family Natricidae; genus Natrix; species Natrix helvetica. The sequence goes on along the minus strand of NC_138551.1, from coordinate 55,240,815 downwards.
GTAGTGATCTTCTTTTTCCTTGGTTTCTCCCCCCTGGCCCCCTTGATCTACTCACTCACTTTCTCTCTCTCCACCTTTGAGAGTACAATTTGTTCCCAAGCCAAGAGATAGTCAACTGAATGTATAATGTGGAAAAATACCACTTCCAACAATTCTTTATTACTGCCTGACTCCTTATCCTAGAAACTCTAGTGAAAGACATTAGAGATAAGAGTTAATCCCCCCCCCTTTTTTTCTATTCTGATTTCTTAATAAAGCACACTGTTTGGTTTATATTGGTAAATAGAGCACCCACCATTACCATTTCAAAAAGAATAAGAATAAGAATAATAAGCTTAGAACAACCAAATTCTCTATCTCATACAGTTTATCCTCTGGCTCTATCATCTTTAGTATTCCTCTTGGGGCTTCCAAGCTCTCATTGACACTTTCACTCTGGTGTGATTGTCAGACCACATTACCTGCAAGATTTTTCCAGAAGGTCTTCTATCACAGTCTTTCTCAACATCAGCAACTTTCACATATGTGAACTTCAGAGAAGTTCACATATCATGGTTCCCAGCCACCATGCCTAAGATTCAGGACTTAAACAAAAGTCCCAAAGAAAGTATGCAGTGTGAATTTTGTAGGATCATTAGACAACCGTACCCATTGAGTGATCATTCAGATATACTTCCTTATCTAAACAGAGAAACAGAATGACCATGGTTGGGGGTGGGGAAATCAATGGGGACAGCATGAATCAGGAATAATATCCTGGGTTTCCTTCTTCCCTATCCTTTCCTGTCCTTCCCTATCCTTCATTATCCTTCCCTTTCCTGAAGATGCATGAAGAGGCATAATCAACATGAAAGGGTGGCAGAAATTTGTGAGATATTTAAGTAACAGAAGGTTGCATACTTAAAGTTTCTTTAATACCTTCAGTGAATGCTGTCCTGTGAAATTAGGCCATTAGAAACACTTTTAATATTTTATTAGATATCTAATTATTATTTTTTCATATCTTTGAATGGAAATAAAATGTGTAATTTGTTTGTGGAATCTCTCAAGATTTTCACTGTATAAACTATAATCATATTCCAGATGGTAAATCTGATTTTTACCAAGGTGCCATTATTATTTTAATGGTTGGTTCCACAGTCAGCCAGATGTTTAGACTAGATTTGGCATTTGTGTCCACCTTTTGAGACCTTGTCTGATAGTGTTACAGGTATCATCACAGAATGTAAACTGTTCCAAGTAAAGCTTCTTTTTGCAATTAACTGATGGTAATTTTGCCAATACCAATGGTTTTCAAGTAGTGCTCCAGATGTTTTCAGATTGCAATTAAGGCACCTCTTTGCCTTTTTTAGTATTATTATTTTTTGCCACAGTCATTTTACTTCTGTTTGCAGTTTTTTTTTTCTAATTCTGTGATTTTCTCCAGTTCTTTCTCTTCTATTCTGCTGTTTACGGGTACTTCCGCACCCACTATCCAGACCTTTTAGCAATTGCTAAAGCTTCTAAAGCTTTTAAATAGTGAGTCTGCGAACAGTGTTAAATGGATCCCAGGTGCTATTTGGAGAATTGGTAAGATGATTAGAAGTGGAATGGAGACTTTGATATCCTCCTTTTGGACTCAGTGTTGCCGACTAATGAGGCAGTTGAACAAAGATTTGAAACTGGTTTGGTGAAGTCATTAGAGTCGAAGTCCAATGCATCTAGGAATTATCAAGTTTTAGAAGACTGAAGTAAGAAAATAAATAAATAAAACTTTCTCTACAAAGAACATACATAATGAGGAAGAACTTGGTTTAATTAATGTTCTAATAAGAATCCATAAGTCTGAAATGTACAGATCAGTGTAGAACCCAGGAAAAACCTATTATTTGGTGTTTGTAGGTTACAATGCAATTCTCTTATTAAAAATTCAGTACATACTAGAGGAAAATATATTACACACTCTTCATATAAAATTGTATTTTTTATGTTAGGAAAGTGGATATGAAAATGAATGCAGGCTTTATATTTTAAAAAAGAAATTACAAAGTGATGCTGAAACCTTATGGAACAAATTTCATATGAGAAAATGGAAAGTGAAGAGAAATTGGCTGAGTTGTCCGGTTTTAATGGTGCATCACCCCTATTTGCATATGCATACTACAAAGGTGAAAAAGGTCAAAGAGACATCTGCCATGCAATGGGAAATCTTCATGTTATTGCCTGAAGGAATCCTGAATAGGAGATGAAACTTTTTATTAGAGATATTCTTGTCATCCCCAAGGGATGTTTTCTTAAAAGATTCAGCAAAACCTGTAATTATGACCTGGATGGAAACAATCCCTGAGACAATCTCTTTGCTAGAACTGCTGCTGCTGTGGATGTTTTGTTTCTCCAGGGGGAAATAGATAACTTTTCAATTAATAGTCTTACTCTCTGTGTGTGTCTCTCTCTCCTTCTCACTGTTTGTGTGTCTCTCCCCCAAGGGTGGATTCCTGCCAGTTTTAACGTCTTCTATAGAAGAGGTTCCACAAATCTACCCTACCGTTTAGAACCGGTTCCAGCTCCCTCCCCCTGCCCGTCTGCACCACGCTTGCCCCGCCCGCTGCTCACTGATTGGCTGACTCACCAATCCCCCCCGACTCTAAGAGTCCTATCTAAACCTTAAAGTTTTAAAGTTGTCAAGTTTGAACATCGCTGGGGGTTTATTTCTAAAGGGTTAGGGGTGCAAGGGTCTTGTAACTTGACAGCTTTAAGATGTGCACACTTCAATGCCAGAGTTCCTGAGCCAGCATGACTGGAGGAGGAATTCTGGGAGTTGAAGTCCACAAGTCTTAAAGCTGTCAAGTTTGAACACCCCTGGGTTTTTTTTTCTAAAGGGTTAGGGGTGCAAGGGACTTGTAACTTGACAGCTTTAAGACTTGTGTGCTTCAAATGCCAGAGTTTCTAAACCAACGTTTTGGTTGCTAAGCAACAGCGTTGTTAAGTGAGTTTCACCACATTTTACAAGTTGGCCAAGTCACATGACTGCCAAGCCACTCCCACTCGGTGACATGGCTGGCAAGCCACTCGCACAAAGTAGGCCACATCTACAGAAGAGGTTCTAAAAAAAATTGAAACCCACCACTGCTCTCCCCCATTCTCTTCCCCTCTCGCTCTCATTTTTGCTGTCTCTCCTTTCTCTCTCTCTCTCTCTCTCTCTCTCTCTCTCTCTCTCTCTCTCTCTCTCTCATACAAACACACAAATCTCTCTCCAAGGGTGGGTTGCTGCCAGTGTTACTGCCAATTCGTTGCACATACATAGTTGCGTAGTTGACCCAGGCCAACATTCCACTACCAATTCGCCCAAACCGCTGCAAACAGGTAGCAACCCACCTCCCCTCTCTCTCTCTCTCTCTCTCTCTCCCCCTCTCTCTCTTCCTGTCTCTCTTTGTGTATGTGTGGGTGTGGGTGTGTTGGTTGTAATGTCAAAGGGACATTAAGAAATACTACAATCAAGGAAAAATATTTTCCATACTTTTATGAATTTTTAGAGCAGTTATTATAAACCTAGAGAAAGTTAAAAGAACAACTGAAGTGACAAATTGATAAGATGTACATTTATAGCAATGCATAAACCAGAATTACAGGCAATCAGAAATTGCCAGAATTACAGGCAATCAGAAAGAAGTTGCCTGTAATTAAATCCCAGTCTTATCATTCAGGCAGGACTGAAGACAGTGATTACTTTTTATTATTGCCTTGCCTATAAAATTAATTATCAAAATACAATATCAGTATAAATAATTAAAAGCAAATATTATTTCTAAACTATCTTGTAATTTAAAGAATCATGTGTATGTGGTACCTACATTGCTGCGCTATTGTTCACAGTGACAACTTCATTTTAAAAATGCAAGTTTCTGCTTATGTTTTTCATGAGTAGAATGCTCATAATTCAAAAATTTGTCAAATGAACAGTTGAAACTCTCTGTAGTAAATCAAGAATTTGTCCACTAAATTCAGTTTTATCTTCTCTAAATATATATATATATATATATATATATATATATATATATATATATATATATATATATATATATATATATATATATATATATATATATATATATATATATATATATATATATATATATATATATATATATATATATATATATATATATATATATATATATATATATATATATATATATATATATATATATATATATATATATATATATATATGCTGGTTTTGTTGTATTCGGGTCTTTTCCCGTGTAAGGTTGAGATTGTCTTTGCAACGTTTCGGCAGGATCACACCTGCCATCTTCAAGCTGTGGGCTTAAAATGGGAACGGAGCTGCCGTCTTTCTGTAAGTCTTGGTGGGAGGGGATGGGGTGGTGGCTTTGTTTCAGTAAGTGGAATGATTGGTTGTGTGGTTGTATCATGATTGGTAGATTGGTGCTGATTGGTGCAGGTTGTGTGTGCATTGTTGTTTTGTATTTTAACGGCTTGGGTGGTGGGTGGTGTTCGTTTGTTGGCTAGGGCTGGTTTCCAGATGTTTGGTAGGCGGGAGGTATCATCACGTTTGTTCATGCTGTGGGGGTGTTTCTCTATTTCGATGGCTTCCATGATTATTCTCTTGTGGAGGTGTTCTCTTTTATATATATATAATAAAGATTTCTCCCTTTTATATTCAAAATATATTATCTCTATTGAATTTGGCAACAACAATTGGCATATAGAAATTTCATAGTGAAATAAAATAAAATAATAAAAAATAAAACAATGATCTAATCTCTTGTTTACTAGTATACCATACTTGTCATGGCCACATATTTGACATTTGTGAGGTAATATGCCTTTTCTGTCTAGTTATTGGGTTTCATGTGATACTAGAGGAATGTTCCAGTTGATTCACAAGCTATTGTCTTTCCTGAAGAGTCTCATGACTGGTTTCAGTGAAAGGTAGCTAGTAATATTAACAAATCTAACCTCATTCTGAACAGAACTTTGAAGTCAGGCTTGCTTGTAGTACTCTACAATATGTTAATTAGTAGATGCAACAGAAGGAGGTTGTAGAAATGAATGTAATGGTGAAGAGAAAGGCATCTGACAGAGAAACATGTTGGCACATAACATTAGTATTCCTTGTTTTTCTCCCAGTTGTTTTTAAAACCAGTAAATGTTTGACTTGGACTCTTAAGTATCAACTTGTCCAAGTACCCTTATTGCTGAGAAAGTTAACCATACTCCAATAATGCATAATTTAAAAGTAATGTTTGGCATGAAAGATACATGTGGGAGCAATCAGCCTTGATGTGATATTTAGAGTGCCAAGAGTTGAGTTGAATCCTCAGTTGGCAGGGCCAGCACAGAACTCTGTTGCACCATTAATATATAGAGCGTATAGAAGATAGAGCAACATAAAGACATTTGGTTCTTCATGTTAAAGAATCTGAGAACAGAAATGAAGCTATGAATGAAGTCAACAGAATATTAGATTTGGCACTTTGTTATAGAATAGCAGAGTTGAAAGTTGAATAGCAGAGTTGAAAGGGACCTTAGAGGTCTTCTAGTCCAACCCCCTGCCTAGACAGGAAGCCCTACCCCACTTCAGACAAATGTTCATCCAATATCTTCTTAAAAACTTCCAGTGTTGGAGCATTCACAACTTCTGGAGGCAAGTTGTTCCACTGATTAATTGTTCTAATTGTCAGGAAATGTTTCCTTAGTTCTTTCCTAGATTAGTTTTCACCCATTGCTTCTTATCCTACCCTCAGGTGCTTTGGATAATAGTTTGACTCCCTCTTCTTTGTGGCAACCCCTGAGATATTGGAACACTGCTATCATGTCTCCCCTAGTCCTTCTTTTCATTAAACTAGACATACCCAGTTCCTGCAACCGTTCTTCATATGTTTTAGTCTCCAGTCCCCTAATCATCTTTGTTGCTCTTCTCTGCACTCTTTCTAGAGTCTCCACATCTTTTCTATATTGTGGTGAATGTATTCCAAGTGTGGCCTTACCAAGGCATTATACAGTGGTATTAACACTTCATGTGATCTTGATTCTATCCCTCTGTTTATGCAGCCTAGAACTATGTTGACTTTTTTGACAGCTGCTGCACATGGACCATGTTTAAATGGTTGTCCACTAGAACCCCAATATTCCTCTCACAGTTACTATTATTGAGCAAGGTACCACATGTACTATATCTGTGCATTTTGCTTTTCTTGCCTAATGCAGAACCTTACTTTTTTCACTATTGAATTTCACTTTGTTAGATAGCACCCACTGTTCAAGTCCCCCAGCCTTCTTGCCTTCAGGAAGAACTGATTTCCCTCATGCCTCTTGCAGCCCCCAGCTGCTCAGGGACAAGACGGGCGAGCGGGCGGGCATGTGACTCTGCCAGGGAAAATGTAGAAGCTCTGCCTGAAGACGAAAAGGCTTGGAGCTTTTGGGGAGATGCTCTGCCTTATTCTTTTTATTCTTGCAACCCAAGTGTCACAAAGCAATAAAACAGGACAGAGTGGTTGAGAAGGCTCGAAGCTTCCCCCACACCACCACCAGCTGACGCCTCCCTAGAGGAGCAAAGGAGTTGCTGCCTGCCCACCGATCTTGTCCTACTTCTTCTTCTCTGAGCAGCTGGGGGCTGCAAGAGGCATGAGGGAAATCGGTTCTTCCTGAAGGTAAGAAGGCTGGGAGCTCCCCCCCCCCTTGCTCGCTAGCCGAAAAAGAGGCTTCTCCTTTGCTCCTCTAGGGAGGCATCAGCTGGCAGGGAGGGGGAGCTTCAAGCCTTCTCAACCACTCCGTCCAGTTTTATTGCTTTGTGATACTTGGGTTGCAAGAATAAAAAGAATAAGGCAGTGCGTCTCCCCAAAAGCTCCAAGCCTTTTCGTCTTCAGGCAGAGCTTCTACATTTTCCCGGGCAGAGTCACCTGCCCACTCGCCTGCCTTGTCTTACACACCTCCTGTCTTCCCTGGGCAGCTGGCAGCTACAAGGGAAGGCGGGGGGGCACGGCTCGAGGCCCAATTCACGCTGCAGAGGCGAAATGCCAACTCTTCGGTTTGCAAAGGTGAGAGGCGTTCACCCACCTTTGCTGGGCTTCGCACGAGGCCACCTGATGAGTCAAACAAGTGGGCTCCTCTCTTTCTCTGCTGCGTTGTGAGGGAAACGCTGTGGGAGGAATCGAGCCTTGCCCAGCTAAGGAGAGTCGGCTTTAAACCTAGACGTGCAGGGCTGGGGGAGGAATGGAAGACGCCCGGAGGAGGTCACTTCAGCTCCTCTGCGCTGTCTCTCTCTGCTTGGAGTACCCTCATTAATATTCACAAATGAGCCCCGCAGGCACCCTTCAGCCCTCCCTCCTCCCAGCCTTTCTTTCTCCTGCTCTCTCCCTTTCCTGGTAGCCTTCTCCCTGTCTTGGCTTCTCCCTCCTCTTTCCCTTCCTCCAAAGAAGCTGCCGGCAGATAGGCGCGGCGCTTCTCTTGTGGTCTCTGGGGCTGTTTGTTTGGCCCCGCCCAGTCTTCGCAGCTGAGAGGGGGAAAAACAGACCCCCCCTCATTCTTTGGGGCGAGACGCAACCATAAGCTCCAGGAGCCCCGAGGCTTCACAGCCATCGCCCCCTCCAGTCACCCCTCTGCTTGCCCATCTAATTTGGTCAACTTACAGTCAAGAGAGAGGAGTCGGAGCAGCAAGCGGGAGAAGAGGATCGCACAATGTAAAAGGAGCTCAATTAACTTTCAGTTTCTGTGCGCATGCGTGGCGCATATTAACGCCAGAAACCAGGAAGGCTTGGCGTGCCAGGCGACATGGCTCCGTGTGCCACCTGTGGCACGCGTGCCATAGGTTCACCATCACGGTTCTAGAGTGTTGGCTATTCCTGCCAGCTTGGTGCCATCTGGAAATTTGATGAGTTCCTCATCTATCCCCTTGTCTAAGTCATTGAGGAAAATGTTGAAGAGTACTGCCCCTAAAACAGAGCCTTGAGGTACTCCACTTCAAAACAGCTCTAATAGACATTACATTTAATGAGGTGATAAAATCCAGCAATTGCTTATGTCAGTGTTAGAAAGTCCATCACACACTCCACCCCTAAGCCTTTCCATATATAAAAATAAATGTGCAACATTCTACATTATCTATAGTATAAACATCCCAGATGAGGTTAAAAATCCATTGAATCTGTGAAGTGCTTCAAAAGGCTACAAAGCACTTTGAAGCCACCTGCTTTGATTCAAAGTGTTTCCATGCTTTGATTTGTAAATCTGTTGATTTGACTGAATTTTCATCAGATCAAAAGACCCTTTCCAAACTTGGTAGAGCCACAACTTCTTACTAGGAGCTTATGAGAAAAGGGTGCTATTGCATTTATGTTCACCTTGTAATGTATAAGTTTTTCAACAGTGGGGGAAAATGCTGGAGTAGTTAGTGCCTTGATCTGTTTCAGATCGTTATTCTAACATTCTTATTAATATATTTTTGGTATCAGTTTCCAATTTTTGAAAGAGAAAAATACTTTGTGTCCTTGAAATGAAGCCTTTAGATTTATTTTAAATATATTTTGATGGTGTTGCTAATTTTAATTTACTGATACAAGATTATGAAGATTATGTCTTCTAATAAAGCTTCTTGACCAAGAGAGGGGGAGAAACAACCAGGAATGATGTGTTCCCTTGAAATATAATAAAAATGTGGGAACCCAAGAAACTAAAATTACCAGAAAGACTAACACACAGGAAGAAAGATTGTACACATTATCCCTTCTTTTAAACAAAAATCAGTAACAGTCCTAATTCTATTTATTAAAATGTCTTCTCCTTTGGGCAGGGGAATTAGAAAGAAATCTCACTGAATGAAATGATTGGGGAAAGATTTTTTGGGGGAAGGGTCACAATACATGTTCTTAGATGATTTATATTTTATTTATCTTCTTTCTAACTCTAAAGTTCTGGAAAAAAATCACTTCTATCCATCTGAGTGCTGAGACCCAACAACTTGATTGTCAATCAATTTAAAAAGTAGTTCTGAAAACTCAAGACAATTTACTGAAAAGTAAATTGTGATTATTAAGGAAATTTTACCATAAAAAAGGGCAGGTGATGAACGTCTAATGCCTGATAAGTGTCCCATGTAGTCTGTAAAGTGGATGACTTTTGTTTAACTTCACAAATTGTAAAGTTAATTATATAACACAACTAAAAAGTTGTTTAATTGAGGAGTTAATACAATTGGAGCATAACTGGGTATGACAACAGAATGAGTAGAAGAATCTAAAGCCTATTTCATTTGAGAAGGAAATATAAATAAAAAATATAATGTGAATATCTTTTTACTAGCATAAGAAATATATGTATACTTCCTATCAGAAGGATGAAGTTTATACCAAGCATCAATCAAATTAAGCATTTGTGAATAAGCCAGAAACATTTTCCAATTCTGATTAAAAATGTATTTTACAGGGAAGAATATTCTTATTGAAAATAAGATGCATCACTTTATTCATATTGACTCCTATGTCTAAATGATCAAATTGGATACTTTGAAGTCTTGTGAGGCATCTATAAAATAAATTACGATAATTTCTATGGGCCCATACAAATTGACAAATATCAAATGAATACCAAATATCCTTAGATTAATAATAATGAAATGTCCACAGAAATCAATATATTCTTGTGTTACTATCTTAATAACATCTTTATTCATATCATAACTCCTAAAGGCTTCATGCTGTTGCCACAGATATACCTGGCCAAACAATTTCTGACAATTTCCTGGTGATGGGAAAGTGATATGTAATGTAGATTTTGTGGAAATCTCACATTTTACATCAACTTAACCCAGTCAAAATCTTTTACTCTTGAGAGTATCTGTTAACATCAATATATAAATAATTTAAAATTGAAATCAATGTGCAAATGAAACAAAGATAATAAACCAGTTTCTGAGGGAATAAATGGTACCATTATAAATATAAATGTACAGGTCTACTATATATAAGTCTAAATCAATAATAAATAGGTAATCCGTCGAAATCCCTCTTTCGTGTTCTCTTCATTCCACTTTCACCCACATTTGCTCCATTAATAAATTCATCAGTTGTCTTGTCTTTATCTTCTATATCTTCATTCTCCCCTTTAATTTTTGGGGCTCCAGCCCCTTCATCTTTTGATGTGAGAAATACTAGTTTTTCCAACTTCTTCTCTATTCTCCTGTATCCTTCCAATAAATTTTGAATTCCAGCCAAAATATTTTGAAATTTTAAGGTTTTGACGAATTGGAGCTCTACCCCAGATTTCAAGATACAGAAGAGGAAAAAAGGGTAATGGTGATGCATTAAGAAGATAAACTCTTTCAGAAACACGATTGATAACCAAAAACAAACTAATCTTAAAAATAGTTGGAGGGCAATGAGATTAACTGAGAGATCCTTTAAGCAACAAAGTGCGGAGAGAAATATATAAAAACCTTACAAAGGAGATAAAAAGAAGACTGACACCACAATTGGCAAGAGAGATAAGATTGTTTTGTTATTGGAAAGATACAGGTTGACAATGAAAGTTCTTAATAAAAAATTAATTAATCTTGGTTGAGCAATAAGTAGGAATTTAGTAATTTTTAGATTGTTTTAGATTGTTATTAAATGTTTATTCGTTAACAATTAAATAACTATAATTAACAATAATGGAATGATAATGGATACAACTTAATGATATATACTATGTATTGTTAAACTAGTAAAAGAAATTTGGATATAGATTGCAAATTGTGACCTGGGAAAAAGATCTATAAATTTTACCAACAAACTTCTATTTAGGTTTGTCATAAAGATGTAAGATTTTTTATTTTTTGGGGTGTGACGAGAAGAGTTGGATTGGATTGGATTTATTGGATTTATATGCCGCCCCTCTCCTAAGGACTCAGGGCGGCGTACAGCATTAAAAAACACACAGTACAAAAGTTAAAAGGAAATTAGAAACAGTCCAAAAAACAAACCCAATTTATATAACACTCACATTTTAAAAATTAAATAAAATTAACAGGCCAGGCCGGCTTGCTGGAAAAGCCAACTTTTTAGGGTGCGTCGGAAGGACCGGAGGTCAGGGATTATGCGAAGCTCCGGGTGCAGCTTATTCCAGAGGGAAGGCGCTCCCACAGAGAAGGCTCTCCCCCTGGGGGTCACCAGTGGACACTGTCTGGCCGACGGCACCCTGAGAAGGCCAACTCTGTGGGATCGTACTGGATGGTGGGAGGCTATTGGTGGCAGTAGGTGGTCTCGCAGGTACCCTGGGCCTAAGCCATGGAGTGCTTTAAAGGTCATAATTAATACCTTGAATCGCACCCGGAAGACAACCGGTAACCAGTGCAGGCCACCTAAAAGGGGTGTAATATGGGAGCACCTAGGTACCCCCATGATAACCTGCGCGGCCGCATTCTGGACCAGCTGAAGCCTCCGGGTGCTCTTCAAGGGCAGCCCCATGTAGAGAGCGTTGCAGTAGTCCAGGCGAGAAAGGACGAGGGCATGAGTGACTGTGCACAGAGCATCCCGATCCAGGAAGGGGCGCAACTGACGTACCAGGCGAACCTGGTAAAAGGCCCCCCTGGTCATGGCTGTCAGATGTTCTTCTAAACTAAGCCGCGTATCCAGGAGGACTCCCAGATTGCGAGCCTTCTCTCGGGATATAAACAGTAAATGACTTTTAGCTAATTATAATAACAAGGAAATGTTAATAGATATTGTTTAATAATATATACATGTTCTGGTATTGGTAAAAGCAACTTGGATATAATATTCTAAGCAGAGGAAAAGAAAGCTTAAAAACTTTATCAACTGATTTTTACTTAGAATATGTCATAAAGGTATAATGTTATTCGAGGATTTTTGAAATAGCTAACAAGTGCCATTACGTGATTGTGTTTTTAAGTATGAATAAGTTCAGGCAGAAGCATGTTCAAATAATTGTAGTCAAATGAGAATTGTGATATATTGATGGTAAGATATATAAAGATTTTTGATTTAAAGTATATAATCTATTATGAACTACAAGTAATGACTATGGAAGAAATGCACGAAAGTTATTTGTAACCAATCGACACGCTTTCTACAAGATGTATTGAAGGATGATTCTTTTTGTGTGTGTGTTTGTTTAATTAAAATTTAAAAAGTCTTTATAAAAATAATAATAAATAGGTAATCAAATCAGTGACTAAAAAAAGATAAATTTAAAATTAATAGTATAAAATAGCAGAACATAAACAAAATTGGGGAAACAAGATACAGCAGTCCTCAGCCTAGGTTAATGGGATCCAGCAGTTAGTGTTTTAACCTTCTCCTATGCTTGTTGAAATTTTCAGAGTTGTTCCTGCATTGTTATCTTAATTTGTTTCTAATAATTTCATGTGGCAATCGAAGATGGTAGCATTCCTGTCCAACGTATCAATGTCTTTATGAATATTAGCCCTCTCTTAAAATCATTTGCCATGGTTGGTCTCCATAAGATTGATTGCATATTGATTGCAAAATTCCCATCATCTGGAAAATAAGTTTTCCTTAAAAAGAGCCCCAGCCCTGATATGAATTATATCAGTAAAAGCAGGAAGCTTTCCAATGTATGACTAATCTCAACTGTAGAAATAGTTTTATCTTGAGGTTTTACTGTCAGGACTAATTTTCTAAAGATGTGGGAACTGGGAACATCTTACTCAACTGGAGAAGCACTTCTTCTCTAAGGAGTTTGTTTATTTGTGTCAGAAGCATCACAATTAAAATAAGGCATACTTCATTCTCTAAGGAATGAAAGTGCACTTTTTAAGTTTAAAACAAAAGTAGAAAGTGACTCATCAAAACACCAATGCAATTGAAGTAGTTGAGGAAGAAAAAAGAATGAAGAAAAAGAAGCAACAAGCAGCTACGTAAGCCTCCGTGCCACTGGAAGACTTATAGTATATTACAATAAAAAGTATACCCTACTTCTCCACCACCAATCTTAACCCGTGTAAAGAGTTTGCAGATTTTAATTTTTCTAAAGGCATTACATTTTTTAAATGTTTTTTTAAAATGTTGAAAAATGTGTTTTCTAAGATTGCAATAGTACCCTATATAATACATTAAAGTCAGACAGTGAAAACAGAATGTATTGAATTACTACTGTAGAGAAGTTATAGTTTATTTAATCTTGAAGAGGAATATTTGGAATTTATGAAGAAAATAATTCAACAACATATTTACATCCCTGAACTTATTGAAGTTTTCAGCGCTTGCTTAATAATCACTAAACCTTGACCTAGAAATATGCCTCAGACTAGATATGTAATTCTAATTTGTTATTGCTTACAGTTCAGGGTTAAGGATGATATTGTGGAATTATTGTGGCTTTTAGTAAATTATTGGACATTTACATTTAATGAATTGAACATGATGATTAGGATACTGGTGGGCATAAGGCAGGTCAAGATCTACTGAGAGTTCTCTTTATGATTAGCAGCTGGATGAAGATATTTTTTAAATTCCCAATTGTTTAAAATTACAAGAGCAAACAGATTGTTTCCTGTTACTTAATTATATTACCAACAAAAAGAAGGCCTGAAACTGGATAGGGGAGAATAGACCAGCAATCCAAAGTCTTTTTTTTTCTGTAAGAGTTATGAACTCATTTCATTCATTGCAAATGTGTATTTCAAAAACTAAATCTGTACTTAGAAATCTCAGGATTCTAGCAAAACAAAGTAAGCCATATAAGCCTAAATTCTGGTTGTCACTGGTTTAGATGCCTTGATCTTCTGGCATAATTAAATTTTTCTGTATAACAGAGAGATGGTGCTTAGATTTGCATAAATCCTTATGGGGGGCAGTAAGATGGTATTAGAGAAAATAGGCGCTTGCACTTTGCTGTCAGGAGTACATTGGTTCATTAGTGCAAGGGCTGAAGTCTCTTCATATATTGATGCAAACGTTTCTAGTGAATCTAAAGTTAAAGAAACAGAAGTAATCACAGCATGCTATTAAATATACATATATTAATGGGGGGGAAAACCCTTCAAAGCAAAATAGAGCTGCTTGTATAATAGAGCTGTAAAACAGCAACTTTGGGTGGGGACTTAGTTGGCAGAATTTTTCATTAACCAGAATAATACTTGGTTGTATATGTAATATTTTAAGAAGATATAGGATGAACCTAGAATAATATAAGATTATAAAACCTAGAAAGTCCATCCTATTAAGAGGTATTGAAGAGGTGTTGACCTCTTTTTTCTTTTCTCTCTCTCTCTCTGGCCTGCCAGGAAGATTTTCATAGCAGGGGGACTTTGATATTTTCTTCAGATGCTTACTCCTTCCCTCCATCAGGCATCCCAGCCTCCCTATACATCTTTCCAGGCCAACTGTCACGTTCATGCTGTCCTTCCTGGAGGTCTCTGTGCTGTCTCAGAAGCCATTCCCTGTAACATCAGGCATTAATTTCGAGAGAGAGGGGCTGCTTGGCGCAGGAAGTTCCTAGGTGTCAACTACATGGTCTGACCATTGCTGCTGGAAGATCACTCCTGGATGGGTTAAGGTGAATCATGAGGATGCTACAGGCATGCCTCTCATCTTTCTGTAGCACTTTTTATGGCCCATATAAGCAGCCTTCAAAATATGAGAGGAAGAACTGTAAGGTTCCCAATTCACTTTCAGCAAGGTCACAAAGTCAGGTAAACATCTTAACATTATTTTAACATCTCAGTTTTATACAGTACCTACTGATAAATATAATCGCATAAACCAATGCTCTGTGGGTTCCTCAGTCAGTTTTTAAGAATGATCCTGAGACCAAATTGTTTGGGAATTGCTGCCGTTAACTGTGTATGTGTGGACAACACTGTCAGTGTCTCAAAATACACAGTAGCTGCACATACCACAATGAAGTTGGTATAGAACAGGGGTCTCTAAACTTGCCAACTTCAAAATTTGTGAACTTCAACTCCCAGAATTCCCCAGCATGGCAGGCTGAAGAATTCTGGGAGTTGAAAACCATAAGTCTTCAAGTTGCCATGTTTGGAGTCCCTTGGTATAGACGATAAAAAAGATGCTACAAGAACTCAGCATGAAAAATGAATCTGATTCAAGAGGTAGTTTCATTAAACAATGTGAATCATCTGAACTAGGTATTAAATCTCTTGTTACTTCTCAAAGCATTTCATACTGTGATAAAAGTATGAATGCATCTATTTAGAATAATTATATTGGGATATTCTATAGAACTTACTTGTGAGAATAATCAAGAAATGTCCAATCAGATGTGCTTATATAGGACAAATTCAAGACCAGACTTTGAAAGAATATCTAATTCAATGTCTGCTAAGTTTAATTCCTTTTTATCGTTCCTTGTCAGCACTTCTCAGTGGCTGTACAGAATCACACTTCATTGCCCTGTTTTGCTTCTTGCCTTTCTTGAGGAGAAATATACACAACAACTTGGATGCTTAATTAGATCATATGAAATCTTTGTACCATGGATTTGCAAACAAGTCAAAAACAATTTATAAACATGCAAGATACCATGGATTGGGTTAGTGCAAATTAAGTCATAAATAACAATACTTTTAAAATTGGTGGCAATTAGTACAGAATGATGCCTTTGTTGACTCCCAAACCACAATTTTATGGCCTTCTTGAGCATTATAAATTTCAGCGGAGCTTCTTGACATATCTCATTCCACTACCAAGCAAATCCCAGGTTCATTTGTCTCTTGACTATGCAAGAGGAAAAAGATTACATAAATAGGCTTCTTACAATCATTGCAAACAGCTTGCCTCAGGCAAAAGGTTTAAATCAAGGGTGTCTCTAGGTATGCTTGCAAGAAACATTTAGCCATGCTGTGGTTTGGCATAGAGCAGATGTGAGCTGGGGGGGGGAGTTTCTGAAGTGCAGGCCCGAGCCTGAAGTATAGTGCTGGATAGTGGACAGGGCAAGAGGCTGAGAAGGATCCTCTATAGTAACCTTACAATGAAGTAGAATTAACTCATACTGTGTTGGGAACCATCCAACCTAGCAGGGAAGAGGGTTCAAGCTAGAGTTCAATGA
This sequence comes from Natrix helvetica, assembly GCF_964273705.1. NCBI lineage: Eukaryota > Metazoa > Chordata > Lepidosauria > Squamata > Natricidae > Natrix > Natrix helvetica. Next base: position 55,224,789 of record NC_138551.1, on the reverse strand, counting down.
GTCTGCAGTCACTGTGCAATTGAAAAAGGGCTAGACCGCCCCCCCTAGGTTTCTTTAGTCCCTATCTATTTGTTCCCAAGAGAAGACTGTTAGTCTTGGGAAATTCTATTTCATATACAGCACGTAATAAAATAGTTAGCTTGAACTTGCACATGTGGGTCTGGTTGTTTGCAACTGAGATTAATCTGTCCATTCTTGACTCCTGGGGAAAGAAAAAATAAAACATGATTATGACAAACCCTCAAGCAGAAACAGTTATGACATCAAAATGGAATACAACTGAATTGAGGAACCTGGAAATGATGGTGCTTCAATTATTTCAGCAAATTTAAAACATGCCATCACCAGCAACTCCAGTTTCTAGCTTCCACTGGAACCTACTATCAAATGTATCCTCTATAACCAGGTTCTACAACAATATTTGTTCTGACCTACTTAACAGAGATGTTCAACTGATGGGATTAAACCAGACATCAGTGAGATTCATAGACAAATCAATAGAGTCAAATTAAATCTAATAGATGATCTATTAAAAGACTGAACTCAAAAACAGAACTGAAATTACAAGTTCTCACACTAGGTTCTGGTTTTTCATGCCCTGTATAATGTATGTCTGATCCGGGTTGAGCCACTATTTTTTCTTTTCTTTTGTTTTGAGAAAAAAAAGTACCCAAGAAGGGAGTTACTCAGGTGTACCAAGATGACTAGAGTTTTAGAAGAGAAGAAAACAACTGAAAAAACACCATCGTCCTAACTTATGGTTAATCAAATTATTACTTGCATAACAGCAAATGTTTTTTGCCTTCTATGTGCCTAAACATAACATGACTATTTCTCAATGATTCTTTTGTAGTATTGGAGGTGGCTTGTCTAAAGATTAGCCAACCCAACCTGTTTGACTTTGCATTCACAGAAACAAGCTGATGTGTTTTGTTTCACCTTCATTATATGTCATCCTGGCAGAGGTTACTAGAAACTCTATTTCAGCTATATGTGAAAATCCCAAGGCTTCCTGTCAAGCAGTTACCTGGTAGCCTTAAGCACAATAAAAGAATAATAGGTTTAAAATTAGTGATCTGCTCATACTTTACAGTGTCATCTGTATCCTACCAATATTGCCCAATAAACAACAGAAGAAGGTAACATCACTATGTGATGGATCTGCTTCTAGCACCTTTTTATTCCCAGGATGCCAGAAACATATCTGCCTTTTTATAATTATTCCCAGGAAAGCAGGCAAGTGTTTGCTGACTTTAATTCTTTCCAGGAGAAGTTGCTTTTTCAGGCTGGTTAATTGCTGAGGATTCCATTATGTGGAAAGGCCCAAATATACTCTTCAAAGAAAAAAATGTTAGGGTTGAAATTTTCAGTCTACAGTCAATTTTACCACTTCTTTTTACTATGGACTGGATCATTTTGAAAAGTGCCTGCCAATATTTGGAATTTATCTGAAACTAACCCATATGCCCAAAGGAAAACCTTAGGAAAACTTATATATAGTCACATCCTAATATTCTGGAATTATTACTACAAATCTTTAAAAGTCCCAACTGTATGCCCATTTTGGAAACTGAGGCTAGACTTAAAAATATAAGAGGTGGGACTTTCACAATTTTAACCTATTGATTCTCCTTGGAATCATCCAATAGGCTTCGGTGGTATTACTTTTCTGCTGGGATATTATTTATATTAGGTTTCGAGAGTGCTGAAGCTATTATTAAACAAATAATATAATTGAATAATGATAAATGAAATTTATATTTAATGATATATAATTGAAATTTTCAGAAGTGATAATAAGAATCATTACAAAGTAAAATAGAACAAAGGAAAAGGAAAGGGAAAACTAATAGCAAAAGCTATTAGTAAATAAAAGACAAAAAGTAGAAGAAAGTAGAAAAGAGATAAATAAAGATATAAATGTGGCTTCTGATCTTCAAAGCAAATACAAGAAGAAATATATTTTAAACTTTTCTAAAATTGCATGATAATACTCTTCTTTCTGTAATATATCCTGTCTAATTGTCAAACCATAAATCAAATTCCTTATTTTTAATCTGTATGCAAAAAGTCCATAATAGCTTCCAGCCACCAATAACTGTAGAAATTGCCTTTCACTATTCAAAGAAATCAGTTTGTCCATCTCAACAAGTTCTCTTAATTTCACCAGCCTTTTCTTAATGGGGAGTAATGTCAAATCTTTCAATCTTTATGCATATAGTAATCTCGCTACAGTAATCCTTTATTGAAATAATATTCCATGAATTTTTTCTAAATATTTATCTAGAATAATAGAATATAACATTATGACTTCAAGTAACTCCAACCTTTAAAATCCTGTTTAAATGTATGCATTGGAATTTATATTTTAGCATTTTTATATATTCACCAAGCATGATTAAATATTTGTTCATGTTGTTCACAATTCAACATATATTTGAAATGGCTTTATACATTCTGTATAATTTTTCTGGCATCATGTACCAAAGATACATCAAAGATACATATAATAATTATCTTTAAGATTGTAATGAAAATGTCAACCCTTTTAATGAAACCTTTTCCAATTGATCCGTGTGCTATAACCAAATTTCTTAGTCCATCTTATCATCCATTCTTTAACCTATTCTTCCTGCAGTTGAAATTATCACAACCGAATATGCATTTTATCAAGTACAACATCATCATCACCACCACCTAATTGATCTTCAAATTCATTTTTACTTTGCTCCATTCCATAATTCTTTTTATCTATTTTAAATCTTTCTGATAACTGCCATTGATAGCACTCTTGATTTAATTTGATAGTATATAATTTGCCAATAATTCCTGGTACATTAACCATTTTTCTTGGCCTGCTGTTTCTCTTCTGTAAAATAGTTCTGCAATTGAGATTCACATTGGTTTTTATGGCTTTATATCAGGGGTGGACTTCAATTTGTGGATTTCAAGTCTCAGAATTGGCTGGAGAATTCTGGAAGTTGAAGTCCACAAGTCTTAAAGTTGCCAAGTTTGAAGACCTCTTTTTTTGTGTGTCTATTCCATATTCTCAACATGACACATCTAATAAAATTAATAGTACTGAAGTTAGACTAAAACCAACAAGCATTGTATTTTGTATTTTGAATATTGTCTTGAATGATTTGCCATACTGTAATGATGTAGATTTTTGAAGTGATTAGATTGTGGACATAGCTGAATTGTAAAAATCAATAATTTTTCAACATATATAAACTATGTCAGATATATTATACATTCTATGCTGCCTTTTTATTTGTGTAGACAAAATTTTTTAATTTTGTCCAGCTCTGTTGATATACCTTATCTCGTACATTATAAACAGTATATTATTGTAAGCAGTATCTTCCGTTTATATTAGAATTCTGGGTTTAAATTCTGGTTTATCTGAAAAGTCAAGGTTGATTTTTTTCTAACAAATTGTCTGAGTAATGTCAAGAAAGATGTGGAAGATTCAGAAGATGCTATAGAATTAGTAGACGTAGACCTAATAGTTTTGTGGAAATAAATTTGTAATGACAGATACAAAAGACTGCAGATCATGCATCATGAAAAAAAAAGTAAACATTCTATAGTATCAATTATGGAAACATAATTGTACAATTTAAATACAAAATGTGGAATGTAATACCCATGACCATGCTGTACCCATGACCATGCTGAACACAAATTCCTCCATGTCTTCTTACTGCAAAGCAAATCTTTGAGAATTAGCTCTCATTTGAGGAGGAAATGTTTGGTGACTTCTTGTTAATGACACTTCTTTTTCCTTTCCAGTTTAGTTATCAATTATGTTGGCTGCATTATTATTTGTTTACTAATTAAATAATAAATCTCAAATCCAGTCTTCCTACAATTTTCTTTTAATTTTTCTTCCAGGTGCAACCACACATATTCTTCCCCCCACTTCCATTTTTTCTTAACTTGTTTTGCTACTTAGGTCTTGGAAATGGAAGCACTTTTGTGCGTTTCATGTATGGAGTTATTTGTGGGGGAAAGAGAGAATTATGGACATCTTCAGGGGGCAAAGGAGACAAAAAAACCCCCATCATTCATATCATAATGTCACTCCACAAATGAGATAAATTGTATAAGTCATGTCATGTACACAGTGACATAATGACATACATTGTATTATCATAGTTTTACGAGTTGCCTGCATAGAAAATAATTGATATATTCAGGCAGGGAACAAATTAATTTTGTAACTGGTCTAGCTTTTATAGGCAGTTAAATTTAATTAGCAGTTATTAATCCAACTGGTATAGGTATGTATGTATGTATGTGTGTGTGTGTGTGTGTTACAACCCCTGGTATGCCTAAATATGGGAGGAAGTTCACTACTCCCTCTTTCTGTCCTTCGGCTCATCACAGAAGACCATGCGGGCAGAACACCATATTTTTATTTTTAATGTTGCCTTTTTATATTTGTGTTGTATTTGTACTGATAAATAAATAAAGGGAGACTAGTATAGATCTATTTCGAGCTAATTAGCTCTCATCAGCTAATGACAGGTTCAAATCCCAGTAAGGGTATGGCTAGCTGATGAGAGCTAATTAGTTCGAAATAGATCTATACTAGTCTCCCTTTATTTATTTATCAGTACAAATACAACACACACACACACACACACACACACACATATTCATTTCAGTAGACAAAACAGTTCTATGTTAACAAAATTTATTCTCCATAGCACCTGAGGATAGGACAAGAAGTAATGGGTGGAAGCTTGTCAAAATGAAATTCAACCTGGAAATAAGGATGAATTTCCTAACAGAAATATTAAGCAGTGCAATAGCTTTCTTCCTGGAGTTGTGAATGTTACATCATTGTAGGTTTTAAGAAAAGATTGGACAAACATTTATCCAGAAATATATAAGGAATTCGGGCCTGGGCAGGGGGTTGAACTAAAAGAGATCCAAGATTCCTCCCAATCTTAGAATGCTATGGTTCTAATTTTAGGATTCTGTGAAGATGAAGAAGGTGGTTTTTTTTTAAATAAAATGATGTACCATTGGTATATGGCACCAGAAAATTAGGAAGAATATAAAAATATTTCAAATTTATGTTGAAAATTCAGAAAAAAATAAACCTATGACATAGTTTTGATGATTACATTAGATACATTATAGAAAGAATAAAATCAAGTTGTAACTTTAGATAAAGAAGTAAATCTACAAATGTACATATCAGTCTGTAAACAAGATCAAAAACCACTTCTTTATCTTTTGCCCCTTTTCTTTCTATTTCTTTTCTCTTTCTTTTTCTTTTTGCTCATTGGATTTAACTTTTTTTATTTCTTTATTTGCATCCCTTTTTATTTTTCACAAATATCTTAAGGCAGTGAATATAGCCAACACACCTTCCTTCTCCCATTTTCTTCATAACAACATCCCTGTGAGCTGAGTTAGGTTGAGAGAGAGTGACTGAGCCAAGGTCATCCAGTTGGCTTTCATGGCTAAAGTGGGACTAGAACTCACAATCTCCCACTTTCTAGTCTGGTGCCTTAACCACTAGACCAAACTTGTTCTCAATCTCTCTTTCTCTTTTTTCCTACTTTACTCTATTTTTACTCTTGTTTTTAAAACTTTTTTAAAAAAGTATATTTTCAAAACCTGCATATTTGAAGACAACGTTGATTCGTCTTAAATTAGATTATAGTTTCCAAAATATGTATTTCAATCTATCACATTGGAAGGGTGCCAGCCAGGAAAGCACACTGAGTACATATAGACTTTTCTGAGAACATAGTTACCACTAATGTTTACAATGTAGATCATAAACATCAACACATTTAGTACATGTATAAAATTGTGCATTATGATTAAAATAACAAGAAGAAATATTCACTGTCTAGATATGCGTTTATGTAAAGAAGTAAATATGTATCTTTTATAACTACCATATAAAAAGCAGTTTTAACACTGCAATCTCCAATTACCCTGTAACACTGAGACTGCTACTGTTCCAAAGGCTATTATTGTATAGTCATTTCACTTTTGCAACCATCCTAAAATAGCATTATATTCATTTTCTCTTTAGAGCATTCTATTATTTCTTAATAATATGTTAAGCAAATATACAAATATGATGTTTACTAAATAGATAGATATGATATAATGCTCTCTATATAACTATAAGGAATAAATAAATATATTTTGTGATTGAATCCAGTTCAACAAAAATAGAGGGATTATTATTAGCTTTTAATAAGAACCATATTTAGTCCTATTATAGATAGCATTCCGCTAATGGCTCCATCCCACATAGGTTTTATTGAATATGATGAAGCTTAGTCATTGCTTCTTGATTAACATTGCAGCCAAAATTCTGGCATTTATTAAGTTCAAAATTCTGTTTATTTTTCACTGGTGCCAGAAGACAAGTAAGTAGCTGTATATATAATTTTTAAGTGTAGCTAAAGATGACTATAAAGATGACCTTTTCTACCCCTTTTCATCCTTTTTCCTCATAGGAATTCCTTTCTCAGGCTTTTGTTATTCCATTAGGACCTATCTTCATTTTGCTGGCAGTTTTTCTCTCTCTCCCTAAATCTGAACAGGTGTACCATTCTCCAGCGGCTGGCCAACCAATGCCAATTGGAGTGGAACTAGTACATCTCATCTCAGTGAATCAATATGCAGCATAAGAAATTAATACATCAATCTTAGAAATATGTGTTGAGCTGGCACTGGAAACCTATGCATTCATCATAGTAAACTAGATCCTGAAGCAATTCTTGCTAATATCATTAAGGGAAGATTCCATGTTTCTCAGCAGCTTTTTTTTTAAGGTAATGTGTTAATTTATGCAAGTATAGTAGAGAAAGAAGGACTTTTTGTCATACATCATACTGTATTGTGTGAACAGAAGAATGCTCATTATATTGGAAAATGAATTCAAAGCAACCAAAAAGCTCATTGGAATCTCTTTCCTTATGAGATTGTACTTGCTATTTGACAAGTATATGCAATGGATACAATGTAGTACTTATTAATTATAGTAAGGGCAGACGGGGGATAGGACGGGAGAGAGAGGTATACCACTGGCACTGTTTAGACTTAGAGACACATGGAGATATTCAAAAACTTGATTGGATTCCGCTGGTATGTCATAAGCACTTCTGAGCTACCTATTCCTTTCCCCAAATTGTACAGTGATTAAAAATGAAAAATTCAATAAATGGGTTTAATTTTGCCAGGATATTGGTGTTCATGCTGAATTGTATAAGTATTCCTTTAGGAAGTATCAATAGAAGGTTATTCATATTAAATCAGTTCTGTATTACTGATATTATTACAATGTATAACGTAAACAAGGATTTTTCTAAAAAATAATATAGTACAAAGAATCTTGTAAAAATAAATATTTGACCTACTCTAGCTCCCCCTTATATCCATTGTTTAAAACTATAAAAATAATATGTCCATAGCCAAGTCATCTGGAAAATTTACATTATTTGTAAAGTTTCTAAAGTCTCTGAGAAAAAAAAACTTCACTTAAAAGCAGAACCTTTTAGTCATGAAATTTATCAATAGTATGAATAGTATGGTTTATTTTTGAATTAATTTTTAACATTATTCCTTATGATCATTTACTTTCTTTACTACCAGACCTTGTTTCTATAAATATAATTCATTAATCCTGATGGTGTTATTCAAATTCATAATTAATTTTCTACAAGGTCATGCTTGACTATTTAATAAAACTATACACATGGATGTAGTAACATTAGTTAATCTACTTTTCAAAAGGTTATAAAGGTGTATGTAAATTGATATTCCAGATTAGAGTATACTATTCAGTAACTTCATTTTGTGCATTTTTAAAAATGGTTGTAAGTCATATTGAGTGCTTTTCCAAACTGAAGGCAGGTAAGTATTTAATAATAATGATAAGCAAAAGTAGTGGATAGAGTAACCCGCAGAAGAAACCTTGTGGATCTATAACCTGCTTTTGCAATCAAGCTGAATTTAAAATAAGAGTATATTATTAAAGATAAGGGGTATGTACATTTGATTTTCTTCAACTATTAATCTTTAAGTGCACAAGCTGATTATCCTGAACTCAATTGTTTTGCAGAGTGCATGTATATTTGAAAATATTTGGCTTTCTTTACACTTAGGGCAATAATATCACAACTTCTGCAGCATCTCTCTCTCTCTCTCTCTCTCTCTCTCTCTCTCTCTCTCTCTCTCTCTCTCTCTCTCTCTCTCTCTCTCTCTCCCCCCTCCCTCCCTCCCTCCCTCCCTCCCTCTCTCTCTCTCTCTCTCTCTCTCTCTCTCTCTCTCTCTCGTACCTTTAGTTCAATTCAGCAAAGTTTGCAAAACAGCCAGCAAACCTGAAAAACAAACAAGTGAAAAACACTTTAAAATACTGCTATTCAACAGTAGCCAAGCAGGACACTGAAATGCAATAGCTTTTACTATTTTGTCAGATTTGAGATCTATTACCAAGGGTAAAAGAGACACAAACTAACTGGGGTAATATATTTTTAAATACATGTTTCTCCAATTGTGCTTGCCTCGGTTCTCTAGCTGCTAAGCTGAAGGCAAAGTGATAAATTTCGATAGATAGAATGGCTGAAGTGATATAAAAGGCCTTTGAGGGAATCGGATCCAGTAGATAGAACAAGTCTTTGTTTTTTCTTCCTATAAATGATACAATGTA